>NC_134458.1:179638978-180007311 GCF_047948215.1 Lycorma delicatula
ACATAAAAAAATTCTTGCCTTATCGGCAAGTTCCCATTCAGTACAGTACAAATACATTAACAATGAAAAATACAAATACAAAACAGAATACATTATTAATTACATCAAAAACAAAGTTAAAAAATAATATCTACTACTAAATTTATTTAAAAGAAAAATCAAACAAAGTTATGTATTACCAAAAAAACCAGTTTACTACTAAGTTTATATTAAAAAATGCTATTAATTATGAAAAATATTTACTGGTCTCGTGAAGTATTGCAGTAAAAATATACATTTCAATCGTAACAAAATAGAGGATTTAATTATTTGTTGCTTTAAGATTAACAGATATTCTAGATATTTACAGTAGCCATCTGATATTCTGATATTTACAGTAGCCATCGAAATACTTCTTTCTTAAACAAATTATAATTTGTCGTATCTTTTATCTCTTTTGGCAACATATTATTTAAACTGGGAACAACAATTTTCAATGACTTTCTACCATATAAATTATTATAGTTAGAAACAACAAGTAGATATTAATATCTAGTTTAATGATTTTTTCTTTAGTTTTAAATTCATTTTTCATATGGAACATACAAGAGTTAACTTTTTCAGTTAAATAATTTTCTGTTGAAGCCCGTACTTAAACTCCATACCTAATTAATTATTCGAACATTGATTTATATAAAAAAATTATTGAAGCGTTGAATAAAGATTTGAAGCTTTGAAGTTGAAACTTTAATAATTGAAACCGTTTTAATAAACTTTTGACTGGTTCTGAAGAGAACCTCAACCGTTTTATCTTTATTCAGACAAAGTTGCCTTTCATGAGTTCATTTGATAAAAGAATTTAAAATCTTCCTGAAGACGTGATTCTGGTGTTTCAAACAACTTATGAGCACCAAAGATTACTTTGTCATGGGCATACATGAAGACTCTACAGTAGTTTAGCTCGCGGTAGACTTTATCTACGTATTTTAAGAACAATATCCGCCATAAATGACTTATATTAAAGAGGAAAGTATGGTGATCGTGTCAAAAATGAGGTATCGAGCTTTTTGCAAATCTTTACTTTTCAGGGTCCAATTAGTTCATCTAGACCAAAGAAATATATGTATGTATGTGCATACGTTTATATAAGAGTATTTCGCACTACTTTTGGCCTACATCTCAGGTTTGACCATACCGATTTTCTTCAAATTTTAGTAAAATATTTCAATGTACAGAATATTAATCGTATGTACTTTTTTTTAAATTCGTTCTGGCAGTGGGGGATATCACGAAAAATCAAATTTTGATTTCTTCCCAGGTACTTTAGAAAAAAACTTTGACAAATTTGTTATATTGCAAATACAAATAATCAAAAAAATATTTTTTATTATAATCAACCCCATCTCTTAAAATTGGAATTTTTTGTGTTTTATTTTTACTTCAGGACATTTATTTATTTACATCCATCCAAATGTTATAACAACACTGTTATGATAAGTATACAGTTTCATCATTTAGACTAATAACTCAATGCAAAACTGTTATGTAGACAAGAATAATTTCCATCCAAATTTTTAAGAATCTCGGTCATTTGTTAGAATAGAACAGGTAAAAGAATTTACGTAAGAATAGGTATAAGTGCACAACTAAATTTTTTTTATTTTTTCAGAACAGCTATTCTGCTATATGGCCCTAAAAACGGGATAATTTTTTTCTTATGGGTAATTACCTTTCATTATAAGAGATTTTCATAAATAAATTTACTGTAATTCACTAAAATAATGTAGAAATTAATTTTTTTTATTAAAATATAACTATTTTCATCTAGAAGTTCATAATACTATATAACTATTTTTTAAAGTAAAGTTTTTTCTTTCTCACGGTGAGTAATACAATAATTTATCCAAATTGGATCGGTACAAAATTTAGTTTCTAAATCTAAGCATAAAACATAACTTTTATGGACCAAAGAAATGAATAAAGAGAATTATAAGTGAATAATGCAAAATTTTTGATATACGAATTTTTATTAAATATTATTTTATATTAAATTAGGGTCTGTAACGCCAACTTTCACAGTGATGTGATGCATCATGCCTTTCATCAGAAGGTCCAGAGCTCGAATCCCAATCAGGCATAGAAATTTTCGTATACTACAAAATTGTTATTCCATATTTCTACGCAAACAAGCTTCAAGACAATACTATGAGGTGAATTAGTCATCGCCCCAAAAATAGGTTACATAAATTAAAACATAAATGTTAATTTAATGTTTTATAATGAGTAAGCCATTGAAACAGACGATGGTTAAACACATTTTTTTTGTGGTAACCCTTAAATATGTTCGATGTTCTAAACAGATTGATCCATTAACAATATATTGTTCTTTCTACAACAATTAATTGATAAAGCGTTGGACGGACGAAGAATATGCTTTTGAAATTAAAGCATTCTAAATAAATGATAACAGTTAACGGTTGCAAACAATTTTTCAATAACGATACATTTCAGTATTCAATAAGCGTCCAAATTATGGGATTATATCAGATCATGTCATCAAATTCAGATTATAGAGTTTTAATGAAATTAACTTAGTTTTGAACTGAAAAATCTACTTGTAAACAAAACAATATATAAGCCCTACATAACTCAAAAATTCAAAATCATGGGCTTATCAACGCTTTTAAGCCCAAATGGTCTGCTCTTCATCATTAGTATCACTAGCCTGTGTTTGAAGAATTCTTCTTAAGCATTTACATCCTTATATTCTTATATTGAACTGAATCAGTCCAGGCACTATTTTACGCTGATCGAATTATGACTTATTTTTATGACTTTTTTACAACCAAAATTTGGGTAATAAATATTAACGACGACGTTATTGACAATAAGCTAATAAGTGAAAATTTTTATTTCCATTTATGCGGACATATTAATAAGCAAATTTTGCGGTATCGAGAATTATCCGTAACTAAATAAATCAAGAATTATTACACAGAACTAAAAGCATCATATAATGAAGATCTTCTAGAATAATCGACCCGTATATTTTCAAAGAAAAAAATGTGATGGTCATTATTATAATCGCATCAGCAATATATGTAAGTGATAGAATAATTTTTATCTCATCAACCGGTAGAAAAACCTGAAATAAATCGATATACTTAGTTTTAACAGGATGTAGCCCGGTATCACAGCTAGACGACCAATAAATGCAGTTAATGACTCAGACAGCTGTTTTGATCGAAGAGTTTATCGAGTCATTAGTGAGTCATCATTCAGTTATTCTGCAATGCAACTAAGCGTTTACCATGACACACATAGCGGTGAGTACCGCCTGGTGATTTCTAACGTGGTGGTGGGTGGAGAAGATGACTGCCTGACTAGGTTGTAGATTGTTTTTATTATTTCGATTTATTTTTTTATTTTATACTTTTTGTATTTTTCATTGTTTAAAATTATTTCAATTATTTCCTTCGTTATGGGCTTTAACTATACTGGAGTGTACTTTTTGTTAATTACAATAAATTATAGTAATTAAAATTTTTGGAAGAATGGAAAAAAGAATTAATCTGTGAAGTTTAGAAGCGTACTGCTTTCATAATTCGTGAAAAGTAGTTGTTGACATCCGAATAAATTTACAGAATTCTCCGGCTTTTTTAATATCGGTGAATAAATCATAAAGATTATCTTTCTCTGGTGTATCTCTATAACTGGGTGTACCCACAGTTTGTTGTCTCTCTTTTCCAATGTTAAAATAATAACAAAGTATTTTAGCTTATTCGAATATTTATATAATGTTTACCGAACTTAAACACACCTCCTTTCCTTTTACGATCAGATTATAACCCGATGCATGCAACAGGAATTATGAAATTATTATTAAAGAACAACTCGGTTAAAACACCTGTGTGTGTAATTTCGCTTAAACGATTGTTTCCAGAGCACGTTAATTCAACACAGGATGACATTCCTTCCCTTACGAAATCAACTAATCGTGTAGTATTCGATTTTTCATTAATTTTTTTATAGTGAAGTGTGAAACGTTGAAGAATTGAAAAAAACAATCTTCACCAAAATTACAGTAATCCCAGTGTTTATGTTACATCATGTAATTGGAGACTTAAAGTTCAACTTGAAAATGTATGAATCGAAATGATGATGACTAGCTTCTGAATGTATTACTTATATCTTAGAACGTTTATAGGTACAGTTAAATGCTATTAAATAAACTATAAATATATAGGAAAAGTTAATTTTTCATTTTACAAAAAATAAAAAAATAATTTTTTTAATAGTTTATTAAATGTATTAATTATATTAAAATAATTAATTATTAATATAAATATATTTTTATTAAATTAAATTTATTTTGATAAACCAAAAGATTTGGTTTATCCATTTACTCTCTCTAATTATTAATAAATATCCTTATAATAATTTATTTTATATTTTTTATAGATACATTTTTATTTCAAATATTATACCAGAGGTTTTACAGGGAATATGATTAATGCCTATTAATTCTAAATAATGGCACAAACATTCGGTTATAAAAATAAAGTTGATGTGCCAATTGGATTTTACGCTTAAATAATCAGCCAAAAATTATTCGGTTATATAACGTGGAAAAAATTGAAATAATATTCAAATGAAAATAATTTTTTATGGAAATATTTAAAAATTTTAACTTGGTCTTCAATCTAAAATAAAACAATATTTTTATTTATATTTGTATTATTTATTCATTTTAATTACAATTTTCATTAATTAACGTTAATTAAAAAAAAAAAAATCACAAGTACATTATAAAGAGAAATTTTAAACAGGGACTATACGAACCGAAATAATTTTTACCGATCTAACTATTGGGAATAGATTTAAGTACATAGATAGTACATATCATAAGAAATTATTTTGGGGGTTTTGATCGTAGGTTATCTTACGAGTAACAGATAAGAATTGGTTCGCATAAGAATAATGGTTAATTAAATTAAGACAAAAAACAAATATTCTTATATAAATTACACTAAATTGATATTAATTCAAAAATATAAAAGTCCTGCTGAATAAATTTTTACCGTAATTGAAAAAAGGAAACAAAGTGTATATATATATATATATTCTAATGTTACACACTTTACAAAACCTAACAACTGCTTGTTCAGATTTTTACTTCTCTGAAATTAAACGTTACAAGGCCATTTCAAACTATATTTCTGTAAATTGGGCTAATTTATTATTTATTACGTAAATTAAATTCATAGTAGTACTTCTTTTCGTAAATATACTTTAATTATATTTTCCAGGGTAAGGTAACGTCGAGGTTGTAAAGAGACCAATTTGTATTAGAACTTTCAAGAAAATAATAATTTCTACCCTCAAAATGGTTTTGGAATGTTTTATTTAATATGTTTTTAACGAGTGAGAGGAAAATTGTATTAGACAACTTTACTAACCTTCTACGAACCAAATTATATCCAATACTAAAAATTTTTAAGTAATACATATTTATTCAGCAAAGAATCGATTTATTATTTACTTTATAATTAATAAATTACACAGGTCAAGAGACAGTTTAACGGTAAAATGTTTTTAATTTCGGTTTTGTGAACACTTATTTTCAATTAATCAAAGAGGGTATAATTGAGAATACGACAATCCAATTATAATTCCATTAAACTGGTTTTATTTCCAGTTAATTACAAATTTAAAAACCCAATATTACTATTTCTTACATTGTAACAGTACTATTCTTGCTTTTAATGATTTAATTTTAAATACTTCGATTGAAAAAAGGATGCTACTCATAAAACCTAAATATATCGTAATGTTTATTAATTAAATTGTATTCATTGTAGCTTATTTACAATCGGTTCTATTTACATAAACCATTAGTAAATTGGATTATATCCGAAATTGCACGATAAGGAGTCTTCAGCGAAACTCCTAAAAACCACACACTAATATAGTAAAAATATTTAACCTAAGCATATACAATTAGCATCATGAATTACAACACACAACATCATTAGAACAACAGAAAGCAAAATAAGATATCAATTGTCATTCTACTTATCATAAGTAGAAATAAAAAAAAACAAAAAAAAACCGATGAACCAGTGAAAAGAAAAAAGAAAAGGATGTATAAAAAATTTTAAATTAAAGAGTAATAGACAATACACAGTACTAACTGAAACGTTATATTTCCTCTCGCACAGAGCTTAATCCTAAATAATCCTGGATCTCATAGTTCATTGTAAACCAAGGTGCTTCTGTTATACACCTCTCTACCTTATACCGAAACCGCTGTAAAATGTAGACATTGCTTCTGGTCGCGGTAACCTATAGTTCGATCCCATAGGTCCACATAGATTTTTTTCAGAATTGTTGACTGTGCCAGCAGCATTTTAATTTGTACAAAAGGCCACGACCTTGTCAAATGCATAGTGAATGTCTAAAAATACTGTCGAACAGAGTATTTTCTCTTCAAAGCTTCTGCTAATTACGTTTACAAGTCCGTGTGTTTCCTTGATAGTGGAATTCCCAGAACGTGATCCGAAATGATGTTCAGGAACTATACGACCATTCTCCAAAACAGACCACATCCTCTGAAGGTACAACTTTTCGAATACCTTCGATAAAATTGGCAACAGGCTTATTGGCCTGTGTGAAGTCACATCGTAAACCGGTTTGCCAAGTTTCAGGACCATGAGTATTTCCAAAGCTTTCCATTTCGTTGGTTAGTATGTTGTCCGAATAATGCCGTTAAATATGTGTGTTATATACACCACTACTTTGGAAGGAAGCTTAAAGAGCGTTTTGTTTGTGATTAAGTCAAAGCCAGCGATTCTTCTTTAAGTTTTTTCTCTTCTTATTCACATGAATAACTTCAGCTGTACAGAAAGACTTAGTAGGAAAACCTATAGGGATCGGACTACTTAAGAAACCAAGGATTTCTTCCTCACGAGGACGTCGTATTTCAAGAGGTTGAAAGACATCGCTTAGGAACGCGTTCAGCCTTCTCCCTGTCACTGTTGGCCCAAGACCCATCAGACGTTTTCAAATGAGCATATGAGGAAGGAGGTCGACGGAAGTTGCTCGTAGTCCTTCATAAATAATAATTGTCTCTACGTACAGGCGGTAGGCTTTCAAGATAACTTAATTAAATGTCTCATTCTTATGGTTTTGCAATATCCTTTTACCTAAGAGCAGCCCTCTTTAGAAATTTCCTATCCTCGGTTCTACGTTGCAGTAATAACGCAGTTTTTCAGAGCCCTGTCTTAGGTGAAATTAGTCGAGATCCCCAGACAGGATGCATAGCATTTCCAATAAAACGCGAACCAATATTTATTCTTTGAGAAGAAATCAGAGAAAGTGGCAACCGACGTGAAATGTCGAGGATGACATGGTGTTACAGTGGCCGATGACGAGAAAAAAGGTCCCAAAACTGAAATATTTCAAAAATAGCCTACGGCCGCTGTACACATACTCTTATTTAGGTAGATGATTGTTACAATAAGTGTATTCTCTAACAAAAATTACAATAAATACAATATATATATATATATATATATATATATATATATATATTGACATAAATAAGAGGCTGGAAAATATAATTAATATTAGACTTATAAAATTTAATTTTCATGCTTCTTTGTTTCAATTCTTCAATGAAATACTGATAAATTCTGAGGAAACAAAGAAAACAGTGAAAAATAGAGTAAAGGTTATCTGGTTGAAAAAAAGGAAATTTTGGATTTTTCAAGGACTATAACAAAGTTGTTATTAAATCTTCACCAGTGTCAAATTTTTTTAGTAAAATATTGAATAAGTTTTTTTTATTAATTAGTGTGTGTAAATCTGTGATAAAATGTACACAAACTTAAAACTTGCAAGTAAAATTATTAAGTTTTACATTTGATAGATTTTTAAATTGATCCATTATTTTTTTAAAAAAAAATATATGTTTTTGATAAGTTGAATAATTTTACGAGTAACGGTAACATTTTTTTTTTTTTATTCTACTTTGAATTAAATTAGTTTTATTTTTTTTATTTTCAGTCACAGTTCAATGAGGACGAAATATACGTTCAACCCGTAGTTAACCCGTTGGGTCGCAGATCATCAAATGAATATCTCTGCTATAAGTTACATAAAAAATCTGGCAAATTATTACATGACTTTGCCGGCTATTAATGATAAAAATTAAAAGAGAACTGAAAAACCAAAAAAACAAAATATATATATTTTTAGAGGTTGGGAATACGCGTAAATTTTAAGAAAAGGTTTTCTAAAAAGATTTATAAACAGGTTATGTTAACAAATTTACTTAAAATAAATTTTTCTCTAAATCTCACATTTCTTTCAATAAAGGCTAAAATAAGAAAAAGGAAATATTGAAAAACGTTTCTGAAATATAGATCTGGGGTCTTTAATTAAAAATAATTTTAAACATTTCTTTATAGTTCTATATATAAAATATAAAGTTTCAAATAAATGTTAAAAAATATTTAAACCAAAGGTGTTTGAGTAAAAGAACAAAAACATACATTTATTTATTGAAAACAATTTTCTGGTACAGGTAACAAATTTGCTTTAATAACGTTTTTCTTAAAGTCCTGTGAAGAAAATCCAAATTTGTTTTTTTTTGCGATTTCCCGTCTAAGAATTTTGAAAAAAATTAATATGTTCAACTTCCCACATATAGAAATTATGAGCCAGATTTATAAGAAAATCGGTTGATTCAATCCTGAGGCCCAAAGGAATACAACACACACGCGCGCGCGCGTACATATATAAGAATATATATAATATATGTATATATATATATTTTCTTTTGTACAGGTTAACTAGTTGGATCCTAAAACGTAAAAATTTTCAAAAAAATTTGAAACCCCATATTTTACATGGTCATTATACTCTCCGCTTTAATATAGCTATTCTAATTATATTCGGTGAAAAAGTAAACATAATATGTTAGTTTTTCGATAATTAAATTAGTTTAATTTAGTAACTGTACCCTAATTTATTTTTGGTGTCACGTTTCGTTAAATTTCGTTTCGTTGTACACATTGATGATCAAGGATTTTAATTACTTATTTATTCTCAAAGCATCAACAGAATTATACCCAGTTACATTCATTTTGTGATGATTTATTTTGTAGCGTATGAAAAATTCCAAACTTTACCGGGATTCAAACCCACAACCTTCCGGTTGATAAAGGAATACGACCGAGCATATAAGTGTAATTTGCATGACTGGCTGAATGTTGCAATAATCATAGATTACTATTTAATTGAAGAAATGATAACTTAGTCCAAATTTCAAATGTTAAATTATGTTTGGTTTCGTTACATAAATCAGTTAATTACTCATATGTTAAATTTTAATTTGTTATCCAATATATCTATTTTAATTTTAGATAACATAAAAGAGATTCAAATGTAAAAACATGTTTTAATTAATTACTCTTTTATATTTTTTATGAACTTCAGAACATGTTTTATAAAAAAACACAAAAAAACAATCCAACATGAATACAGTCTATTTTAGCATTTATAATATATGTGAATATATATTTGTGTAATGTTTTACTATGTTTGGTGATGTTATGGAGTTCACTGTAATGAACAGAGTAAACACGGTAACCGAGGTCATTAATAGAGGTGCAGATTGCATTATAAAAGTACAGTTAAGTTCTCTATAAATACAATTAACTGGCAGTATTTCAGTGTTTTTTACGTTACTACTTAAGTATTTCGTATTTATATTATCGTAGCAGTTACAAAAAATCAACTTATATAAAATGAGTACTCACGCGATGATATTTATTAATACAACAATCAATGTTAAATCTGAACACGAATTAGTTATATTTATTATTTTATACATACAGAGCGAGTCAAAATTATGGAAATCCCTCAACAATTTTAAAACCGTTCCAGATAGAATACTGTAACTTTCACGATAAAGTATCGGTCAACTACTTTACTTCTAACGAGAAATAAAATGTCAGCTCCTTATTGGGGTTGACAGGGATTGTAACTCAAATATTTTAAATGGTAACACCCTTTGTGTGTTAGATCATTTTAAAGCTCTATTTAAGACAAGAGAAGTGGTATAGGTACGACGTCTATACTAAAAATGGCGGAGGGATAAATTTGAATTTTGAAAAAAAATTACATTGATAATTTGAGGAAGTGTTATCACAAATAAATAAATGTATAAACTTTGATTAAACGTTATCGAATAAATGTACTTTAAAATATTATTTATTAAGCATAATGTTTGCTTATTACGTACATTTCATTTTAATAAATGTTCGGAATGTTCTCCTTCTGTTGTTTGACAGTGTGCCAGTCGCTTGAATTATTCATCGATTCCTTAGTGATATTTTGTACTGATTCTAAAATTTCATTCTATAAATCATCAATATCACGGGCTTATTATAATAAACTATATTGTATAAGGGGCCCACAGAAAATAATCCGATGGTAACAAATCAAGTGATCTCGCTAGCCATTCTATTTGCACCAGAAGAATTTTGAAGGACCTTAAATGTTCACTTTTTAATGTTCGAATCGCTGAACTTCAGCTAATGTTATGTTCTCGTGCTGCTGTTTGAATTGAGAAGTGAAGATTTTCAGTGAACATTTGCATAATCTCTAACAATTTATATGTAATTATTTGTTGCAGATTTAGACTTCCCTGGTTTTCCCCTTTTTTTAATGCTGCCTGTTTCTTCAATTGTTTGATGGTTTTTGCCACTGTACCATTTGAAATAGGTGATTATTATTAAATATTGCATTAATATTTCATTTTACGACCTAACTCTATCATCAAAGCCCTTCATCGTTAAAAGTGTGACTCTCTCGTGTTCACTAAGTGATGTCACTTGGTGACAGTTGTTGCTAACATTGGTATCAATATCTTGCGCTGACACCAATGTTAGCAGGTAGCACAGGAAAAATTAGTTCATTAAAAACAATAACAATTAAAAAATATGTAAATAACAAAAGTGGCTTACAAATGTGGTAAAGGTAGACAAAATCAATTACCCGACCGATCACAATAAATTCTAAAAAACTATCAGTGTAGTTTTAAAACACTAAATGTTATATTAAAAATATTATAAATATTAAATAATATAAATATATATTATATTTAATATTAAATATAAATACAAGAATGAAGTAAGCTTCACTTTTGCAACAATGGTAAGAGATCATCAATGATCAGTTGATCAGCATTATTAGATGACAAATTTTTTTATATTTACTCATGAAATTGGAACAAAAACAATCTTTTGTGTTAAAAAATAAATTAAAAAAAATTAAATTTAACTTTTAAAATAAATTTTATTTAAATTAGATTACGTTTTTATTTATAGCGGGTTAATTTCTTTTCATTTAATTTTATTATTTGAACTTAACTAAATTTAATAATTTTCAAAATCCAAATTTTATGCCACCGCCATTTTGGGTACAGATATCGTACAAACTTCTTATTTATACTAGTTTTCTTGTCTTAAAGATACCTTTAAAATTATTATCACACAACGGGTGTTACCATTTAAAATATTTGAGTTACAACCTCCGAGCCAACCCCTATAAAGGGGTGAAGTTCTATTTCTCGTCAAAAGGTAAAATGGTTGACCGATACCTTGTTTTTTAATTAGTATAAAGTGAAGTTAAATTTTTAATTATTATAAAAATAATGGCCAAAGCCGAGAATCGATCTCTATTCGTTTTAAAGATATAGTCTGTTAAATGGCTACTGACTGAGGGTCCTAATTTAAGTTTTCGATAAATAAATTTTGACTATTAATAAATAAATCAGGTAAACATAACATTCACTTCACTTTTCTAAAACTGAAATCATTTTTATTAATTTTTAAAATAATTTAATAATAAAAAACATATTCTTGCGTAGTTACGCGCAACAGGACTGAATTTCGTTATTTCATTATCAAAAAAAAAGTTTGATCTATTTGATCTAAAAATAGTTACACATAGAAAAATTACTACAATAAAAAAGATTAAAAATACAAGTTTCATCTCACTGACCACTGAGCGTATGAAAAATACACCACTACACAATCAAGAAAAATTCAAATTCTTCGACCTTAAATTGAGCGTAACTGAAGAATGACAACCAATTTTCATAAAATTTTCACATGCAAAACCTCTGACGCATTACTAAATTATATCTAAATTTCAATGAAATTGATTTAGTAGTTTGGAGATTTTTGAGCCACAAAATTTATACGTAGCCCTATAACAAATAACAATAAATAATATAATAAAATAATTAATTATATATTATATATAATAAAAGTAATCCCGATTTTAAATTAATTATATTTTTGTACCCCTCATACCTTATAACATAAAGAAAATCCATTTTCACCTTCCCCCACTCACACCTTGTGACCGAAAATAATACCGTACTTTTCTTTGAAAAGTCTTGAAAAAAAAATTAAGAATTTTTATTAGTTTTCCAGTGTTAATATTATTTGACCGCCAGTGTTAAAAATAGATGGATATGGATTCCTTCAACTTTAGGCAGTGTTGAAGGTGTCTAAAAATGGAATATTCTGTCTTTAAATACTCTCCGAACATTTACAAGCATATCAGGAATAGACGACATTCTCAGTTACCCTGTTCTTCAGGTCTTCAATACCGTATATCTTGTACTCATCTTGTTCATCTCCGTACTCATCTTGTAAACATTTAATAATTCAAAATTAAAAAAAAAGAATATTTAAGAGAGAATCAATTAATGTAAAATGAATCGATAGTTATTTATAAATAGATCAAATTATTTCTGAAAATTGTTTTTTTCTTTTTAAGAAAACCCCTCACTCACTAAGCCTTTCATTAGGTAATTTCTTGGAAAAAAAGATAGAAATATCCATGCATAATTTTTACCATCGATGTTTTCATCAATTCACTCTCCATAAAAACGGATGGTGCGTGAGTTTGTTGAATGTGCTCATATTTATATTTTAGCTGCTATTGGCGCAGAGCGGACCAATGGTGGTTCGTGCACGCAGCGCACGAACGATTCATTCGTTCAAACGTTCAAACGATTTACTTACACTGCTAGATATGAAGATTTATCTAAAATTATATTTGTGATTGGGGATAGAAAAAGAAAACATTGGGGTTAGAGCTGTGTTAAAAAATCACAACTCAAGAAACATCTAAAAATTTTCAGGATTTTTAAGCTTTTCGTGGTAAAAGTATTTGTTGTTAGTACGCTAAGTTCATGAACATTATTCAGTTACAATTGGCAAAAAAAAAAATTTAACAAAATCATGTGTAATGAAACATACACCATGTAAAACCCTCAGATAAAGCCGTACTATTAGCCAATTCCAGTTTCTGGACGAGCCATCCTCAGTGGCGCGAGGATGACTTTCATCCCGAGGTTCCGGGTTCAAACCCCGGTCAGGCATGGCAGTTTCGCACGGTACCTGTCATTGATCTCATCCTCTGAAGCAATATTTAACGGTGGTCTCGGAAGTTAAAAAAAGAACAATATTTCACGAAAATAAAGACTGTATTGAAATTAAAACATCTTCTTATATATATATTAAATTTTTTTTATTTTTTATTATTATATATATAAAGACTTACTGAAATTTTAAAGAGGCGTTATTTATTTTAATTTTTAAAAAACTTGTAAGCTTAGAATCTTAGAAAAAAAATTATAGACAAATAAAATAGAATTTATCGTTAAACATTTCTGTGGATCGGTGCAAAGACAGAAATACAGATAGAAAAGCGATTCGAGAATCTAAGTTTCCAGAGAGAAAGAAAAAGAATGTCGGAATAAAAAAAATTGAAAAACATTTATTAAAAAAAAAAATGAAGATTAGAAACTGAGATTTCACATTATCTTAGCGTTTTTATTTTCTAATTTACTAGGAAATTAAGCATTTTAAGGATAAATTTCAATAAATAAATGCGTATTAAAGCAAATAGAATATTGCAAAATCACATTCGAAAGTTAAAAAAAAACTTCAAACAGTACCTCCGACTCAAAATTTTGCAACTTTACTTTATTCACTGGAGATTAATTTTAGTAACTTTCCATAGGATAGAAAATATAGCGAATAATTTTCAGAATTTTGATCAAGGTTTCCTTTCGGGTAAGATATTGTAATCGGAAGAAGAGAAATTAATTAAAAAACAATTATTAGTAATCACTGTGGGAAAATAGTAAACGAGAAAGAAAAAATAATAAAGTTAATGACAATAACCAGTACTTACACTAGAAATATCATGGATCATAAATCGATATTAACACTATTAACAGAATGTTAAAAAAAAAACCGTTATTTGCCATTTAATGGCTTTTATTATTATTATTTCTTATTTATTTTTATACATACTTTTTCGCAACATACACTAATGATGATTGTTTAACATTTAGGTTTAGATTTTAAACTGAATTTTTAAAAACAATTTTTCGCACGATCTTTCCTTCCAATTTATTATATAACGTTTTAGCATAGCTCCTTACTTGTATTATTATCGTAGTTATAAAAATAATGAAACTGAAAAAATATAAATAAAATGATTAATTTGTAATACGAGTACAATAGACAAGGAATGTAAAGTTATAGAGCAACATTAAAAAGTAATAACAAGTTATTCCAACAATGGGGTGAACAATGCTTGTTTTCTTAGTAATAAGACGTAGCTACGTACTTTTTAATAATATACTTGTTTTGCATACAATGATAAAAAGATTTGATCACGTCTGACAATTTATAAACACATTTTACTTAACACTTACAAACTAAATAGCTTTACGTTATATTACCTACTATTTGTTTTATATACAAATATTTCTGGAATTCCACAAACTATTTCGTCAAGAAAGGCCGCTGAATAATGATAAAAAGGTATCGCATGTTGTCATTTATTTCCTTATATTGTTCTCTCAAATTTTATGCCAAGTATTATACTTTAGCTGTTCGTCTTCGGTTACAGTCACATTGAAAGCGAATTCATACAAAAAATTGAACGAACAAATTAAAACAATTCGTGTCGAATTCATACCAGAACAATTTTTTTTTCAATATAACCACAATAAAATCTGATGTGGATATCACATGACTTCCTTGTACGCCTATTAAATTACATACACACATTTTTTTTTTTAAATGAAAAGTACATAAAATTTTATTTCATTAATAACTTCTGATATTTTTTCATATTTTATTTTATTGTTATTAATAAATTATTATTTACCGAAAAGATTTTTTTTACAATCAGAGGTTAATAATTATTAATAAATAAATATATTGAAATTAAAAAAAAGTTAAAAAAGTAGATGAATTTGGATTCGAACCGATGTTCGAATTCCCCTTTTAAGATCCAAATATTTCAGTAATTAAAATGTTATTTTCCTATAACTCTGGAACCAATGAAAATAAGCACTACTTATGATACACCGTTCAAAAGCTCACAATGAGGGGTTATTATTGCAATTACGAAAAAGTCCAAAACCAAAATAATTTGGATTTTAGGCATTTTTGGACACTTTTGGTTCAGTGGATTGCAATCAAAAAGGGAGGTGCACAACTAGATGTTACAAGAGTCTTAAATCTAAAATTTCACAACATCCTACGGCTAATCGTTTTTGAGTTATGCGTGATACGTACATACGTTCGTTCGTAAAGACGTCACGCCGAAACTAGTCAAAATGGATTCAGGGATGGTCAAAATGGGTATTTCCGTTGAAATCTTAAAAGCGAAATTTTTCCCGATCATAATACTTCCTTTACTTCGTACAAGGAAGTAAAAAGATTAGGTTATGTCCTTTTATTTATATATGTGATCTTTTCCTTAAAGAAAAAATAATCGCGGAATATTTTTGTTTGAATATTTTTTTAAATTAATGAGCTTCTATTTCATTAAGAGAATAAATAATTGAATCATAAGCACAACTAATATTTGTAAAGTTACAGAATAACATTAAAAAGTAATAAAAAGTTACTCGTCTGCTACAAGTCTGTTACATGTTATGTTCTCGTCTGCTACAGTGACGGATCCGGGTTCCATACCGTTTACAGTTTGGGAAATTTAAAATGAGTGAGGGCCATCATAATCAAAATTAAATTCTCTACATAGTATTTTTTTTTTTTTAATTTTTATGTGTTTAAACCCATTTAACAAAGTTATTGTTCGTCAAACATAAAAAAACAAGATCTTTTAACCCAATTTATTTGATTTCAGCCCATATTTCACCAACACTACTGTAGTTACGATTCTGAGATCTATTTTATTAGAGTTTTCTGGTCAAATACCATACGAAATCACTAATTATGCTTCTAAATTAATGTCCTAAAAATTTCAGTACGACCTCATTTCAACGGGGAAGCTAATCCGAGCAAAATATTTCACTAGCTGTAATTCGCAAACAAACCATTTTAGGACGTACATTTATATAAACTTTTTCCATTATTTGCACGAGTAGAATAGCTTATGAAAGTCCCAGGAGAACTTCGTGACACACTCTGTATATATATATTATATTAAATCTACTGTGTAGTCTTTACCTATTATATATATTCTTTTAGCAACTAGTTAACAATGATCACACAATAAACATAAAGTTTCGCGTGAACCAATCCGGGTTAGAGTAAAAAAAAAAACAAAAATAAAATATTTATTAAAAGAGAATATCAGATAAATTCATTGGGGCACTATGTCAAAAATAACAAAATAATACGTTATTCACCCTTTGTTGATATATTTATGCAATAACTTTATTCCATCTGCTTTAACTTGTTACTTTATCCAATCCCTTTCTCTCTTTTATCAATAGTTTATATATTTATATATAGTAAGTGAATGCTGTTGCATTTCCATCCATTCTACGGTCCACAGTCACGACTTTAGCCTACAGTGGGTGGACATCTATTCAGTTTGCGACAATGGTAGTGACATGACCTGTATTTGGTCTATGTTATAATACTAAAGCAAGAGCAACAATAACGATAATAATAATAACAGCAGTAGTAATAGTAGTATAAATTCAAATACCTTACTAAGTTAAAATAAATTAAATGTATCAGTTTGATAAATCTTAGGATACAATTTTATTTCACGTATACAGCACGTAAAAACTATTGTTTTTCTTTCTTTTTTATAATATGTTTATAAAACAAATTGTAAACAGTTTTTTACTCTTATTTTTTATTGGAGTGTCGTAATTATTTTATAAATTTACATTTAATTAATAAATAATATTACGTAATCAAACTTTAGATTTAAATTACAAATAAATACGTAACTTACATTTTATTATATTTAGTCCAGTTTTACGTTTTAGGCCAATAGGAAACGTTCATTACATTAATTAATTAATAATAATTGTAGGTTTGTTCTCGGACAATATATTATAAATAACTGTATTTTGTACTCTGAACAAAACTTGTTTTGTTCAACTAATTATATTTAGGAAAAACAAAGCTGACTCAATGACATTTATAAGTTTTTTTTAATAAGAATTTCAATTATATAAAAGCTGGCAAGATGGTAACTAAAGTTTCCCCGGTGTATTATAATCAGAAAAAAACAAATACGATTCAGTAATAGTTATATGTTTCACAAAATAATGAAATTATATAAAAGTTGGCGATGTGTTCACTGAAATGTTACGTTACGGCTTTATTAAAGTACTACTATGAATTAATGGGGTTAACAAGCCCATCTCCTCGTTTAAATTTCATTAAACTTTTATAAAGAAATTATTTAATCTCTTAACTTTTAACATCCTGACCCCAGTAGGGGAAGACACCTGCCTTGTGACGATCCCGGTCGCCACACATCTCCGTTCCTAGTCCTGATGGACTTCACCGGAGGTTGTCTTTTAGACCTTTTAAAATTGATAACAAAACACAATCATCAGTTTAGCCTCTGTCAGGATGCCACTGATGAAAATGCCTCGGTAGACACTTCCATCAGTGTATTTACATAACCTAGTATCGCCTTCGCCTGGGTTCCTTCAATCACGACCACCTCCTACCATAACTTACAATCTTCAACTATCAAATTAACCGATTCGCGGAATCGCGATCCCTGCGCCTTCTTCTAACACCGCAGGTTTGACACAAAAACTGTTCCTATGTTTAACTTCAATTAGACTATGCGCTCAGATCATTACTTGATTGAGTCTTAAACACCAAGAGTACTATCCTCATACCAACAAAACAGGTGTTGATTGCAACAATGACAATTTTATCCTACAATTCAATTTAATCAAAGTCCTCTTGATTTACTAAAACCAAAGAAACAGATTCACAAATTTAATAAACCTCTTAATAAAAACACACCCTATCTTTCTCAGCTCTCGTCTGCTTTCTGGAACGAGGTCAATGTCTACACAGTTCTACACTGCAGCTCCATCACACAGTTTTCCACACATCCATTCTCATCCTAAGAGTGAATTTTTCAGCTAAACGTGGCTCAATGCAAAAATGCTTTTCTTGTCGAAGTAAGCACTTAGGTTGGTCCCAACTACTCCAATAGCTATTCTACCTACACATCTATAACAGTATCAGATTCCCTGAGCCATCATTCCCAGGGCTAAGAATCTAAGGAAGCCAGCAACTACGTTCCATTCCCTTTCCGTTTTCTAATTAACTTGCAGATCAAAACAAGAAATAATCCTTGCAACTCTTCCAGCTACTTTAGTACGTTCAGCTACGTACCAGGAACAGACATGTAAGACATGGCCCTACACTCTGGAAACAAGCCTGAACTAATTTTGTCTTTTTTCTGTTTAGCCTCCGGAACCATCGTAACGTATTAACACAGAGATGAATGAGGATGATTTGTATGTAACATTGTACAGTCTCAGATCGACCATTCCTGAGATGTGTGGTTAATTGAAACACAATCACCAAAGGACACCGGGGTATCAACGATCTAGTATTCAAATCTGTATAAAAGTAACTTCCTTTACTAGGATTTGAACCTTAGAACTCTCGAATTTGAAATCAGCTGATTTGCGATGACGAGTTAACTACTGTATCACCCTCGTGGGCTAGCCTGAACTAATCTACTGATACCATCCGTTATGTGGCACACATCCAACAGATTTTCTCATTATTAGATTCATTACAGCTTTTGTGACAAAATTTTATTTGTTTATTGATATTTATACAAAATTATTGTGCATCAGATTTGAAGTACTTCATACCTGAAAAACTGTGTTTTGTTACATCAATTTTTAGTTTTTAGAAGAAAGGTTTTCAAACATTACTGCAGATACAGTTCTGGGACCTGTTTTATTCAATTTCTCAGGTCAAAAACCACATATTAAAATACCATATTTACCACTTAAGATCCATGAATTTCCATTTCCAGACTCATTTTGTTAGTACTTTTTCCTTTATTTTCTATTTTAGGACATTAGAACATGTTTTAAAATTCTTACAGTTATTCGTAATATATACACTATCTTAAACCTCCGGGACCCATATCGGCCCAACTGAATCCCAGAGCCGATCCATGTGTTTCCCGGAGTCACGTGGCCTAGTCCAGGACAGCACAGTTCACTTCGCTTGCCATTCCCGTCTAGTCAGAGGAACCCGCCACCTGGAATCCTACAGGGTTCGTTACCCTCGTGGTTGTGAAAACAATGCTGATAAATAACAATTAAAATATTAAAGCTTTATAGAAACCTGAAAGAGAAACAATTACAAAAGACAGAATAGAAATAACTCTCTTTTCTGTTTAGTCTCCGGAACAACCGTAGGATATTATTACTTCAGAGGAGTGAATGAGGGTAATATGTATGAATGAAAATGAAGTGTAGTCTTGTACAGTCACAGGTCGACCATTTCTGAGATGTGTGGTTAATTGTAACCCAACCACCAAAGAACACCGGTTTCCATTATCTAGTTTCTAATCCGTATAAAAGTAACTGCCTTTACTAGGATTTGAACCTTATAACTCTCGAATTCGAAATCAGCTGATTTGCGATAAACGAGTTTAACCAATAGACTAGCCGGTGGGTTAGAATAGAAGTAAACATGGTAACTAAAGTACACACACCTTTCCAGAGGAAAAATTCATAACTTATTTTTGTTACCATGGTGACAGACATGTAACAACGAAGTGTTAATTATTTTTTTTTTGTAATGAATATCTTTAATTCAATTTCACCACCAAGATGGGTAGGGCCTCGGCCTATGGCTAAGAAGAAAAAAAGACTTTTCCTGGGATAACAGGAATGTATATTACAAATTAAAAGTAATCAGATGGTTCTTGTGTGGTGCGAGAAAAGACAGACAAAGACAAACCGACTGACTTTCGGCTTTATATGTAAGATATATACGAGTATATACATATATATATATACACACGAATATGGTAATTCTGGTCTGGTTTTATGAATAAATAAATAAAATTTGAAATAAATCTGTATCTAGATGGAACAGTATTCTTTAATTTCCAAAATCAGAATGTATTTTTTTTTTAATTTGACCTTTCTTCACCTTGTTAAGATAAACAGTTTGTGGTTTACAAATTAAAAAGTGTATGAAAATTTGACCTAGAAGATAATGAATAAATTATGATCAGTGACAGCTGTTACTCTACGATTCAGTTAATTTAAAAAAAAAAAATATTTATATGGCGATAAGGAGGTAGATATGTATATAGCTACCTCCTAGGTATAGCTATAAAAATGGATATATTTTTATTAGTTATTTCAAAATAATATTCAACGATTAATAAATATTGCATAATATCAACAACAAAATATCATAATATCTGCCATATATAAAAACGTAATTTAGGCTAAATTGAGAAACAAATTATCCAAATTTTTAAAATTTACAAAAATTATTTGTTTTATTACAAAATTTTACTATCAAAGATAAACATATTAGAATTTATTTTTAGTATAACCAAGTTAGAAGTTTAACCTATTATTTTATAAAACATAACGCTTATGAAATAAAACTTACGAAACCAATTAAGTCACCGGCAATAACAACAATAACAATCTAAATAATTATTAGCGAATTACCCATTATGTCAAAATAGTTATAACAGTACTAGGAATAAGTCCTTGTAAGATAATGTTAAGCTGTATTGGCAAAATAGAGTACTGAAAAAGCTTAGCTCATAATTCAGTAACATAATAATAAAAGGTGTTTTAAATCTTAAACGATAGCAAATTACCTAAAATTACTTTTCCGTAATTTACGTCAACAACAACTACAAAAACAATAATAATAATAATAAATTTTAGACGAATTATATAAAATTATTGTCTGACGTTTATATTTTTGTAATACCAAGAGTTTTAGTAGAATAAAGATTGTTAAAAAATTTACATAGTGTAGACACACGTACTGTATAGATTCTTATATTAAGAAAAGGTAAATTATAAATATATTATTTACTTAGTTTTTAAATTTATAATTTTCTGAGTTCCTTCAAATAAACAACACACAAATAAATGAATAAATTTGGTGATTTTATGAGAAATCTGGCCTGAAAAATTAAAAAAAAAAAAATTATATATACATCCCAGAGCAATATTTTTAGTAATTTTTGAGGAATCTGGAATAAAACAAAAAAAACTGGGTCGAGAATTTTCTTCCTAAGAAAATAAAATAAATTTTTTAGATTATTTTATATTCAGCGTAAAATAACTTTATTTACTGGGTAATAAACACATAAAAAGCACCGCACAAAATTTATATAGAATTTGAGTCAAGTAAAATGGGATGAATAAAATCCGCAGAAACTAAATTGAAAAGTAAGAATGCCAAAGTTTATTGAAAAGAAAACATTTCATAATGTGACAGATTTTCAGTCGATATTAAAGAAAAAAAAAATCAATATTCCAATAGAATTAAAGGTTTTAGAAAGATTACAAACACAAAATACAATTACAAACACATACAGAAAATTAATTAAACTTCTGAAAATGTTTCCGGTACAATGGCCCGACAAACAATGTTTTTGGTGGTTTTCCGTATTTTAAAAGAGTTCTTTTTTATTAGTTATACCGCACTGAGAATTGTTACTAATTTTTATGTTTATTCATATAATAATGACTTTATGTGGCCCCTACAGGCAGTAGTTTAGAGCTGATAGGTTCGTCACGATAGTCTAATTGATAAGTCATTATATTTTAATTAAACTTCTTTAGATAATAAAAAGGTAAATAATTTTTTTTATTTTTAATTTTTTTTGGTATCTGATTGTACGATTTTTTTCTGGAGGTTTAATACTGTTACAGGGTTTTCCTTGAAATAACCTTATGCTAACCTCATTTGTTCCTTTAATATTTGCTGGAAATACAATTCCTTGTAGCATATATTTTAGGTAAAGTAGGCAAAATTCTTGTTTAATTATATGTTGCTTTTATCCTGAGTAAATATACTCCCGATCTTCTGTGGAATTGTAAGCAGAATAGATCCGATTGGTTTGAGTGTACCAATAATAAAGGAATTACAAGTATTTCTTTAAATAGGGCTCTTTGCTTTACTTCAATATCTCGCTACTGGTAATTCTTTGATTTATCCTAACTTATTTTTTTTATTGTTGATCCCTTCATCCCTGCCAGTGTTTTATTTCCCTAGACACCTATGGAAATTCTTTCAATTACTGTGTACTTGGTGTTTGTATGGTTTGATGACAGAGGCTTTACCTTTATACCACTTCATGTACTATTTACTATTCGGTGATTATACAAACAGCCCGACTGAAAATTAAGATGCTTGTAAATTCAACCGACTAATTCTATTTAATATAATACAATACGTAAATAATTATTGTTATAAAGGGGAAAAATTTAATTTTAAATGTTGGTCAAAATATAAGGGAAGTTAAACAACATAGATGCCAGATTTTAATTGTTAAAAAAAAATTCCTTAATAAATAAAAATTTAACGTATATACACTTACTGCACGCACATATTCTCGATGTATATATACGCACATATACTCTATGTTATATACTCGTACGCCATAACATAAAAATACAGCAATATTTTTTACACTGAAGTAAAATGCTGAATGTTAAATGTTATTTTAATATAAGGTTTTTGCTCCTACACTGTTTAGCCTACCACCATCAGCAATTAATTGAGTTTATGTATGCCTAAGTATACGCGCGCGCACGCGTGCGTGTGTGTGTGTTTAGTTGATAGGGGGTGTATTCGAATGGTTTGTCCATTGTTCTATATTTTATATTCTCTTGACACTAGAAATAATAAAAAATAAATAATAAAAAAAGAGGTCTAATAAATAGAGAAAGGTGAACTGTAAGATAAAATAAAATTAATGAATTTTACAAGGACATGAATTGAATAAAAGGGACAAGAAAGATCAAAAGTACAGCCTGCTTATACGTATCGGAACAATATATAATATATATTATCAAAGACCTTTGTTGTCCAAAATTTAAATCTTTTGTATCTTATCTTTAGATAAAATCAAAAAAGATATATATGTATATATTTTAGTATACGTAAAATGATAGGTGATATATTTCCATTTTTATATTGTATTTATTTTTTTATAATAATAAAACTAATAACGAAGCACAAAGTCTATTCCCTTTCAAATCACGTTTTCATACGTAGAATTTAATTCACGCGTGCATTATTATTAAATCTACATCTTTTATAACAACGAAAACAATTACTTAAATATTCACTGACCTTCTTCACCTTGATATAGCATATATACTTCATTTTTAAAATAAAATAGTACATATAACTTCCTATCTTAGACTGTATGGTACATTAGAATTTTAGTTTCATTTTTTTTTAATTGTTTTATTAACTTTCATTTTTTAAATTTATTTTATTATTTGGTCAAGTTCTTATCTACTCTGTAATTAAATGTTATAATTTTTAAATTTAATATGTAATTAAATCTAGGTTATTATATTTGTAGAATATAGTGGACTAGTATATGGGTTATATATTTATTTTAATGTGACTATGTTTTGATTTTATTATTAATGTTAATTTTGCCCTTTAACTTTAGTTATAAGCTACCGTTTGATATTAGTTAATGTTATTATTATTTATATTATTAATAATACTAAATTATTACAATTATTATTAATCACATATTTTATTTCCTACTGAAAATAATAATATGAAAAAAGCTGGCAATGATACGATAAGAAAATTTTTGAAATTAATATAGCTTAAAACTTATTTTTCCTGATAATAAAAGAGTTCACTGAAAAAACGATGAATATCTCTTTTTTTAAAAATAAATTTGTATTTGTATTAGTTATTTGAAAACGGTTAAAATCGTGTGTTGTTTTGAAATCTGCAATATCAGTGACTGTCACGGAGGAATAAATAAAATAATAATCAACGTCAGGACAAGAATGATGTCACTCCAAAAAATGAGAGTCTCATTTACTTTACATTTCTGTTTTTCACTAATCTACTCCATAATATCTTTTGACTAAAATGCTATAAAATAAAATTATATTCATGTATTATATTCATTTTGGTAGAAAAAAAATACAATTTACAAGTTATGAAAACGTTCATTTCACTTGTTTAATTTTTTCCATTACCTTTTTCTATCCAGAAATCAATTATTTTATGTAAAAAAATTTACAACTATAGTATTTTTTTCATTTACCCATAATAATATTATTTTAAATACCACGTTAATAATTATAACGAAACTTCCATAGGAATAGACTAAAACTATTCTTTATCAATAGTAAGTATATCTTTTTTGGAAATGTAAAATGAGAAAAACTCCAGATTTTAAATTAAATCATTTTTTTTATAAATTCTCTGTAAGGGAATCAGATTCTTTAAGTACTCGTGAAATAAACTTAACTATGATATACATTTTTTTAATAAAAAGGTTTATATTTAACCTGTATAATTAGAGTTTTGGAGTTATACAATTTTGAGGTTTCACTAATAACGAGTTATTTCTTTTTAAATTTAACTATAAATAAATCCTAATTAATTAAAATTTTGAAGACTTGTAATTAAAAACTTCCTGTTGACATTTTTCTTAAAAATATGGGATAGAATGTTTTTAATAATAACTTTTTTATACATAATTTCCATGTAATAGAATATATTTATTTTAAATTAAAATTTAGTCTGCCAATTTGTTTTTTATGAAAGAGTGGGCATCAACAGCTATGATCATTAGCCCGGTGAAAATTGTTAGCCTATGAAAAATACCATGCTTGACCGGGATTTTTAAAACGCGTCTCCTGTAAAATTAGATTTTTCTAATATTCATGGTTTTTCAACAGATTCTTCATAAAATTCCATTTAAAAAAAAATTAACGATTTTTTAACTTGTGGAATATTAGTATAGAATCAACGTACCAAAGTAGTCCACGGTATGCTTTATGATATTGTAATGTAACGTACCTTTGTAATCTACCCGTAAATTAAAATGTCGTAAAACATATATAAAGACATCTCAAATTGAAATATTATGGAAAATTATTTTTTTTAAATTCTAGATTCTTCCTAAATTTTGAATTTTAAATTAAAATGTAAAAAAAAAACGGTTTTTAATTCTTCCCCAGTGAAATTTTGAAAAAATTCTTCTCTATCTGATAAAACTTCGTTTTAAAAAAAAAACGTTTAATCGAAAAACTGAAAAAAAAAATCATTAACAAAACTATTATTTCTAAAGATGGGAGTTTATTTCCACTAAATCTATAATAAGGTTGTGAAAGTAAGTGATCCATTTTTACAACTTATTTAAGTGAATTTTATAAATAAATTTATTGGTTTGAGGACACCTTACATTTTAACAGGCAAGTTAATCCTAAAACCCTTAGATTATTAACCCTAAAATCCCTAACTATAAAAAAATTAAAAGATTAGTTGATGAAATTCCCAAAGTTTAAGTAAAATACTTTTTAAAAATTCAGACTATTAGCTTGAAAGAATTAAACATTGAAAGGTTTTATAAAATACATTTTTAGCAGGAATTTATGAAATTATATAAAATTAATATAATTTATATTTTATCTACACTACTTTTTGTTAACCTTAAAAAAAGATGAAAGTTTCATGCTACATATTTTGTATTCCCTTCAAAATAAAGCAACTCCTAAATATCTTCATTAATAAATATTATTCAAAAATTTAACTGATTCAGTAAATCT
Organism: Lycorma delicatula; assembly: GCF_047948215.1. Lineage (NCBI taxonomy): Eukaryota > Metazoa > Arthropoda > Insecta > Hemiptera > Fulgoridae > Lycorma > Lycorma delicatula. Next base: position 179,665,131 of record NC_134458.1, read on the forward strand.
AATACACAAGCTAACCGATCTTGATGCATGGATATCAACTCTACCGGGTCGATATATCTGTGGTTCAATAATATTACCTTCATTCAATCAGTTAAGTTCAATTTAGGAACTTAAGACTTATAATGAGATACTTAAGAAAAATTATGCTAATCATCATGGCTTAAAAAAATTACTAATTTTTAGTCAAGGTTTCATTGTAAGTTAGGAAGAAATAAATGCTTGTGACACACATCACACAATACCCAGCAATCAACCGTGATGAGTGAAAAAGCATAAGCGTAGTTATTTAAAATTATTTATTTAATCAAAGAACAACAGGATGATGTTCGATAACAGTTTTCTGATGTTAATTCATTGTTTAGCATGTAAAAAACGCCAAGCCTGGTCAGGAATTTAACCTAGAACCTTGTGGATAAAAAGTAGAGACGCTTTCACTACACCACGAAGGTCGGCAAAGTGTCGACCTACCAGTTGGACGTGTGCCGCGTAACGAAAGGTTTTCACATTGAATACTTATAGGGAAAAACTGTAACAGTTATTCTTTCATTTTATTTGTGATTTATTACTGTCAAAATTAAACGGGTTGTTCAAAGAGAATGAGCCAGTTTCACGACTTAATATTCTATTATAGAAAAGCAATATAAAAATTCTTACCAAATTACACGTATTCTACTCATAATCAAGTTTCATTTTCTGTTTCACAAGTGTTAAAACGTGTGACCACCAGGAGCATCACGAGCAACATCAAGGCGATAAGAGAATTCCTTCCAGACGCGTAGCAATATGTCACGATTCACCGAGTTGATCGCAGTTGATATTCGATGTTTGTGGGTAACGGTGAACGAAAAAGTAACGGGAAGAGCTAGTTTTGGAGCACTTCGAGAAAGGTTTGTCATGTAACGATGTTTTCCTCGAAGAGAAAGGGACCGTAACCCTCGACCTTACACACTGCTCAGAACACATTCACCTTAGGAGAATCTGTCTCTTGCTCAACTGTTACACGTGGGCGTTCCGATCTGCAAACGCGAACATTATGACGGCTGACTGCCATTTAAGTGAAAGGTCGCTTCATCAGTGAAAATTAAACGTGAAATGAATGTTTCGTCTTTCATTCTTTTCAGCATCGATTCGCAAAATTCCAATCGCTTCCTTTTATCGTTATAGGAATGTGCTTAAACGAGCTGCCGTCTGTATGGTTTCATATGTAGACATCTTCTTACCACATGCCAGATAGTCGGTTGAGGAATTGCACGCTGATGGCTACCTCGATTTATGGACTTATGTGGGCTATACTGAAACGCATCACGAATTCTCTTCACTTATTCCTCCAAAACCTGTGGTCATCCTGGACGTTTTCCTTTACAGAAACATCCAGTCTCCTCAAACTGTCGATACACTGTCGAATGTTCTTCAGAGAGGTTGGATTAATGTCGGATCGCCTTCGAAAGGCAGGCTACATCGTGACTAATGAATTTGTTTTCGCGAACTCGAAAACACAGAACGCCTTTTGTTGTCGACTCGCCGTTTTGTGGTCACTATAATTAATGCGCTTATGAGATAGTTATTCGAAACTTAAAAAGCAACTTTTTCAAATGATCTTTGACTCATTCCCTAACGGCTCTATTGAACTGAAAAACTGTGTCTTGAAATCGGTTCATTCTTTTTCAATAAACAGTAGAATAGCTTTAAAAGCCCAGTATTCGTTTTTGCACATCTTGTATATATTTCATAATCATCCTATATTATCGTTGTTATATTTTGTTACTTTACACAGGAATAAAGTAAACAATATAAAGATAATATTTTATTGAAGCTATACTTCTTTTGGCGCATTAGGAGAAACTGATCAGAGTGTATTTTCAGCAAGTTACGTAATTTGCGCGCGGCGATGTAACACACCATGAAGATTTGAGCAAGCCCAAGTGGAATTGGATCAGTTTGCACGTACATGCGTGTAGTGTCTAATTCAGTCAGTCGTTCAATGCAATTAAGTGATTAGCACGTGTTGTAAACATAACAGACATTGACTCGTAATAAATATATATTTATATACACAAATTTCTGAAGACGGATATTTTAAACTGTAAATATTGTTGTTCATATTCATAAAACTTTATTTATATTGCAGCGTATATATATATATATTTTTTTTTTGTGAAAATTGTGTATCAAGATTTGAGGTTATATTTATGTATTATTTTTTATGCGTAAAATTATATTTTTTGGCAGAAAATAGCACACATCATATAAATTCTTGATCTTTCATAAATAATTTTAAATTTACCAAAAACAAAATTTTTTTATAAAATACACTACATGTATTATAAAGTAAAACTAATTGTATCATATTTTTCATATCATAAGCCGCTGTTAACCCTCATGCCTATTAAATCTTCATCAGAAGAATTAACGGAATTAAACTAATCGAAATATATTCGATGAACTTTTTAAACTGTGTAAAATAAAAATTATTTTATTTAATTTAAGTGTTATTTATTCAAACTTTTATTAATGGTATTTAATGTCGTCTATCGATCGTTTGAATCAGTTCAAATTTGTTTGAATGCGCAAAAAAATTATTTTTTTATTCACGCCAAAGAAGTATAACTTCTTACAAGCGCACATAAGTACACAGGAGCTTTTTTAATTTTAAGTACTCTTTGCAATTACTAATAATTTTTCTCAATTTACTGATGGTAATTGTTTAAATTCTAAATGTGCAGTTAGCTTTATATTTTTATTTTTATTTATGTATTTATTATGTTAGTTATGTAACATCCTTCCAGAGTTGAAAAGATATTTTTATTTTTTGTTGTTCCAAAAAATGAAAACAATATAAAAACAGCATGTTTAAAATAAAAATATTACTTCTCTTGATTCAAGACGTAGTTTGAATTGGAAAACCCCTGAGATAAATTCATTCAATAATATTTTAAAGTTTTACCATTTTTATCTGTGAGTGATATACCCTTTTCCGTAATATTTTAAATATTATAATTAGAATTGCGGATATAAAATTGAAACATTAAGTATATATATATATATATATATATATATATATATATATATATATATATATATATATATATATATACTAATAATATTATACTTGTATAACAAACAAATAAATTAGTTGTATAGTTGTATACCTAAGTGTTAAAGATTTAATAGCCTGCTAGGTACGAATTATAAGACCATTTTACTATCAGCTTAACTAAACATTACAATAAATTCCGTAGATAAACCTAAGTATTAATTTATATACTTTACGTTATTTAGTATGTAGGTGTCTTTCATATTCTACAATGATTACATTTACGATAAAGTTTAAGGCCACTGTATCACGTAAATGTATAAGAATTTAAAATTCTCAACAATTTATTAGTTATAAACGTACGTACTTAACCATTTAATATAAATACGTCATAAATGTATTTATCTAACGAAATTCAAGGTTTTTAATTGACCTTCATTTTTCAACAACCCTTTAATTTGATATTAAAGTTCTTCAGTAATTAACCTTGATTCATTTTTTTATACCCAAAAAAGTATTTAATTATTTTTTTATAAAATAAACCACATAATATGTATATATATTTAATGAAATTTTATTGTCTTTTTTTCAGAGCATAATCCTTCAGGGTTTTAATTCTTATTTATTTGTTCCAACTGTTCAATTATTATTATTTTTTGTTTAATTTTAATCTTTTGAAATCTGTGCAAAACTACTATCGACAGTTTAGTAACGCGTAATTTTGTGTACCTTCAAAAAAAAAAAAATTAATGAAAAATTACAAAAAGCTTTTTTGTCGATTTATTTGTAAAAAAAAATAGATAATTTTAGAATTTATAACTATATTTTTGTTTAAAATTTAGCTAAATGAAATAGAAGGATTATTTTTATACTTAAATATTTCAATTAATTTTATTATCAAATTTTACGTGAAAATATTATGAATTTCGGAATTTACTTATATTTCTCAATTCTCTTTTAAATTTATATATCGTTACAGTATATACTGCAAAGAAATGAAGATGAAAAAAAAAGAAAGAAAAATATTTTTAGATTGTAGACCATGTAATTTTCACCAAAAAAATTGTCGAATTAATCCAGTTGACGTACTTTTAGTACGCCTAAAAATTACATAAAAATAACACATATGAATCGAATTCTAAACCTCTAACTTACCTACCTGAAAAAAAATTTAATTTGATTAGTAAGAGTATTTTACTAAAATAAATTTGAATTAAGTTAAACGAAACAAAAATCTATTATTTTTTTACTTCTGTAATATAATAATACCAAGTAAAAAATTATAAAATGAAGTGACAGTAAGTGTTTAAAATCAATGTTAGTAATGGCAAAATTGTTTACAGCGTATAAAAATCAATCTAATACTTTTCTTCATTGAGACTAAGTGTGTAATAATTAGATGTGCACACGTGCAGAACTTCTGCATCGCATTAGAAATAGACCACGTGATAATAAATGACCTTCGAATGTTGTGGTATTGGCAACAACATTTTATTTATTTATTGTTTTTTTAATAATAAATGAACTTTTCCATTTGGTTTTAGTTTTACTATCTTTAGCGTTTTATTTGCTTTAACCATTTTACTTTGATACGTTTGGCTAAAATATATCTACTGTTAGTAAATTGAGATGTATTTTTGTTTTTACAATGGATCACCATTTAAAATTTTTTCTGGATTTAAAAAAAAATTTTTTCATTAAAAAAATTTTTTTTTACTGAAATACTCGTTTATATACTCATTAGAAAACGTTAATAAAGCATTTCAGCATAGTGAGTTGGAAATATTGTCAATTTGTAAAAGATTTTTTAATGAATGTAATTGTTGAATAATTTTATTAACTTTTATTTTTAAAAAGTTTTATTAAAATCCGTTGTAAAAGAACAAATCATTTAAAAAAAGATACAAATAAAACAATTTCGCTGATTAATTGGTCTAACTTAAGAAAAAAAAACCAATGGAATAAAAAAGTTAATAAAAGGTCTTAGATTAGAGAAAGAAAAAAATTATATTGTTGACGTCTGTTGATATCTCCGTAAAAGCTTTTATTAACCTTATGCACCTTCTTTATTAAAGAAAATTATAAAAAAATACTGAAATATCAAACCAAACCGAACAAAATAATATAATAAAAAAACTTCTGTAAAGACACAAAACATTTTCAATCATCTTTGGGATTATCATATAATATTACTGCTTAACATTCATAGATAAGTTTTTATTATAAAATTTTGTTTGGCGTGACGCTTTAAAAAAGTTTGTATTAAAAAAATAATTAAATAAAACCATTGAGCACCATGAAGAAAAAGTAAAAAAATAAATCAAATTCTTTTCCTAAACCGTTAAAAAAATAAAACTAATTTAGCATCTCGGTATTTTGTGTGGAAGTCCCGGGTTCGAATCAGGCAAGGCATTTTTTCATACGTTATTAATTTCTACCCGAATAATGACCTTATCTATTGATGCTCGCTCTTACATAACAAAAACATAAAAAATAATCCCTTGCTAAATCTATTCTGCTTTCAAATACGGAAAAAAATTTAATTATACGTAAAATTACAATATTTTTCCTTATTTTCACAAAAAGGCTATGCGCTTGGGAATATATTACGTGAAATTTTTAACTATGTAAAATGCTTAGCCTAATCGGAATTCAAAGTTACAACAAAGTATGAATATCAGAGATGCTACAACTAAACCTTCAAAGATTTTGATCGGAGGTTTATTTAGAAATGACTAGAAAAATTTCAAATAAAAAATATTTTTAAATATTATTAAGAATTTTCAAGACTCATCTATTTTAAATTCTATTTGTAAATAGCAACGCATAAATATTAACCTATTTTACGCAAATTCAATGCGTATACATTAACATATGTTTACTTAAAGATTTAACAAACTCGAATTTAATTATTATTTTCTTTTCTTTTTTTAATCTCTATTAATAATCACATCAACAATTAAGTCATTATCGACTTCTCAGTGTAATGTAACTGCACCGGTAAACGTGTAGTATCGAACAAACTCATGCCGACTACTCCTGAGGGATATAGTTAATTGAAACCCAACCACCGAAGAACGCCGATATCAACTGTCTAATATTTAAATCCGAATGAAAGCAACTACTTTTATTAGGATTTGAACCTGAGAACTTCGATTTTGAAATCAGTTGATTTGCAACGACGAGTTTATCACTAGACAAACCCGGTGGGTTAATTAATTCTAACTTTGATAATTCTAGCTTTATACTTCTTCTAAATATGTTTGCGTTTTTATTTTTATTTATGCAATCTGATACTTAATTTACCTATTGTTTAACGAATTTAACTTGAAGAAAATAACCATATTTGTTTTTAAATAAATCGATCAGCTGACGCAACGGAAGGAATTTAACTATGGAGTGAAATGGAATAAGCCTGGAGCAGGTGAATAGTTTAGAGTACCTGAGAACAGTAATTTCTTCTTATGAAAAAAATGTATGGGTTAGTAAACAATCGAATATTGAGGCTGAACAGATATATTACTCCTGAGTAATACATTGGTAGGTAAAAGGGTAGTCAACTAGGAAACCAAGAAGAAAATTTACAACACGATATTTTCCCCGGTTTTAATATACGGTACAGAAAGCCTGTCACTACTGGAAAGACATAAGAGTAGGGTGAGAGCAGCGGAAAAGAAACATTTGAGAAGGGTAGTGCAGAAAAAAACATGATAAAAACAGAAACTCTACCATAAGAAGTCGGATGAAGCAAGAGCCATTGGTACAGAAAGTAGAAAAAATAGTTTTAGGATTGTTTGGTCAGGTGATGAGAATGAACGAAAATAGAAGGCCTGAGAACGGTAATGAAGACAAGACCAGAGGGAATATGTGGAAGAGGGTGGCCGAGAGTGGAAATGGGGGAGTACAAAGCTGGAATGCTCAGTGAAAGGGGGAAAACTTTTCAGGATGGGAGAAGAATGGCAGAGGACCGAAAAGACTACAAGAAATGGCTAAGTGGACTCAACGATTAACGGCAGAAAGGGAAATATTTTTACTCTATTTTTTCTTCTAAGATAAAAAAAATTAAGTTAATAAAATTAATTAGTAAATACTAGATAGTTATAGTTTAAAAGCTTTAAAGCATTTTTATTTTGAAGAAGGGTTTTGTTGTTTCTAATATTCCGATAAATTTTTCAAAAAGGCTTATTTAAATAAAAATATAAATAAATAAAAAAAGCTCTATAAATTAAACAGCTTATAGAGCTTTGGGTGGTGGGGGGTATAATGTACCTCGACAAGATGTCGCAGGAAGCAATAAGCCAATCACAATCCACCACTTACCCTGCATATCAACTAAGCTTTCTAAACTTTGCTGAGAGAGTACAGAGCCAGACTTTACCTCTCTTTAATACAGCTATATCGAGATAATACTCGTTTATTTAATATATCTGTATTTTAAAATCCAATAAACAAATTTTAAAAAGTCATAAACTTAATAATAACAATAATAATAGGTTTGAAAACAATGCTCAGGGGAATAATCCGCTAGTATTTTCATTAGAGGGGACAAGAAGGGTCAAATGTTTTTTTTTGTTTCTCGCTGTCTGACTGTAGAACGTGAGATATGAAATATTTTAAAACTAAAGGCAGTAATTATATCTAAATAAAAATTATCCGACGAGGTTAATAAGCGTATACAGTTCTTTTCACTTGAATAAAATGTATAAATATTCAAATAGTTTTTTCTTTACTTTTATTACTAATTTTGATTCATTGGACTTATAAACTGAATACGTGAGTATTGATTATGCAAACATGTAAGTAATATTTAATGCGTGAAAATTTTATGCAATTTAGATTACGTGACCGGTAAATTATTATTATTATTATTATTAAATATAGAATAAATAAATTACTAGTAATGTATTAACTCAAATAAAATGACCAGATAAAGAATAACAATAAAAATAGGCTACCCGTTAATAATTTTTGTTATATTCACTACGTGTTCTTTATTATTAATTATTAGAAAGAATTAATTAGAACACATTTTTTAAAAATTTCTTTCTAATAATTAAATAATTTAATTACTTAATTCATAATGCTTACTATGCACTCCGAAATAAACTAATCAGTTTATTAATTTTTTAATAATATCAAGAAATTTCAAGTAGATTAGAAATATTTAAATAACAAACTGAAAATTTATGGAAAAGCATTAAGGCATCGAATTTAAGAATGAGAATATTTTAGGATATTTTGGTACTGATAAGAAACATAATATAGGATATCACCGCGGAATACAACCGTAGCAAAAATATACTTATTCACAGTCAGATGTCCAAAGATGTAAACCAAGACTTTCTGAAATATCTCCTATCCAGGAATATCCTGATGTTCTCTTTATAGTCTCAAACAAAACTAAACTTTTGGTGTCATATATAGAGTGTTCCACGAGGAAACCGACATACTTTACAAGTGTATTCCTTTCATTGAAACAATGAAAAAAGTTCATGTAAACATAGGTCAGGAAGAGCTTCGTTCGCGAGTTATTGCCAGCAAAATCTTTTGCCCGGAATTCAGCCCCTCCGGTGAAATGAGGTCGTACTGAAATTATTAGGACGTTAATTGAGGGGATAAGTAAGTGGTTTCCTATGTTTTCCAATCCAATTTTGAAGATTTAATAAAATATGTTCCAGAACTGTATTTCCAACAGTTTTCACGACATCCGAAGTAAAACTGAAAAATCTGTTATCTGAAAACCGTTTTTTTAGGTTTGCATTGCAATAACGTTGTTAAATGACTAATAAATGCGTAAAATTTGTTGACAAAACTTGTAGAGAATTTAATTCTAAAAATAGTGATGTAAATAAATCCAACAAAAAATCAAATCAAAGTTTTCAAAAATCATATTTTGCTGAAGAAGAAACAGGACAAAATTATATGAAATGACTTATTCTGGATATTTTTGCAATCCACTTGGTTGTCTAAAAAAAAGACAGTTAATAATAAACAAATAGAGTATAGTATTTAGTTAATTAAATACTTACAAAATAGTTTTGAAATATTCTACAAAAACAGGATTTCAAGAATACTGTATTAAATTAAGTTCTTTAAGTTTATTGAAAATCTAAAATCTGGAAACACTGTTCTTTTCAGAAACAAAATGACGTTATTGTACAGTTGTTCACAATTAACTTATATTAATCATATATCTCTCTCTTTTTCTGTTTAGCCTCCAGAACCACTGTAAGATATTACTTCAGAGGATGAATGAGGATGATATGTATGAATGTAAATGAAGTGTAGTCTTGTACAGTCTCAGGTCGACCGTTCCTGATATGTGTGGTTGATTGAAACCCAACCACCAAAGAACACCGATATCCACGATCAGGTATTCAGATTCGTATAAAATTTACTGTATTTACTAGCATTTGAACGTTAGAATTTCCGACTTCGAAATCAGCTGATTTGCGATGACGAGTTCACACTATGTAGTGTACGTGCGCTTTTTTTGATTTGTATAAAGTATTCGTAAACCAAGAATATACAGATATTATTTTCGTTTAAAAAATGAAACTAAATTAAACACAATAATCTTTTTTAATATACAATAAAATAAACCATGTAAGTTTTTAACATGTAAGTCATTTCATTAATTTTTTGTTCTCTTTCTTCTTCAGAAAAATATGGTTTTTAAAAATGTTTATTTGATTTTTATTATATTCATTTACGTCATTATTTTTAAAATTAAATTCTCTACAAGTTTTAAAAAAAATTATAGCATTTATTAGTAGGGCTAATACAAATTTATTGTATTGCAAACCTAAAAAAACTTGGTTTCCAGACAACAAATTTTTCTGTTTTACTTCGGATAAAGCGAAAACTACTGAAGATACAGTAGTTACATACATATATATGGAACAACATTAAGAATTCTTCTTTCCTGATTGGCAATTTCACATGAAGATTAATAACTGAAGTACTCACAGGAATAGGACTACCTGATCTTTCTTAAATTACGTGTATAATATAACAATATTTTTTTCTCAAAGCATTTTTATATTAAAATTTATTTTAAAAAAGTAATAACGACTAACTCGATACATACAACCTTTTTAATGTAAATAACATGAACATATTTTAGAATACACATTATTAACAAAAAAAAAAAAAAAATATTAATAAAACAAAAAACCGGCAATGAATTCATATTTGAAAAAGTAATTTTAAGATCTACATTTATTATGATAAATAATTCCTTTTTAAAAGTGAAATAAAAATAGGAAGCTCTCCCATCAAGGAATTAAGTTATTTTAAGGACTATCGGTTACAGAATACTTTTGAGTATTCAAAATTTGAAATTGTGAAAACTTTTATTATTTTTTGGGCTTCATACTCAAGCATTCGAGTAAATCTAGTTTTAAAATAAAATTCCCAAGTGGTGATAATAAAGTTAAAAAGAAGAAGTTTTTAAAATTGTGTAAAAGGTAAAAAGATACAGCCAAATTTTAAGTAAACAAAGTTGTAATTTTCTAAGTAGGGAGTAAAATGTTTTGGTAAATTAATTTTTCAAGAAATATTAAAGAGTAAGGGGAGTAAGGGCTATCAGAAAATTAAGATTTTTACATTTTAAATAAACCTGATAACTTGCAAGATGGATTTAAATTTAAAATAAATTTATAATTTTTTTTTTTTAATTAAAAAAGTATTTATTGTTACCACAGACTATTGATGTAGAAAATACAGATGCAAAATCTCCCATTAGCTTCTTTTCTCAAGCAAGATATAGTTAAAAAAATAAAAATATGTAGTCATTTTTTGAGGAGGGAATGAATATTAAATAACAATTTTTGATAATTTGTAATCTTGTTAAAAAAAAAAAAAACTTTAACTTTTGTAATACTTACGTATTATCCCGTTGACCATAACTATAATGATCCGATAATGATCATACGAGATCATTAACATATTTTATATATTAAAAATAAAAGCATTATTACCTAAAATTATAGATATGAATTACCCAAATTTAACCTTCGCTCGCTAACCTCGACTAATTAACAGTAATGTTTTTATTATTTAAATAATAAATAATTGAAATAATTACTGAATTTATTATTTAAATACACAAAATATTAATGTGTTAATCAGTCATGGTTAGCGAGCGAAGCGAGCGTAAGTTAAGTTTGGTTAAATTATATTTATAAAATAAATAAATATAAATGGTTATATCGGGTGATATTAACAATAACCCCAATTTTTGCAATTTATTGGTCAACGGGCTAATAAGTAAGTACCGAAAAATCATTTGCTAAAGTGCCCCAGTAAAGATTTTAAATTTTGTTTCGGCCAAACACCCCCACTCCTTATTTAGATTTTTTCAAAAATTTAATATATTTTTTCCCCTCGCATGTAGTAACTGTCTGTAAAGTTTGAAGAAAATCGGTCCACGAGGTTCAGAGTTATACGGCCAAATTCAGGCCAACATATATACGTAACCACCATGTGTATAAAATATGACAAAAATAGAATTGTTGGACTTGAGAGGATTGGAATAAACTTTTTTTTGCAGATTATTTACAATCTATTTAGTTCTATTTTTATTGTTAAAAATTTTTTTATTAGTTCCTTAATGTATGAATTAAAGTAAATTAAAAACACAAATTTTTTTGTTGGTTTTTTGACCGATCTACATATTTTCCCGTTATAGCTGTAAATGCTATACAAGAATATATCACTACAGCTGGGAAAGAAATAATAACAAATAATACGAGGATCGTATATTAAAAAAATAGTCATTAATCAAAACGGTTTGTACAGTTAACGTGCAATATTTAAAAAAAAATTAAAATTCGTATCACATTACGAATTAAAAATAAATTAAATTTGCGCTGACAACATAAACATTTATGAAATATTTTAGATATACACAGATAAAATACATCAATGCCATTTTTTAAACGTTTTATAATACATCTGTATATAAAAGGGTATACATGTCATATAAATTATACTCCGTACATTAAAGCTAATTAAAAAGCGTGCACTAAACGTGTAGAAATGTGTTTTTTATAGTTGTAATTTTTTTTATTACAAATAAATATTATAAAATGAATTATCTGACATAATTTATCAAAAACAAAACCCGATCCTTATTTAATAACAAATTATTAATTTTTTGTAAAGTTGGTAAAAAAAACGTAAATGTAATAACTTGTTAAAAGATAAAAAATAAGAGTAACCAAATATATGAATTAATTATAAATTAAAAGTTATGGTCTATATTTCGTAGATTAGTAATAGTAGCAATAGTAAAATTTTTTTGGTGAATGAAATTGATAGGGTTGAGTAACATGTTATATTATGAAAGAGTTATAACGCTAGCAGTTGTAACAGGAGTTATTAATTATATATATATTAAAAAAATCAATGTATTACATTATACTCATGAGTGCATATTGAACATACACACGTTATATTACACAGTGAAATAATTATATTCTTTGTTGCAAAGATTCTGATCGCGTCAAAATTACACGACTACTTTTGTTATGAATGGCCAATTATCAAAACCAAAACCAAATTACGACTATCAATATTTCGTCCCTAATTGAACAAAAAAAGTTATAAAAAAAATAAGGGATATAAGTTTCATATAATATTATTACAAACATTTAACAGACAAATTAAAATATTAGGTTTTAAAACAAAATTAATGATTGGTAAACAGCGTATATATGGGAAGAAAATTAATGGTGTTTATGAGTATTAAGTAATAAAAATAATAATAACAACAACAAATTAAATTCCCATTAAGTAGAGCATTGTATATAATACAACATAAGCAGACTAACACGTTTATACATGAATATATAAATAAAAATGAAAGACGCATTATTAATTATAAAATATTTGAACGTAATGCGCTTTTGGAAGTTATAAATGATCTAAATTTATTATTTTTTTTCAGACTTTTCGAAGAAAAGTACTATATTACTTTCGGTCGCACGATGGGATAGGGAAGTGAAAATGAATTTTGTTTACGTTCTGAGGTATGAGGATTACTAAAATACCATTCCTATACAGAGTGTATCACGAATTTCTCCCGGGACTTCCATAACCTATTCTACTCGAGAAAATAGTTTAAAAAGTTTACATAAACATATGACCGAAAATGCTTCGTTTGCGTGTTACGATCACTAAAAGATTTCACTTGGATTTCAGCTTCCCCGGTGAAATGTCGTAGTACTGAAATTTTTAGGACGATAATTAAGATAACCCATAGCAGAATTAACGATTTCTTACTGGTTTTGATCTGACAATGAAATAAAGTTTAGAACCGTATGTGCAGTAGTTTTTGAGAAATCTGGACACCAATAAATTGGGGTAAAAAACTCAGTGTTTTTATGCTTGTTGAACAATAACTTTCTTAAATGGGTAATAAACACATAAAACATTTAAAAACAACTTGTAGAGAATTTAATTCTGAACAAAATAGTGTAAAATAAGTTGAATAAAACAAAGAAAATTTAAAACAATTTTCGAATTTTGTTTAGAAACAATACAATACTACGTGTACCAGAAAAGTACTTATGTAAAAAAAAAACAATATTTTTTTTGCTGATGTGAAAAATTGTAAAAAAAACCGGAATTGCAGAATTGTAAAATAAAAATAAATAAATAAAAACCATTTGGATTATAATTTTTGTTTAGTGACAGAAATACATAAATTATTTGATATTAAAAATTGGCAGTAAAATAACAGCTGATCAGCAATGCGCAACACTGTATTAGCGTTTAAATCATTCTGTAAAGTACATTAAGTATATCAGGTACTGTGAATTGTGTGAAGAGAACTAACGAAGATTTTCAGTGAATTTTAGTTTGAACATGATCTGTCTGCTATTGAAGTAATGCCGTACTTATTTACAACAGAGAAATACACTGATGCAGTACTACATTCATTTTGGGTGTGTGTAATGGCAAAGCTTCAGGTGCTGCAGTAGAATACAAAATAAATTTTTTCGAATCACAGGATTCCAGATCCCAAAAGAATTAGCGCGACTTTTCGTAAACTTCGGGAAACAGGTTCAATACCTTTTTCTTTCTTTTTCCTTTTTGCCTCCGGTAACTACCGTTTAGATAATTCTTCAGAGGATGAATGAGGATGATATGTATGAGTGTAAATGAAGTGTAGTCTTGTACATTCTCAGTTCGACCATTCCTGAGATGTGTGGTTAATTGAAACCCAACCACCAAAGAACAACGGTATCCACGATCTAGTATTCAAATCCGTGTAAAAATAACTGGCTTTACTAGTACTTGAACGCTGTAACTCTCGACTTCCAAATCAGCTGATTTGGGAAGACGCGTTAACCACTAGACCAACCCGGTGGGTTAGGTTCAATACCTAGTATTCGTACTAGCTACGAACGATCTGTCCAACACTACGCTGTTATTGATGACATTAATGTCGATGCAGTCTAGGCGTCAGTATACCACGTATTTCTAAGCGGATCGGTGTTTTGCATTCGATGGTTTTGAGGAAACTTAAAAACAGTAAGTTTTGTCCACATCATAAACAGCCAGTTCAAAGTCTACAACCAGGGGACAGTCGGCTTAGCTTGGAGTTCTGAAATTTGTGGACTACAGATCGATAACTCTACAAGTATTTACCGATTAGGCACCTTTAGATTTTTGTGTAAACATAATGTATACAAAACAAAAATACAGTCTCGTGAGGAATTAATTGTTCGCATTAAGGATGCGGCTGAGCAACTTAAGGACAGCTCGAAGAACTAAAAAGAGCAACAAAAGCAATTCCAATTTTTCTACCTTTTCTTTGTTTTATTCAACTTATGTTACACTATTTTGTTCAAACTTAAATTTTCTACAAGTTCTATTTACACGTTTTATGTGTTTATTACCCATTTACAAAGTTATCGTTCGTCAAATATAAAAAAGGGGGTTTTTACTCCAATTTATTGGTTTTCATCCCAGATCTCTCAAAAATTGATGCAGATACGGCTGTTTGAGACCTATTTTATTCGATTTTTCAGGACAAAACCAATAAGAATCACTAATTCTGCCATTTAATTAACGTTCTATAAAACTCATACCACCTGATTTCACCGGAGTAGCTGAAAAAAATTACACTAGCCGTAACTCGCAAACGGAGTATTTTAGGACATATGTTTATACGAACCTTTTTCATTATTTTCTCTAGTTGAATAGGTTACGAATGTCCTGAGATAAGTTTGTGATACATGTGTATTATAGAAGTGCGAGGATCATTAAAAAATTAAAGAGAAAAACTGTAGAAAAATTATTCATTCAATGACGATGAAACTAAGTTACTCTTTAACATAACTCCCGGCTACATTTCAGCACATCCCATTTTTGTGTGAGCTTACTTATTCCAATAGTAAAGAAATGTCAGTCTCGGTGTCTGGGACAACTTGAACTGGTCACTGTTTCCGAATTCGGTGCCATGTAAAAACACTTTGAGACGATAAAAAAAAAAATAATAATAATAAAACAGTCTGATGATGCGAAAAGGGAATGCATGGTGGATGTGGCAACAAATTCCGACCTCGCTTCTATCCTTTGAGCGGTTCGAAGTCGGAGATTATCATGCAGAAGGATTAAGCTTTTGAGAGAGATCCAAAACGTTTTCTCCTTATTGGGGGTTTTACATTATTTTTTAGTATGTCACAATAGAACATGCTCTTGATTATATGTTATTCTTCCAAACAACTGAAAACTTTGTAGTCAATGACATGTAATTCTTTAACCTTTTCCTGGCGGCGAACTCGGGTGCTTCCATTTCCTTCTACTCTGTCATTTGGTTTCAGGCATAGAATGATGATCTCAAATTTTATTTCGGGTTATTATGCGATTTAAAAAATCATTTTTAAGAAACTGAAATAGAAAAGAAGTTTTAATTTCTGTTATAAACCGTTGTTTATTCTCCGTATAATAAATTCGAGTGATCTTGTTATTTTGAGGCAGTTTCAAAATCCACTTTGTACACGTTTTGCGGTGTCAGTTTATCATGAACACGAGAATGGACAGTGCTGATTCTCGCATTATAAATCTCTCTCGTTTTATATATTTGTCTTTACCAATAAGATAATTAATGCGATATTGCAAAACGTAAGTCGAAACTTTCACCGGTCTTCCACTACAATGAAAATCGGTGACATTTGTTCTGCCCGATTAAAACTGTTTGATCCACTTTTAAAAATTTGCACGATTAATACACATTTTATCATACTGTTTAATCATCCGCAAGTGAATTCATCCGGCCATACACTCTCAAAAAATAAAAATCCTATCACAACACGTTTTTCTTTTACGGTACATGTTTTAAGGAAAGCCAACATTTTGAAATAAACAAAAGAGGTTATAATAATGAAAATTCTTTTCGAAAAGCTATATTTTCTATACCAAGGGTGGCAATTTTAAACGTCAGTACAGTTTCAGTTTTTTTCTACTCAATAGTTTTTCCTGTTGCCGCCATTAATTATTAAACGACTCTCGTAATAAAGTTAAAAAAAATTTTTGCACAGTTCTGCGAAAGAAGACCGACTTTTCATTATCTTATTTCGTATAATTTTTTGTCCAAGAAATAAATAAAACATAAATTAAATGAGAAAACTAAGAGATACATATTTATTGTATTTAATATTAAATTATATTCTATGTATATAATAATATAAAATTATTATAACCGTAATTTGATGAAATAATTAAAAGTAACAACTAGACCATAAACAAAGCATCAAATTTAATCTCACTCACCATTTTGACTCACTGCATAAGCGGATATGAAAAATATACTAATACTAATTCTATTATTTATCTTAAATAGAGCGTAACTGAAGAATAATTCAACCAATCCATCAAATTTTCACAAGCACAACTTCAGATACACTACTACAGTACATCTAGATTTCAATGAAATTGATATTGTAGTTTAGAAGATTTTCGTGTCAATATTTTACACATGGCTGTTATTTATGAGATTTTCGAACCACAAAACTTTATACATGAATGGTATTTTCGTATTTCTCATGCATCAAAAACGTAATTAAAATTAATCTTCACCCTCAAAATTCACCACACGAACGAAAAAATACCTCATATTGAGGTTATGTTGTCTGTTGTTAACCTTAAATTGACATAACTCAGAAACGAGTCAAATTTTTATAAAGTTTTCATACGCACAACTTCAAGTACACTAATATATCATATTAAAATTTCAATGAATTTGAACAAGTAGTTCTGAAGATTTTCGAGCCACAAATTTTATATTTATTTAAAAATATGGAAATTACATTTTAAGTGAATGGTATATTCGTACTCTTCATACCCCAAGACATAAAGAAAATTTAACTTCACCCCCTAGTCACACCGTGCGACCGTAAGTAGTAGTACCGTACTTTTCTTCGAAACGCCGTAAAAAATGATGGTAATTTTATTTTATATCTATATTTTTTTTCAGATTATATTATTTCAATAAATATTTTTTAAAAAATTTCTATTAAAAAACTCAGAAAAATAACCTTATTTTATTACTTTTTATTCTAACATGAATTTACATCTTTATGAAATATGTAAAAAAATTATCTAAAAATATATTCTTATAATTGGACAAATAACCATTACTTTCTGATTTTTATTTTACTAAAGGTGTACCAATTTTCGGGCATATATAAATACAATTTTTTAATAATATTCGTTTCAGTTTGATTGGTTATATAAAAAAAAATTGATATGGACACCACATGACTTCCTTGAACGCATATTAAATTACAAATACACATATAAAAAAATTGAAAAATACAAAAGTTTTATTTCATTAATAACTTCTGATATTTTTTTATTTTATTTTTATTGTTATTATTTATTGAAATTTTTTGCAATCAGAGGCTAATTATCAATAAATCAATATATTTAAATTTAAAAAAAAAAAAATGTTAAAAAAAAGGAGATGAAATCTGATTCGAACCAATTTCCCTTCAAGATTCAAATATTTTATTAATTAAAATCTTATTTGGCATTAACTCTTAAATCAATGAAAATAAGTACCTGTTACCATATATCGTTAACAAGCTCCCAGGGCTTATTACTGCAATTAAGAAAAAGTCCAAAATCCAAATATTTTTGGATTTTAGGCTTTTTTGGACACTTTTTGTTCAGTCGATTGCAATACAAATGGAAGGTGCAAAACTAAATATTACAACAGTCCTATATCCAAAATTTCAACATCCTACCGCTAATCGTTTTTGAGTTATGCGAGATGCATACATACCCCGTACGTACGTACAGACATCACGCCGACACTTGTCAAAATGGATTCAGGGATGGTCAAAATGGATAATTCCGTTGAAATCTGAAAACTAAACTGTTTCGCGATTACAATACTTCCTTTACTTCGTACAACGAAGTAAAAAAGTTTTTTTTTATAATCTCTGAATATGTTAATTCTAAAAGTAAATAATTATTAAAATGGTCATAAAGTGTTGAAAACTAAAATTAAATAAACTAACGCTACAAAAGGAAAAATGAATTTATTGTAATAGTAATGTAAGAATATAGGGTTAGACCAGTTGTTTATTGAGATAATGCATCGGCTAAAAATTTTTTTAAGCCGTACATGTTATGATATGCACGTTTAGGTTCAATTTTGTCAACCACCGGGTTGGTCTAGCGGTGAACGCGTGTTCACGAATCAGCTGATTTCGAAGTTGAGAGTTCCAACGTTCAAATCCTAGTAAAGGCAGTTACTTTTATACGGATTTGAGTACTAGATCGTGGATACTGGTGTTCCTTGGTGGTTGGATTTCAATTAACCACACATCTCAGATATGGTCGAACTTTTTTTTTTTTTTGAACTCTACTCCCCTGGGCCGGTCCGACTGGTTGGTATTGCGCCACCCAGGGGAGTGTCTGTTCTACTCTAATGGGCCTTTCCACCTACCTGCTATAAGTCCGGCATGGCAAGTCGGCCCACCGGTCAGTTCATTTGAGTTCTTTTGCCCCATCCGTATATCGCCACGTCACGACAATACCATACATTGTCGCGACGTGGCGATTGGGACTTCTCAGATCTTGATATTAAGATAACGAAAAAACCCTTAGGAGTCCCCAGTGGATCATCGAAACCGACACAACTCGGCATGTCAGCCCTCACCACTGAGGCTGTCGACCCTGCCCTATGCTAAAGTTTAAAATCCTAGTCTCCTCTCATCATTGTTTTTCTGCGTAAGTATTCTTTTGATGACCAACTCAACTTTTTTCCAAGTTTCTTCACTGTTTAACATGTTATTGATTAATCTCCCAGTTCCATCAGATGACAGGTCAATACCGTCTGTCTCTTCCCTCCATTTATGACATACAGTGAAAGTATGTTCGACATCATCATCACAGTCACAGTACATACAGGCTGCAGTTTCCCTTCTACCGACTGCAGATAGTAATTAAAACTACCGTGTCCTGTAAAATACTGTGACGTGTAAAAGTTTATTTCACCGTGTTTTCTATATATCCAGTTCCTTAGATTGGGGATTAGCCTTCTGGTCCTGTCTCCAGGGCCTGCTGTGCTCCATCTCTCCTGCCATCTCTCTATTAGCCTATGCCTCGCTTCATGTACTTCAACACCTTGATCTCTTTCGACTCTGAAATGAGCCATAAGGTCGATCGGAGGCACTCCTGATAAAACGCATAACGCCTCATAGGAGACTGTCCTGTACGCGGAAACCACGCCAAGCAACAGTCTCCTATGGGTCCTAACTAAGCGTGCCAAATTCTTCTTTATCCGTACTGAAGGCCACCATACCGGGACAGCATATAATATCGACGACATAACCGAGGACGCAACAACCCTCCTTTTAGACGCTTTAGGTGCTCTTTGAGAAGTCATAATAATATTAAGAGATTTAGTCATCTTATCAACCCTATTGCAAACCTCATGTATGTGTTCCGTAAATGCACCATTTCTCTGAAAGGTGACCCCTAAGTACTTTAATCTATCTGTTTCTGCTATTACTTGTTCATTGACCTTGATATTTAGCCGTTCGATGATCCTTCTGCCAGTAAATGTAATTAAATTACATTTACCAGTATTTAGCGTTAGATGCTTTTCACATAGCCAACCATTTATTATCTGCAATGCCAAATTGGCCTTTTCTTCTGCCTCCAATTCATGCCTGTCACTCGCCAAGACCACCAAATCGTCGGCATAGGCCATAACTTCAACCCCAGCAGGATAGTCTAGATTTAAGAACTCATCAAACGTTAAGACCCATAATAATGGGTCTAAAACTGAGCCCTGGGGCACTCTACTATGTATATCTATCTCCATTTCTCCTTCTTGCGTTGCCATCTTGCATGTTCTATCAGAGAGGTATCTCATTACTTGCCTCCTCAAATATGGACTAACATTTTTTGCTAATAGCGCTCTATGTATATGGCTCCATTTAATGGAGCCAAACGCATTCTTGATATCCAATGAGACAAGCAATGGAACACCCCTCGTCCTCCAGGTGCCTTTTAAATAATATGAGCAAGGTGATCGAGAATATGCTTGCCGCAAGGATTATTGGAGAAATTGAGCAAGGAGTGGGGATTAGCCAAAAGCAATATGGATTTTGGAAAGATATGGTCGACCTGGGAATATACAAGACTACACTTAACTTACACTCATACATATCATCCTCTTAAATTGAAATAATACCTGACGGTGATTTCCCGAAGGCTAAACATGAAAAAAGTTTCAATTTATCAACAGTTCTTCTGAGTACTCTTAGCGTCATACAGATGATTGCTTAGAGAATAGTTGGTTTTTTTTTTTGCAAATAAGTCACCTTCACTTATGATGTATAGAGGTGCAGTAGGTATTTTATAATAAAAGAAAATACTTAAAAGTTTAATATACCACAATTTTTGTTTAAAAAATCTTTTGTTCCCGCTCCAAATTTCATTAATAAAGTTGAACTTGTTACCTTCGTGAGGATCTATGTCCTTTGGTTTATAAACTATATTTTTATTTTTATTTTTTTGATCTGTTGATCAAAAATAATCTTTGGATTTAATTTTTCACAAATAAGATTTGATTATACAATAGTTCAATATATAAATAAATAAGTGAATTTTTTATTCTGATCAGTATAAATAATACATTATACAGATCACGTCTGGAATAAGTAGCTATTTACGGATAAAAAAGGAACTGCCACAGCACCTTCTGAATGGATGAATAGAAAGTGTGGGAAAAAGGTTGATCAGAGTAACATAAAAAAATACACAATTACTTATAAAATATAAAAAACGGTTAAACTAAAATCCATATTAATTATTTGAAATACTTGTATAAACGTTTGAAATAATTTTAAGATAAGTAACACGAAATAATAAACAAAAAAAAATAATTAAAAAATTTATTACAGTTAAAGTATTAATTATTTGAATATATATTTATATGTTCAGAGAGATACAGAAAATCAAATTTTTCTTTAATTACTAGCCAGCGGGTTTTTGGTGGTTTTGTTGGACTTGTTTAACTGCTGATTTTCTAGAGTCAAAGGTTCTGAGGTACAAATCCTAGTAAAGATGTTGATTTTATATGGATTTGAATATTAGATAGTGGATACCGGCGTACTTTGGTGGTTAGGATCTAATCAACCACATGTCTCAGGAATAATCGGCCTGAGTCTGTACAAGACTACACCTCATTTATTTATATGTCATGTATATCATCCTCATCTCGTTGGGCCGTGAGGGGATTGCTTATTGTTCACTAACTGAACAGATTCCAACGTACACATTAGAAAAAATAAATTAATATTATTTAAAAATTCATAGATAAAGTAATACTCTTTCTGTAAAAGAATATTTTCTATTATATTTTAAATAAGTTTGTAGAAAGACTTTTTAAATGGTTCGACATTTTTTTTTTTAAATTGCAAGGGAAACCTAATAAAATCCTTTTTCACAAGACAAAGTACCGAGTTGAGTTAAATGAAAACAGTTCTGTTGTCTGGTTTTGTAGAAGAGCAAGCTATTATTTTTTTTTAAACAAGTGATTATTCCTTTCAGCAATAATTCCACAGTCATAAACATATTTACCGGATAAGTAAACATTTTTCAGTTTCTTAATATCGATCTACATGAGTCATATTATTATAGGCACCAAACAATGCTCTGGCGGTCTACTTTTATGTTTCAAAAACTCCTGATTTTTTAAGAGAACTACGACAGATGATTTAATTCAGACTAGTATATAAATATAAGCAGAATAGATATATAAAGCAGATAAATATATTATATAAAGCAGAATAAATATGTAATAATGATTACAAATTTAGTTTTATTAACGTATTTTAAAGCAAAACTGTACGTTCCGATTGTGTTGCAAAAGAAACAATTTGATGATCCCAAAATAATGTTTTACATAATAAAACACCCAGAAATTTAGTTTCAGGGGAAACAGAAATAGAGAAGAGTTATTACGTTTTTAAAGTAGCTACTTTCCCATTGTGTTTCGATAAGCTTATCGATGTTGCTGCAGTTAGGAAGCTATCATCTTTCAACATCAGTAAGCATTTCTATGAAAATAATTAAAAGTCGCCGTACTGTTAATAATTAGAATAAAATCAAAGTGAAGAGGGAATTTTAAGTGTCTGTACAGTCTTATAGAATAATTTTTTTTTTTACAACTTTCAAAAAATGTACTGTAAGTTATAATTGATTATTTTTCATTTGGCACCGGTTTTGGAAAACTTTTTACTTTTTAGATATTTACAAGGAATTTGTTTTTTTTCATCTTTTTTATTTATTTCATCATGTAACTTATTTATATATATTTCCTTTTTCTTTTTTTTTTGCGAAACAAAACGCAAAACTCGAAATAAAATATTTAATAGAGAAATTTACATTAAAAAAAATACTTTTTATTCCGCAGTTTTTTTAATAGGAATAAAATACTCATTAGTTAAAAGACCATAAATTATCATATTTTTTTTACTAATAAGAGAAATATTACGAAATAAATACATAATAATCATAAAAGAATGGTGGTGTTCAAGACTTAAATTAATAAAAAGAAATACTTACAGTTTTTTTTTTTTTTGTCTTCAGTCATTTAACTGGTTTGATGCAGCTCTCCAAAAAATTCCCTATCTAGTGCTAGTCATTTCAGTATACCCTCTACATCCTACATCCCTAACAATTTGTTTTACATATTCCAAACGTGGCCTGCCTACACAATTTTTTCCTTCTACCTGTCCTTCCAATATTAAAGCGACTATTCCAGGATGCCTTAGTATGTGGCCTATAAGTCTGTCTCTTCTTTTAACTATATTTTTCCAAATACTTCTTTCTTCATCTATTTGTCGCAATACCTCTTCATTTGTCACTTTATCCACCTATCTGATTTTTAACGTTCTCCTATAGCACCACATTTCAAAAGCTTCTAATATTTTCTTCTCAGATACTCCGATCGTCCAAGTTTCACTTCCATATAAAGCGACACTCCAAACATACACTTTCAAAAATCTTTTCCTGACATTTAAATTAATTTTTGATGTAAACAAATTATATTTCTTACTGAAGGCTCCTTTAGCTTGTGCTATTCGGCATTTTATATCGCTCCTGCTTCGTCCATCTTTAGTAATTCTACTTCCCAAATAACAAGATTCTTCTACCTCCATAATCTTTTCTCCTCCTATTTTCACATTCAGTGGTCCATCTTTGTTATTTCTACTACATTTCATTACTTTTGTTTTGTTCTTGTTTATTTTCATGCGATAGTTCTTGCGTAGGACTTCATCTATGCCGTTCATTGTTTCTTCTATATCCTTTTTATTCTCGGCTAGAATTACAATATCATCAGCAAATCGTAGCATCTTTATCTTTTCACCTTGTACTGTTACTCCGAATCTAAATTGTTCTTTAACATCATTAACTGCTAGATCCATGTAAAGATTAAAAAGTAACGGAGATAGGGAACATCCTTGTCGGACTCCCTTTCTTATTACGGCTTCTTTCTTATGTTCTTCAATTGTTATTGTTGCTGTTTGGTTCCTGTACATGTTAGCAATTGTTCTTCTATCTCTGTATTTGAATCCTAACTTTTTTAAAATGCTGAACATTTTATTCCTGTCTACGTTATCGAATGCCTTTTCTATGTCTATAAACGCCAAGTATGTTGGTTTGTTTTTCTTTAATCTTCCTTCTACTATTAATCTGAGGCCTAAAATTGCTTCCCTTGTCCCAATACTTTTCCTGAAACCAAATTGATCTTCTCCTAACACTTCTTCCACTCTCCTCTCAATTCTTCTGTATAGAATTCTAGTTAAGATTTTTGATGCGTGACTAGTTAAACTAATTGTTCTGTATTCTTCACATTTATCTGCCCCTGCTTTCTTTGGTATCATGACTATAACACTTTTTTTGAAGTCTGACGGAAATTCCCCTTTTTCATAAATATTACACACCAGTTTGTATAATCTATCAATAGCTTCCTCACCTGCACTGCGCAGTAATTCTACAGGTATTCCGTCTATTCCAGGAGCCTTTCTGCCATTTAAATCTTTTAATGCTCTCTTAAATTCAGATCTCAGTATTGTTTCTCCCATTTCATCCTCCTCAACTTCCTCTTCTTCCTCTTATTCCTCTATAACACCATTTTCTAATTCATTTCCTCCGTATAACTCTTCAATATATTCCACCCATCTATCGACTTTACCTTTCGTATTATATATTGGTGTACCATCTTTGTTTAACACATTATTAGATTTTAATTTATGTACCCCAAAATTTTCCGTAACTTTCCTGTATGCTCCGTCTATTTTACCAATGTTCATTTCTCTTTCCACTTCTGAACACTTTTCTTTAATCCACTCTTCTTTCGCCAGTTTGCACTTCCTGTTTATAGCATTTCTTAATTGCCGATAGTTCCTTTTACTTTCTTCACACTAGCATTCTTATATTTTCTACGTTCATCCATCAACTGCAATATATCGTCTGAAACCCAAGGTTTTCTACTAGTTCTCTTTATTCCGCCTAAGTTTGCTTCTGCTGATTTAAGAATTTCCTTTTTAACGTTCTCCCATTCTTCTTCTACATTTTCTACCTTATCTTTTTACTCAGACCTCTTGCGATGTCCTCCTCAAAAATCTTCTTTACCTCCTCTTCCTCAAGCTTCTCTAAATTCCACCGATTCATCTGACACTTCTTCTTCAGGTTTTTAAACCCCAATCTACATTTCATTATCACCAAATTATGGTCGCTATCAATGTCTGCTCCAGGGTAAGTTTCATACATTTCTATATTTTATATATAGAATATATTTTAAAAATATTTAAAAGATCTTTTTAAAACATACTTTGGCTAAAGAGAAAAGTCGTTGTTTATGAGCGATTAAAATCTAATATACAAGAATTTATAATTAAACCGTGCCTCACTCTTTTCTTTTTAGTCGTGCATAAAGAGAAAAGTTTTTTAAAAGTAATATTCTTGAAAACAAAATTGTCTTTTGCTGTTTAGTGCGAATTACTTTTCTTAATTTTTTTAAGAAACGCATGTCTTTAAATTTTTTATACGTCCTGCTTAGTTTAAAACTGCATTCATTTTTTTTTTTTATCTGGTGTTTTATTTAATTTAAATACAATTGAACATCGACTGTACTCAATTCATGTTAAATACTAACGGTTCCCTTTAAAATTTATTTAAAAGAATTAATCTATATATTATTTACTCAGTTGTTTGTAAATTTTTAATTAATTTAACATTATTACTTAATAATATTGGACTTTTACTTTTACATTATATAAATAAGATCAAATATATAATGTCAATTTAAATGATAAAAAGTTGTGGGCAGATGTTTTACATAAGTTAAATTAGTTAATACTGCCACTAGCAATTTTATGTAACCCAAATGTCTTGTCAGTTCTTATTCGTTAAAATCATGTTTTTCATTATAAATTTAATTTAATCAGTACAGGAATTTTTATATCGAAAAAGAAACATATATTTTATATATATAAAATAAGTTACTGTAAGACTTAGATATCGAGTAATATTTTCTACAATAGCATATTATATTTTGTATTATTACAACGCATACAACAGTTATGACGATTGTCTACCAAAATATACGTGATAACCTAAGGATAAATATATCTTTAAGCCATGCTTTAGAGAATCACGTCGTCACGGTTAGTTTTGTATATAGTTAGAAATGTAAATCACGATTTATACTTAGGTGAGTTGTTTTTTTGCGTTACATTTTTTCATTATATTATCTTTGAATTTAACAACACCATATGCGAGACAGACACAATTTTTAAATGCTATAAAGAAAGAAATATTTTACATTTTATCGTGTTTTTTTTTTTTTTAATTTATATTAAACGATTTAAAAACGATAAATTATACTGTTCTACAGAGTGTTTCAGAAGGAAAGGAAAATAATTTCTGAACTGATTCTAGAGCTTGAAGTAAGGGAAATAATCATATCATACAAACATATGCTCGAAAACGCTTTGTTAACGAGACGACTAGCGAAAGATTTCGCCCGAATTTCAGTTCCCCCGGTGAAATGAGGTGATACTAAATTTTTTAAGACATTATATTTAGGGGTAAATTTGATGGTTTCTTATATTGCATGATTTGAAACTGAAAAATCGAATAATAGAAGTTCCAGAACTATAGTTCCCATAGTTTTCACGATATCAAACTTAAAACAGAAATATTCGGTGACGAAAAACACGTTACTTTAAGTTTTTAAGTATAATAACTTTGTTAAACGACTAATATATATGCGTAAATTTTATTATCGAATCTCGTAGAAAATTTCAGCATAAGAGATCTAATGTTGTAAAGTTTATGAAAAACAAAAACACATCAACTTTTATTATTAAAAACAAAATTTAATGGTAAAGATTATGAATTTCTAAAAATTAAAATTCTTTTAGTTCACTTTTATCAAAATACTTATTTAAATACTTAATTTAATCGACAATTCCACCATTGAAATCGATGCAGTTTTCAACTCATTTCCTTACATTTTCTATTTCCAACCTTCGTGTTCCTTGATGAGGGCAGCCGTATTGAGAATGTAGGCGGTCATTTCATACGTGTCTACGTTTTGCTTGTATACCTAGCATTCCATCCATTCCCATAAACAGTAGCCTAAGGAACTAAAGCTCCAGTGATTCAGGTGACCACTTCACCGGCTCTCTACGTCCAACGCATCAAGTGATGCTCCTACGTGGTGCTCCATCACGTTGACAGTACATTTCAATTCAGTTTGCCAATGAGAACTTTCCATGCACTTAAAAAACTCATTGTTTAAAAGTTCTAGATAATTTCTCCCCGTAACACGATGTTCTAGTATGATTGGGCCTGTTAAATGGAGTTTGATCATGCCACACCAAATGCTCACCGAAAATCGTTGCAGGAAATTAGATTAAAATGCAGCGTATGGATTTTCTTTAGACCACCGCTGTGAATTTCGTGTGTTGTTTATACCATTATGGGCATAAGTAACTTCGCCCAAAGATAGTATGAACGGAATTAAGTGGTAATTATTTTTAACCCGTTGACAAAACTGCAGTCGTCTGTCATAGTCACCAAGCTGGAGATGTTGAAGTTTCTGAATATGACAAGGACGTGTCCGTGAGCATGTAATGTCCTCTATACTGAATTTTATTGAATGTCGGGTCGTGCAGAAATTCTTCGAGTGCTCGATGTAGGACTAGGCTGTACCACTTGAAGAATGTTTTCCCTTTCATCACCATATAACGTTTGATGTTAAGACAAAACATGAGCGCTGGGAAGTGTACCATTCTCACGAAAATTATAAAAATTTCTATAAATTATTTTATAGTTTAGAACTACTCAATCCAGAATATCTACGTCACAAACCGGGTTGGTCTAGTGATGAACGCATCTTCCCAAAGCAGCTGATTTGAGAGTCGAGAGTTCCAGCGTTCAAGTCCTAGTAAAGGCAGTTGCTTTTATACGGACTTGAATTTGAATACTAGATCGTGGATACCGGTATTCTTTGGTGGTTGGGTTTCAATTAACCACTCTCTGGATCTCTGGAATGGTCGAACTGAAACTGTACAAGACTACATTTCATTTACACTCCTACATATCATCCTCATTCATCCTCTAAAGTAATACCTGACAGTGATTCCCGGAGGCTAAACAGGATTAAAAAAGGATACCTATGTCAGTATTTTTTTGCAGCAGCTGCAGCACTTCCATCGCAAAAGCCGTACACAAAAATCATATCAGCGCATTCCTCATGAGTGAACAATTTTATCAACATTTTTATAAACGAAGAATTCAAAATAGAATTTCACATTTTTAAATTCATATGAGATTGAAAAAAACGTTGGTACAGTTTAGGGTACAACAAATACAAAAATACTACACAATTTAATTCTCAAAAAGAATTAAACTAATCAAAATTAGATAAAAAAAATACTAAAACGGCTAATGTTTATTATTATCAAATAACCACAATTTTATTACAACAATGAGTAGTATTCAAATGAATTTCGAAGTATACAGTTAGTGTTGTCAACCTAATCTTTTAAAGCTCTAAATTTATTGTTCTAAAAACTGCTGTTTTTAATTTTTATAAATTCATAACATTTTTCTGTTAAGTTCAGCATTGTTTTGTTTTTAATAATAAAAGTTAATCTTATTTTTGTTTTTTATAGAATTTTTACATCAATTTTTTTCAGAATCCGGGTAAAATCTTCTCTACCTGTAACTCGATAATAAAGCGTTTTCTGACATATGATTGTATGAACTTTTCTCGAGAATTAGTTTCCAAATTATTTTCCTTTCCTCCTGACTCACTCTGTATATTATTTTAAAGGTAATTAAAAAAAAAAACTTATTTTTACCTTCAGTTACCATGTTTTCAATTTATATTTATTTCCTCTCTTTCAAAAATTAGTCTGCCTTAAATTATATAACAATGTTATACATCACCCAAGATTATGTAGTGTTGTCTTATTATGCTTTAAATGCGTCACAGCCATAAAAAAGATAGAGACATGTATTGTAAAACCACTAAGTAAATGTATCCCTTTCTGTCATAACAATAAATGATGATAAATACATGTAATGTTTCAAAAGGGGGTTTTAATTCGTGTAGCATGCAATAAATAACTTTATTTATCACTTAAATGATTTTTGAAAAATTTTTTTAACTTTTTACATTCTAAATTTTGAGTATAAAAATAATATTTTTGCAACATATATTTGTTGTGAAAAAATTAATTGCTTCACCAAAAATGGTATTTTTTTATAGCTGTGGTGTATCCAAAGCACCTGTCATATACCAATTCCTATTTTTAAGAGTAATGATTTTCATTATACACGGGAAATAACATTATACACGGATATTTCATTATCCCTGAAATTAACATTATGAAGGTGTTACTTGTAGAGCTCAATATCACCTGCAATTCGGTGGGGGTATAATGCGATGTGGGATTTGACTCAATAAAGAAGATAATAACCACTTCAATCGTCACTTTCTATAGTAAACATGGTATGGGATGCTTCTTATGTTTGGTAATGATTGTAATGTTTTTAGAAATGACTTATGGTTTATTTAAGTCCTCTACAAAAGCCGGTAGTCGTTCATAAGTGAATAAATATTATTTCTTTACGTACTGTTAAGTTATATGTACTTTCATAGATAGGTATGTGTGATTTTGTACTTTAGTAAATACACTTGACATATTTTTAATATTACGATTTCAAGTTGTCTTACGGTTCTTATATTTTTTATATTGTATTAATTATAATATAATTTTATTTTAAGTAAATGAATCCATATTGATTTTTTATTACGTTTGATCAATTTTATAAAAAAATAAAGAAAAAATCAATCTTGTATCAATTAATTTTTTTCTAATTATGTGATAACAATGAAACTAAAAATTCTAATATAAAATCCTTGTAGGAGAATATTATCCCATTTACCAGGTTTTTTTCTTTTTATTCAGTTACATACTTGGGTAAAAAAAAAAAAAAAATTAATTTAATACTTAATTCCACTTACAGAATAATTTTTAAATAGTTCAAATGCTGCTTTCACTTAATTTATATACTCAAAAAAGATGTATTCAAACACTATCCAGCCCTACATTTTTTGGGGAGAAACAGCTATGTGAAGAAGAAGCTTAGCAAAGTTTTGTTGTTAAATTGGTTGCGCATTCGTGATTTATTTTTCCTAGTTGGTAAAATCATTCTAGTATTTGACTTACAGTCAATGTATAATTTGGAACACTTGCATTACATTTGCTACAAAGATAATGAATTCATTTTTCCAAGAGCTCAGCAGCAATATAGTTATTGATACAATATAATTCAATATTCAAAAACATTTAATGATTATATTATAACTGTTAAAAAAGAAAACAAAATGGCGTCTATTTTAAAAATGGCTGAATTTTAATGGAAAATTATTTACGTCCTAGTATATATTTAACAGACGAAATAATGATTTTATTAAATATTTTCTGAATTTACTTAAAAATTTGCTATAGAAAATTCAAAAGAGAATAAGTATTGTAGTCAATAAGTATTTCATCGTCTTCATGATGCTTTTGGGCCCTAAATATTAGATTTATGGAAGGTACACGATTGAGAACTCCATCATGATAATGCTCCCTTCCATATATTCCTCGCAATATCCCATAGTTTATTTTATTAAACAGGCAGTTTAGTAATTTCGTAATTAAGTAATTAATTAAACAATTATTTACTAGTTTATAACATTTACCAGAATCTCAGTAAGTTCAATGATCTAAAATTTATATAAATTTTGGTTTTGGGGTTTTATTGTCGTTTTTCATTATGATCTAAATGAATTTACTACTTCTAGATTGTAATAGCTAAGTTAATTTATGAGATAACCGGTGGAAATCCCAGGCCATTTTTTTAGGGGATCTATAAATTTGACAGATTCATAAATAATAATATACATCTATTTTCACATACCCACCTAAAACGTTATCGTTGACCAACAGCATAGCTGTAAAGGGAAATTGTAACGAATGGGCCAAACGTTTCCGTATCGGAGCTTTAGTATATATCGACGTTTCAAGACCTTCTTAACACAAGAAACCGGTGGTCGAGTGTGTACGTTCCGCCGGTGTTGAATTGTTACTGACTAAGGCTTTAACAGAATCTGTATCAAAAGCGTAGAGCGCTCATCAATAGTCCGGTTTCACCGAGATCTTCCTGGTATCTGGTGTTTGGTTTAGACGTGAATCTGCCTCATAGAGGCCTTGTCAAGCGATCGATTTTTTGTTCTACAAGGCACTTTTTGTGAGCAAATAACGCTTATGCGTTATCATCGACCGGACACGACGTATTTATTGCAATAAACAAAGATATATCACCTTATACATCTCAATTAAAACAATAAAATTACTATCTGCTTTACGGCAAATGGCATGAATAGCTGAAACACACTACAGTAATTCAAATACTAGAATATGAACAGATGGCCCTAAGATATCATAAAACATAAAATAAAAATACTTCATTATCCCCTAGAACAGTTCGCATGTTAGCGCCTAGATTAAACTTGCAATGCTACATAACAGATACATTCCACTAGGATGTGATGCACTGTTAGTTGGCAGTCTCAGCGTGCACAAATGGGGGTACATCTGTTTTTGGCATCAGATATCCATGAGTGACCTTACATGCCCTATTCGCAAACGGAAAATAATAACTTCATCTCGACGGTTATTTCTGCCGTAGGAGCTCCACGGTGACACAGTGTTCTTAATTGGATTAAGCCTATTATTAATATTAGCATCCCATTCACTATGTCACTCATCATGAACCACCCTCTTTAGAAAACAGATAAGATCGTTTGAAGCGGCGCGATTGGTGAAAGGTGGCTGAAAAAAGCCTCTTTACCTGTTATTCCAATCTGGCTGCGGATCCAGCAGAAGCTCACTGTTGTATTAAGATGATTCATTTGCGAAATAACACACTGAATCTCACAGACAATAGGGTGTATGGAGTACACGTTATTAATCGCCTGTATGACATACAGCTCTGCAATAAAAATACTGGTGATGCTGGAAAGGCGAAACTTGTAAGTTCTGTTGCCAACCAACAAAATTAACGTTTCTAGAGATGAAGAGTTTGTCGGAAGGGAAATGGAGGATGTTTCGGTCTTCCCCTCCGATGACGAAATCCAAGCTAGTCAGGAAGGTACGTCCACCCGGGTACCAAAAAGTAGTCTGATTGTAATTTCATTAAGACTGAAGATAGGTTTGGTAGTTCTGTCCATTTAGTTGCACAATTTGAGAAACAATGTGAGCAGTTTTTGGGGTTTCTTGAAAGCCCTCGCAGCGCCTTTGCAGCGGTT
This sequence comes from Lycorma delicatula, assembly GCF_047948215.1. Taxonomy (NCBI): domain Eukaryota; kingdom Metazoa; phylum Arthropoda; class Insecta; order Hemiptera; family Fulgoridae; genus Lycorma; species Lycorma delicatula. Next base: position 179,697,578 of record NC_134458.1, read on the forward strand.
AGCAGAAGAGTGATCCCAAGGGTTAATGAGTTTATGGCAATGTCCTCTGCTTTGGCGAACGGATTTCAGGCGCTAAACCAACTGGTCAAAGAGGTTATAGTTCAAGAGGCAGTTTCCGGCCTGGTACCAGCGCATGTGCCTGTTAGGTCGGAGCGGAATCACTACGCCGAGGTGCTTAAAGGTATATAAAAATGGTATTTTAAAGATATCTAAGCTGGCGAGAGGCCGGCTTAGCCTGAAATCAGCCAGAAATAATCTTCTTAAACAGGTAGGAGGGCTCCACAAAAATAACTAAATACAGAAAACAGAAAAAAAATCTATAAAAACTTTTTGAACATTTATGTACGTACTCCGTGTTTTAATCTGTACTTTGATTAATATCTCCGGACTGGCCTCAACATAAATTTTTCAAAAATGGCTAATTAAAATTCCTATACACTGTGCATTAATGGCATTCAATTTTGTATATTATTAAATAATAATATTCAAAAGGAAGAGGAGTAATATTTTTTTATTTTTTACGTTTTGTGTTGTACTGTACATAGGAGTAATAAAATTGAAGTTCAGTTATATAAAATTCGAAAGTTTTAAGTCGATTGGATTTAAGGGTAGGGGAAAATTCAACATTTTTTGTAAACAGTCCATTAGTCTTATCTAAAGAAAGTTGAAATTAAGCTAAATAATCCCAGCCCAGCCTGATTTTCAACATAACGGGCACGGTGTCATCATAGTAGCCAAACGTTTTTTAGTAAACTATAATTTTTTAGCCTTCATGTACAATATTGCACCAAATTAGACGAACCTATTGACATAAATAATTACTCTAATAAAATTTAAGCCGAAAAAACAAGGGGCCTGAACGGGAATCGTATATAAAATATAAATTATTTTAAAAATTTAATTTTCAAAATTGTAAATCTAACCGTATCTAAGTATTAATGTAAACTATATGGGATCATTTTAAAAAAGCTGTCCCATGAGACTGAACATAAAAATCTAAAAAAAGTTTAAAATCTTTATTTTTAATCTTTGATACTTTGCCTTTCAAGTTGTACCTGCCAAAAAATGTTATATGAGGAAGCTGCCGAGCAAGAGGATGAAATATCTAAATCTTGTTTTACTAAAAATTTTAATTTTCTTTTAACAATTATATTGTAAACTATATTTGATAAACTAAATATTAATTAGTCTTGGTGTCATTTTGATGATAAAAATATCAATCGGTCAAAGGGATGACTGGAACCTACTTTATTAACAATTTTGAATTTTTTTACACTATTATAATGTATACTTTTAATATTGCGTAATTGTTAAGGTAAAACGTCATTTAATCAACGACGACAAATTGCACTTAAATTTTTTTTACAGAAAATTTTGATTTTTTTTCACAATTGAACTTCATATATTGCGTAATTAAGTCTTTGATATTTCTAAATCCTATGGTGTATTTAAAATAAAAATCTGTCAAACACAAAGCCGGGACAGTTTTGCAACCATTTGCCAGGTTTTATGTATTGGAAGTTTGTAGTCTCAAGTTTCAATGTAATAATAATCTGATTATATATATACTTGTTTAGTTTTCTTACTAACCCCATAATAGTGTCTAGATTAATATGATGTATACCATTGTGTATTTTAATGTTGAGCAAAAAAAAAACTACCAAGAAACTGAGAATCATTCTGAAACAAGACTTTCAGCAGCATATTTCTGAATAATTAGACAAGCGCTGAACTAAGTATGTTGTATAAAAAGAATAAAACAATTGACGAGATAAGATCTTGAAACACATATTTTATATATATTCCTTTAAGAGCACAAAGTAGCCTTCATGTTCATTTTTAACAAACTACATATGTAGACAAAATGTGCGACATCTATCAAGTATAAATTATTATCATAAGAAAATATTTCATAATAAATTAAAATAACCGAGCTGATATAATATGTTAATTAAAAAAGAGAAAAAATTACAAGCCTGTAATAATTTTAATTACTTGTATTATATCATAGTTATTTATTTTCATAGTTACACACGTTCTATAAATGATAAGAAAATAAAATAATAAAAAGAAACCTTTTATAGGACAATGTAAAGGGCAAACATATTTGTTTTTGTATGTAATACTACATCAATTAGCGTGTGCTGAACTGAAAGGAAGTGATTTATGAATAGTTATCATGAACTATTAGTAGTTAAGTTGGCCGTACATTGTTTTATATTAGAATGAGGGAGGTCCGGTTGGAAACGAACCAGCCTCACCGCTTTGTTATAAACAGTTAATAGTTAAGAAATTGTAATTGTAATTTATTATTACACTGTACAATGTATATGTATATAGCCTATGGGGTTAACTTCCATAATCGGTGTAGGTGTACAAATCTGTTTACTTGGAAATCCAAACGATCAAAGTAGTTTGAATAACCTACACAATGAACTTAACAATTTCTGCTAGTTATTTTCTACATTTACTTTAATGAATTTATCTCATTAAATATTAGAAAAAAGTCTTTAATTTACCCTTTGTCGGATCGATTTAGATGTTCTAATAATCATTTTTTTTAAATGCTTCTCTCTTGTACAATGCATTTAATAAAGTCCTACTAATCAGAAAGTATTAGTTAAAAGAAAAAAAAAGATAAATTACAGGTAAAGTTTAATTATAAGTACAGGTGTCCATTTCCAGGAAATGAATTCCAGTTTTTATTATGTTCTAGAGCGAAAGAGGAAATGCTTAACACATTTAAACCCGACTATATCTTCTTTTGACGATGATAACTTGACCACATTTACATTTTTATTTAGATTTCTTTCCCTAAAAAATTTAAACTGGTCTAATATTTATAAAAAAAATTACTAAACCAATAATTATTTTTGTCGTATTGAATGATGAAAAAAGTGATCTATAATTATAAATAAATAAATAAATAATTCTATTAGCAAACACGTAAGAAGTACATGTTTTATTCATTATGTTATGGGTGTTTCATATTTTTATTCATCTTTTAGTCTTAAAAAAATTTAAAAAAAAAACTGTATTAATATAAATAAAATCAGTTATACTAATTTAATACAATAAGCTATTAATACTGAACTCCAATTAAGAAATAAGAATAATTTATCAATATTTAATTAATTCCCGACATAGAAAGCGAGATTTGAAAAAATGTATTCTCAAACTTTTTCAACCATAACTTCCAAAATTAAGACAAATAAATTAACGTAGTAAGCTTTTATATTTCCAGAAGCTAAACAAATTTGTAAATTTGTAAACACATCATTTTATCCTTTAACCTTATCCTGTATCCTTCAAACCGCTGTTAATATTTTTCCCCATCTCACTCCAACGGTCTGTAGTAACAAAAAAAATGTATAAACTTTTAACAAATTAAAAAAGAAATGCAATTTAAATTTATTTTTCAAGTTACCCGTTGCATTTTAAATAATTATAACTATTTGACAGCCCTTACTCTTCAGTATTTCTTGGGAAAAAAATTACTCAAATATTTTTACGTCTTTCCTAGAAAATTACAACTTTGTTTATTTAAAATTATGGCTGTATTTTTGTATTTAGAAAAATCCAGTTTTTTAATTTATTTTCTCCTCGTAGAAATTATTTTCTAAAAAATTAATTTTACCCGAATGCTTTCCTTTGGGTATAGGACCCCCCCAAAATGAAAAATATTTTTTCGCAATTTAAAATTTTGAATACTCAAAACGTTTTTTAAAAACATCAAAATCACTAAAAAGCTTCTCCCCTGATACGGAACTCCTCAATTTAAAAACATCAATTTTAGTTGAATAATTTAATAATGAAAAAAGCCCCCCTTCCTTATACATGAGCCTCCAAATTTTGAAGTTTTTTCAAAAATGAATTTTATAACTTATATATTTGAATTGACGACAATTTTTTTATAATTTCATTAAATACCGATCAACTGATTTCAGTAACGCATAATAATTATATTATCTTACATCAGAAATCATAATTATATGAATAACTTACAAATCAATTGGATTTAATTTTTTTGTAAACTTTGTTCTATAGATGCAAAATGGAAACTTTGAAGCATGTGACAAATGCTACCGCTGATCAGGATTCGAATCTGGAATCTTCCAAATCAAAGGCTGAAAAGCTATCACTCCACCACTGATATCGGATTATTAGAAGCGAGTTGAAAATTAAATTCATAATTAATCACACGGTTCGGTTTAAGTTACAGACAGCGATTAAACAGCATGTGAAATTTCTAGCAGTTAATCTCCTAGACAACGGTGAAGATGTCCGGCGACTCAAACGCCAACACGTGCTGGACTTGGGTATCTAAGTGACATTTGAACCGGTTTGGTATCAGATATAAGACAAACGTTTATAAGCCTTAGGGAGAAGCCTAGCGCCCTTCTATTTCTTTCCAGGAACATGTTATCCTAATATTTTGTATATCTCTATCTATTTATTGTTTAAAAATGTAGTGGATTCTTTTTTGGTTTGTTTTTTCACTAGACTATTGTGATCACAATTAATGCAAATGTGTTTATTTACATAGAATTTTTATTTATATTTATATATGTACGCTTTAATGAAGTGTTGGCTGGAGACCCCTCTTCATTTGTTTTTAGAATGCAGTTTACTTGTGTTTCTTTAATCGGAACCGGTTGTAAATACATGATATGCAAGACAAAAAAAAAATTGTACCAGTAGGACGGACAGTTTGTATTAAAAAAAGCGTTAAATTTGAATTACGTTTTCAATGCGAAAATGTTACAATTTTCGCAGTATAAATCTCATTTGAATCTTCGAGTGTGCTTTTTTACTGGTTTTTGTTAAAAATTTAAGAAGGCTGAACCGACAAAAAAATTCATTTACTAAGTAATTATTAATCAATCAAAATCGTTTTATGGTGAAATTCATTCAAACTTCATTATTATGTACGCAGTAGAGTTTTAACAAATAAACTGTCGTTCTATACAGCACAACTTATATTATTTTTATTTCCTGATTAAATCACGTCCCCAAGTGATAATTGAATTTTATCAGTCAGCGAAATTTAGAAAAAAACAATTACTTTGATGTATAATTTATTATCTTTTAGTAAGAAAATCTAATATACATAATTTTAGAAATACTATTACATAGTATAGAAATACTACACTAATTTATTCATTTATATTCTTATCCCGTTATTTATTTCATACGACTATGTAATATACCCGCGGGAAAAAAGTATTCATTAACATTGCTTTTTCTGGTAGTGATGATGTTCGTTACATAAGCAACTGAGAAGAGCCAGAGTACACTTGTAGACCCTGCTAAATTTTTGTAAGCCTGACCTACCGTTATACGACAGTATATTTGTTTCGGTGAGGAAGACAACTATAAATCATTTTATTTCTTAATATTCTTAATACGCGTAAGCCTGGCGTAGGATGCTTGTTATCTTGGAAAGACTACATCAGTTTCAGGAGCGATTTGTATCTCATATCAGGCGCCTACAACCAATTTCGTTAAGGAACGTAAGATATATGCGTGGTAAATACGGTGTATCGTATGTACTGTACATACTGCATTTCCAGTAAAATACATTTATAATCTTAAAGGTTTTATTTCTAAAAAAAACATGTTTGGTATTTTTGACATTATCTCAGCTGCTTTTCATAAAATACTGGCACATCTAAGTTGTACTTTGTTTTACTGGACATCAATCACATATTTCTACAATAAATAGCGAATTACTGAACCCTTTTCTTTTTTTAATTTTCAGGCAGAATTACCAGAGTATTCTTCTAGAAAAAAAATTTATGAATTCTTTTTTTATAAAAATAACTCTCAATTTCAGAAAATTTAAATTAGAGCACAATTTTATTCCGGGTGCAATTTAATTAAAATTACACCTATATCTGTTCATACATTATTTGTTTTTTCATGTTGTCTTTGTGTATAATGTAAAACTACAGAAAAATTGCAACGTCTGAGTGTTTACTTTAATATGTATCCATTATTTCGATCTGTATCTGTTTTTTCGAGATTGTTCATGAACGATATGTGTAACCTATTTTAGCAAAATTTGACAAAAAAACGAACATATAACAATTTTGTACGATTGACAAACATATGAATGCGTGCTATTTCTTTACTTGATGTATTTGCATGAGCCGCCCCTTCGTTACAATAAATTGATTTTGGGAATTTAATCATTCAGTATATACTTTACAAAAAACATGTAATGTGAGACAAAAACTCCCCCTTAATCATTGGATAGATTTTTTTTTTTTTTTAATTTACAACCTAAGAATCCATTTTAACATATAATTTCAAATAATGAAATCTATAGCAAATAAAATTGTATAAAACTTTCACTGACAAATATTTAACAGTGGTTTCTTTCATTCATCTTGCGAGGACCAGTTTGTTTTACTGATTTATTTTCTGCAAAAGATTTTAACCTTCAAGAATAAAGCAAGTAAAATTTACACAATTACATATATATATATATATATATATATATATATATATATATATATATATATATTAATTTTAACTGAAGGTCAGTAAATTACTTCTGGAATCTGAAGGATCATCGAATTGTTCAGATCGTTTTCCTAAAAAGATTTAAAAGACTTTTTTCAGTAAATAAAAATTATAAATGGTAAACTACCACATATAATTATATTCCTCAATTGTTTACGTACGCTAAGTCGTGAGCAAACTGAACATCTAAATTACAAACAAGTAGAAGCTACCTAATTCTTAATAAAAGTGAATATTTATTGTATATCCTTTCTGTTCTAAAAAATCGTGCTTAACTTTCAACATTTCAAATACGTTACGAAAAAAACAAGGAAAAAGTTATTAACATATATCGTGTTAAACTTTATACTGGGAAGTTATTACTCGTACAAAATTTGAAAATATAATTATCATGAGAGAAAACGGAAAAAATTTAGAAAAAAACATGACGTCTTTTCATTCTACCATATTCTTTCTTCAGAGCCTCCTACGAATATTTTAAACAGAAATCAGTGGCCCCAGGTCTGCAAGTTAGTACTACCTAAATATCACCCCCGGCAATATTCACCAGTTTTATGACCTTGATTTACTTTTAATGAGACTCTTTAAGAAAAGTATTAATTATACATATAATATTTGATTTAATTACCGAATTTCATGTTAAAGAGCATCTTATCATCTGTTTAAAGCTCAAATATTACGTAAAGGTTAGAATTCTTTGTCTGAACTGTAACCAGCAGAGATACTTCAGGGCTGTTGTAATATTTAATCTTCTAAAAATTGTATTACCCGGTTTGTGCTAACTTGGAACGAAGTCAGTTTTTCATTTAATCCAGATTCAGAAGCTGTAAAATATTTAACCCTCCAGTCATAAAATCATGGATGGATATTTATAATTTATATTTCAGAATGTCTTAAGTAACTCCGGTTTTATCCATCAAACGTTTCAAGTATCATTTTATTTGTAGTTTACCCAAAGAATTCCGAGATAGGACTTCTACAGAAAATCCCACATTATATCACACTAGGTCCTGGATAAATTGGACATAACAGGTTCTGATCAACACCAGTAGAATAAAAAATGAAGGGTAAAGAGCGATGATAAGGAAAAGAAGTAGTTGATAAGAAAAGATTACCTACTCATACAGGCAGCGCAGCACGAGACAAAAGACCTCAAATGAAGAAAATTAAAGTTCCAGTCCAGGAAACTAGCGTATAATACATCGGGAAATCACAGGATTTCCAATTTTCCACTTATGGGAAAAGGAGTACTCGACTTAGGTACGAATAGTATAACAACTTATGTATAATGCTATAAAAAATAAATAAATATATTTTTCAAATCATAACACAACGTCATTAATGATAGATTTGCTAAAATGAAAGTTCTGCAATATTTACGTAAAATGATTAAGACAAACCGCGGAAAAATCTTAATCAAAGCAATGTTACAATGTAAAAATTTATAAATAAAACACAAAAAGAATTATGGTCAAATTTAATGCATAAAAATAATAATTATATGAAATAATAGTTACAAAATTATCCAAAGATAATAAATAGAATCAGTACAGCATAAAACATAATTTTAAAATTTATTCATTAATAAATATTTATGTACCATGCCAAAAATGCAGGTTTATTTAATTAATATTATTTAAAATTCATCAGCAGAAATGTACTGTTTTTGTGATGGAAGCATTTTATTATCGTATTGAATAAATTAATTAAAAAATCATTTAGACCGTTAGTTGTAGAAACTTAAGAATAATATAGTTCTTTCTCAGATGTTAACTAAAGTATTAATCCGTGTAACGTAAAAATAGTTGTTTTGTCTGCTTTAATATTAACTTTTTTGTACTATATTAAAAATAATATTCTAATTTTAGAAAGGAGTGTAAATAGGTATAATAAGCATTCTTCGATATTCTTAGCAATTAGTAAAGATTGTCCAAAGCGAAAACATTTTGTATGATCTTGTATAAAATGTAATGTGTTTAGTAATCGTGTGAAAACGTATCATTCCCTAGAATCTATAATACAATTCGAAAAAAAAATAAATAAAGAGCTCTTTATGGAAAATCTTAGGTGTATCCCTCAAATTGTTATACTAAAAATCTTGCATAATAAAGCGTTCCAAAATGAGCTCACATTTTAATTTTTTAATAAAACACATTTTTTTATTTGATAATTGATTACATTTTTGCTTTATTAAAAAGTAGTGACATAGAGGTTTTGTGTAACATAAAAAATATGACAAATGAGCGCTCCGGTCTTGGCTGCACATATTCACTCTTTTGACAACCTTTTTTAAAACATGTTGACATAATTACTGTAAAATGTCGGGAATCTTGTGGCAAATTTCTTGTTTAAGATCCTCAATTGTTTGTGGTTTATATATACTTAGATAATGCCAAAGCAAAGGTCCAACGGTATCAAGTCACAAGATCTGTCAAATCACATCACCTCCCTGCTAGATAACACGAATATTAAACTTTCTAGCAATAACTGCATGGTTTCACTGACAGTGTGACATGTTGTACCGTCTTGTTGAAATGACATCTTTTTCATCTATATCATTAATTTTATGCCATACAAATTTTGAAACCCTCTCCTGATATCGAACTCCATTGACGATAACGGCATTTCTATTTTCATTTTCTAAGAAGTAAGGACCAATCAATCCTCCAGCCCTAGGTCCGCACCAAACTGAGACCCGTCGAGGAAGCATAGAAAATTCTTAACTTTTTTATTTTTATTTTCTGATCTTCAAATTCGACAATTTTCTTTACTGACGAAGCCGGTAAGAAGAAAATATACCCCGTCGCTAAAGATGATTTTTTTTTCAAAAACACGTTATACTGTTATTTTTTACAATTTCAACGCCTTGTCCAAGTGTGTACTTAAAACAAAATTTTAACCTAATTTAACCTCAATATTTACTGATAACAGCGTATAAAAATCTCTACTCTGGTTTTACCAAGAAAAAAATGGCGGAAAATTAAAAATATCAGTCCATTTTGGGATAAATGATGATTTATCTCCCACTGTTTGGGGATTAAAGCTGAAAGTCTTACCAATTTAATTAATTTCTCTGATTGATTTGCTTTTGGCCCTAATTCAAATTTCTTAAGCTGAATAATGTTGCGAAAATATCTGTAAAACATTTTTTAATTATTACTATTTATACTATTAAAGTTATTTTTTTAATTTAAAACCTTTAGAATAAATAAATGTTTGATAAATCTGAAATTTAAAAATATTTTTTTTGAATTTACAAAATATTTGTAATGTTTCCTATTACAATACTATTACAACCTAAATTTCATTATTTTGAGAGTTCAGGCATATGGTTTGGTGTTGGAAGAGAACCAACAGCAAAAGATAATGGATCTAACATGAATAATAATGAAGCTTCTTATTTTAAATGTCTATTTGATTAGGTTAAAGATGATACTATTTTAATCTTTCTTGGGAGAGGGGGATTTATCTCATCCAATCATATGTAAAGGACACGCAGTAGGTTACAACTGATGGAGTGGGAAGTTAGTGGCTTATTTATTTTTAAGTTAAAATTTAACTTTCATATGGTAGTGCCTGAAAACTTTGCCGGAAAAAATGCATATCTTACCATTTTTGTAAAAAAACTTTTAGAAATTCTCGTTTTTCAGAGTTCCCCAAATTTCTATTTGTTAATATAGAGACTATTTGTCAGTATCTAATGATGATCGTTTAACGATCGAAATGACCATTTTGTTTTTGTATGTACGTTTTGATTTTTAGAAGTTAGGAAACCAAGTTTTAGAGCAGGATAAGAAATTTCAGTACTTAGGAAGCTATACAACCGATGATCTGACTTGCACAGTAAAAATTAAAACAAGAATATCAAGAAGTAAGCAGGAATTTAATAAGAACGGAGACTGCTGTGTGGAAAGTTAAACATACCGTTTAGAAAGAGATTTATGAAATCTCTCCCAAATTAATTTTATTTGGATTGAGATATTCTCTATGAAGCTGAAACGTAGACGATGAGAAAGGCAAACAGAAAACGAATTGAGGCTTTTGAGATGCGGGTGTGGCGCAGAATAATAGATTTCAGATGGAAAGACAACGTAAAATGAAAACGTATTGAGGAGAATCGGAGAGAATAGGAAAATGCTAAATGTGACAATGTAGGAAAACGAACTGGCTAGGACATTGTATGAGAAGAATGTATTTATTAGTGGATGCAATTGAAGGCTTGGAAAATGGAATTAAAGGAAGAGCAAGGAAGAAATTTCAAATGATGGATGAGATTTTGGAAAAGGGGAAAATATGTTGAAACAAAGAGGTTAACAAAGAATAGAAAAAGGTGGAGAGCAGCAGCCGTTACAGGACCTGCCCTCATGGCTGAACACTGAATGAATGAATAAATTAACGGTTTTTAATTATGTTTGTTAATTATGTTTAATTATTTCAAGTAAATAATTTTTTTAGGGTGGTGAGAACTACAAGTATTATTTTTATATTTTATAATTAGAAATTAAGAAAAAAATCCTCGATTCAAATTCGTCACTGAATGAATTTTCCTTTTTTGTCATTGCTTTTACGACCTCAAAGGATCACTTTAGATCAGTTTCTGGGCCAGTCCATTTTGTAACCGGTTCTTCTTATTTCCGAATCGTGCGAGTTGTTTTATTCTTGCTTCTTTTCTTTTTGCCCACATCCTTTTGAGGCGCTCTGATCTTTGGCGCCTGTTTTCATCTGAATACACCCTGTTGGATTTCTTTTTGAATTTAGGTTCAAATGTTATCGTATTAGTTTTAATTAGTATGTCGTATTTTCCAGATTTTGTGATTAGATCTTCTTTGGAGATTCTCAACTCTTCCATATCTTTTCGGAATTCCTTTATCCATTTCAGTTTTGTTGTTCTTTCCCAGTATAAGTTAATTATTTGGCTTGCAAGTCTGGTGTTTTCTGCTCTAAGTGCTTCAAGAATGAAATTCTTTTTTTTCTGAAGAAATTTGTTAATGGGGTTATTATTTTATATACTTCTTCATTTGTCATTTATCTTCCACTGTTCTTCTACTATTTTTTTCTTGTTTATGCATTTTCTATCTTTTCGATCCTTTCTACTTCTCCAATTTTGTACGGTCCGAAGAGAGTCTCGCTGGCGTATTGTATTTCTGGAAGAATTACTGTTTGGTAATGTCTGATTTTAGTTTTTGTCAATAGGCATTTTTTATTGTATAAGTTTTGGGTAGTTATTAATGATTTTTTTAAGTTGCTCAGTTCTTTCTTGCCAGTTTATTTTCTCATTGATGTTATGTGTTATGGTATCTCCTAGGTATTTAAATTTTCCCACTAGCTCCACTTTGTTTCTGTTTACGTTTACATGATTGATGCATAGTGGATCCCTGACCATAATTTTAGTTTTTTCGTATAATATTTTCAAACCTATTTTTTCAGCAAGTTGTTCTAGTGTTTCTATTTGGGTGCTAGCTTCTTTTATGTTGTTTGATGGAGGGCTTGATCATCTGCGAAACCCAGGCAGTTTACTTTAATTTTTGTTTTAATTTTTATTCATTCCAGATTTAATTTTCCCCATTCGCTAATTATATATTCTAGTGCGCAGTTACATAATAATGGAGATAATAATAATAATAATAATAATAATAAACTTTTCTTTTATTTAATAACTATAGCGCAATATTCTTAGATGAATTGTTAATTAAATAAAACAAAGTTGGCATAAAAATTTAATGAAGAGTAATAAAACCAAAGTGAACATCATGGATTATTTACTAAAAAAATTTAAGAGAATCATTTTTTTGGAAATCTTTTCTCATAAATATTTTATATATAAATAAATGTAAACATCTTCTCTGTAAAAATTTAGATATTTTGTGATGGTAACATAATAAATACAAAGATAAAGATACGATAATTTTTCTTTGAGATGATTTATTAAACGTCTTTCGTTTTTTTTTTTTTTTAATACAAAATTTCTTGTTAATTAGGGTCATGTCTCATTATTTGTTATCAAAATTGTTAGCTTATAAAATATAAATATATCTATCTATATTAGCAGTTTCTATTTAATGCAAGTAACAGGAAATTTATATTTTAGTGACATAATATGACATCTAACATAACTATCTACAAATGTATATATTTATAAAGTACAGTGAGCTAAATAAATTGTATATAATTTTTTAAAATATTTATATGGTAGTAAAATAATCTACCAGTTTTATATGACTTAATTCTAAAAATTCAAAACATTAATTATAAAATAAAATAAAAAAAATAATAAACTGTGTTTTGTGACGTAATTATCTTTAATATACACATATTACTTTAAATTGAAGAAAAAAATCGATATATAATATGATTACTGTCAAATCAGAAGATTTATTACCATAATATATTAATGGATAAGTTTTTTTTTAAATAATAGATTAATAATCTACCGTAGATTTCATTTTTAATTAATTAATTATATTAACTTTAATAAAAAAAAATTGATTTATTTAATAGAATTTATGCTAGTACTGACTATGTAAGTTACATAATAATTTACCTCGCATTACTTACAAACACATTTATTATAAATTATTTAATTATTACTCAATTAAACGTGTTATTTTGACATAAAATTTAGTTAAAATAAATAATGTAAATATTAATAAATTAATTAAATATATGTTTTAACCTTGACATTTTATAAAATAATAGCGAAATATTTACGTTAGGTTATATTATATGTTGTGTTGCTTGTAAGTATTACAAAAAAAAAAAAAAAAAAAAAAAAAAATACTTTATGCGGTCAGGTAATCATATATTAATATGAACACACATCAAGTATTGTACTTAATATAGACAAGACACAGATATTTAATACGGGAAAAAATATATATATATTGCCGTATTAAATATCGTATTATATATACAGTATATATTAATCTTTATGGAAAGGCACATATATTTACTTTTAGCAAACTGATTTAAAAAAAAGTGTTAAATTTATGGTATGCAATTTAAAAAAGCTGACAACAAAGTTGTAATAGCTTCTGGCATTGGTTGTTTATTATTTTATAGTGGAAAAATAATGATGCATGACAAAAGTTTCCTAAGATCTCTTTTTTAGGGTGGGGGTAATTTATGATGAAATTTTATTATAAAATTATAATTTTATGTTTAAAATAAAAACATAAAAAAATGTAAAAAATTGTTTAAACATTGGTATTTTTATTTTTTCCTGCTCTTCCGTCTCCAGAATCACCTTCCAAGAATTTTCTTTTGATTATACTGCGTTTACTATGTAAATGGAAGAAACTAAAAAAAAATTCATTGAAAAATGTACAGCCAATTAAAAGTGATCTAAGATTTCTTTTTTGTGGGTATTGGGTGAATTACGATGAAATTATATTGTAATAATATTATTAAAAGTTTAAATAAACCAAAAAAGTTCTAAATAATTTATGAAATCTATATTTTTAATCATTGATCGGTTTTCCCGCCTCTAAATCGAACTATAAAAAAGAAAACAAGGTGTGGAAATAAAGGAGTAAACATCGTTATGCGGTATTTTATTAAATAAAATAATTGGTGACCAATCAATTTTCAGACAGTTTTAATTTGTTTAACTATATTTTCCATGTTTTAGAAGTAGCATGCATTTAAGGATGTCTAATGATTAAGTTCTCTCCAGGTCTTACATCGAAAAGAAAATTCTGTCCTTCAACGGAATTTTAAATGCGGCCGGTGGGCTCTGAATAGCAATTTTCCTATACAAAAGAGCTCTGAATAATAATTATTGTATATTAAAGAACCCTCCGACTGCAACCTTGCCTCCCACCTACTAACAAATGCCCTGTTTGAATTTTGAAAATCGGACGATTGTTTGCAGAGATATAAGAGCACTCCATTGTACCTCCCCAAACAGCGTCCCAGGGGTATCCCGTTTGTATTTTTCAAAATAAAAAAGGGTGGTTTTATCCCATCCTTTTACTTGTGGGAATTTCATTAGGAGTAAGCACGATCAGAAAGTATCTTGGTTACCTAAGGGGTATTAAATTATGTGTGAAAAAAATTTACTTACTCTTTCAGTAAAACTTTTAAGTTGGGACCCATGAGGTCCGTTATTCCCTTGCCCCCTTAATTGATTGCGACCAGAGTTAAACGGGATCAATATCCGGGCCAAATTTTAAATCATCGCGACAAACTTTATCCGAATGGGTTCATCCAGTCTGGAACAAACAAAAAATAGTCCAACATACACACACATACACATCCTTCCGAATTTTTTCAATGTAAAAATTATGTCTTTTTGGTTAGAGAAAGTAAAAAATAATAAATAAATAAAAGGTCAACATCTGTAGAAATCTGACATGCGAAATTTCACCCGAGCAGTTATACTTTCCCTTATAAAGTATATTTTATTGCTATACGTATAACTAAACAGCTAAGGAAATAATAAACAATTAAATGAAAAATGAAAAAAGGTTTTAAAAAGTGGAGGATTTAAACAAATATTTTTTTTTAATTTTTAAAAATACAAAAATAAAAAAAATACACTTTTTGGCACCAAATTTTATACAGAATAAACCATTATTTGCAGCTGCTTTAAAAAATTACATATTTAATTTAGAATTGAATAAGTTTATTTTAATGTTAATATTTAGTACTCTATGAAAAAGTTTTGTCTGATTTCTTATTTTTATTTGACTGGTTTTTTTCAATTAAAATATGTTCCGATTCATAAATATAATTTGTATATGCATATAAAGAACTGCATAATATTATTAAAACCCCTTTTTTCTTTTAGTTTACGTAAGTAAAGAGTAATAAAAAATTGCTATATTTATTTATTCCTTTTGATAAGGTATAAGATATTATTTCATTGATTTCTAGAATGCGTAATTTATAATTAAGAATTACATTTACGTATCTTGAGAATATTTGTCATTAACTAACATGTACGATTCAACAAAGCCTTACTTAGGAGAACAAAAATATGACTACGCCTTTTAAAACTAAATCTAATAAAACATTCTATATTTTATTTATGTAATTTAATCTAAAACATATGATATATATTAACTGCAAATCGAATATGATTATCATGATAATTTGTACACATATTATCATTAGTGAATACGTGCTGTTTCACAACTTCACAATATCGATAAATCTAATAGGATTACTACTAACATGTGTATATTATAAATTCAAATCAAGAAATTACAAAAATGAAAAATAAAATAGTACTAATATGAAAATATCAATTTTAAATTAGGGTAGGGTTACAATAGAATAATATTCCATATAATTAAGGTGTATATATAGGAAAGGAAATAGAAGGGGGAGGGGTTAACCTCCCATATTAGTTATATTAGGTCTATGTGAATTTTTTAACTTGACCCTTACTCATTGTTGTTAACTGAACTTGAATATATTTAATTTTTTTCTCTTAAAAATAATCATGCTACTATATATAATTTCAATCTTTTTTGCAGTATATTATTTTTGATCACGATTTAAATAAGTACGTTTATTATAACAGTGGTATTATTATTATTACTATTAAAGTATCGTAATAATAAGACTGGTAGTAAGGATATACTGTATACGTATTTATAAAACAAGAAAGAAATCTAATAAAAATTATGAGACTAAATGAATGACCTTGTGTATTTCAAACTTCAAAAGCGACAGTTACAATACTACGTATAATAGTAATAATAACATAAAATACTGACGTAAGTCGGTAGTTGTGACATTCATTACATTTGTAAATATCGTTCAACATATGTAATAGCTTTAGGTTTGATATGAAGCTTAATATAGGAGTAACTAAACGAAAGAATATATTTAGGAGAAAGTAAATATGTAAATTTTGGAAAATTCTACTACATATAAATAAATAAATAAGTAGAATTCATGTTTTAATTACAATATTGAAATCTATGTAAACGGAATTAATTAATCTACTTTTAACTTTTCAAGGACAAACTTCTTGTTACAAGAAACTACTAATAAATTTGTATCTAAACGCTAAAAAAAAAAAGCAATGAACTGAATTAAAGTAATGTGTTTCTGGAGTGTGCTTATTACGTTCATATTCACCATAAATGATAATTAATTGTTATTTATGCACAAATAACATTACAAAAGCAATGTAAGATATTCATTTCACATGACATGATTTCATAAAATATTATCTTATCATACTATGAAATATTATATAGTAATTGTTATAATTTACAATTTGTATTATTATAATACTAGTATTGTTAATCTATTTTGTGTACCTAAAGAAAAAAAAAACAGAAATATGTTAACTTTAATACAGGCAGACATAAATAATTATGTTCATAATATCGTACAATAAAAAAATGTTTGAACAAAAATTGAACCGGCTCCAAAAATAGTTTATTTTTTTAATTTAAATAGTACAAGGAAAAATAAAAAAAAACTATTTTTCGACTACGCAGTCAATACAATCTTTGAAACTTACTTTTTGCATTCGGCGCCAAATTTTAAATGAATTACAAATACACGAGATCGGATTAACTTTGTGAGTATATCTGCCTTAGCGAGTATATATTCAGATGGAAAATTGACATATTATTCGCTTATTATATACTCGAAAGCTGTTGAGAACAGAATAAGATGTTACTTTTATAGCCGAGTGTCACCTGAATTACCGTGATCTTGAAATGCTTGTATGCAGCATTATATTCAGCTCCGTGAATGTCACGGGGTTTCTCATTCACATTTATCACTTTTCCAAGTAAATGTGGTCTTATAGTTAAGTCATTTTGTAGTAGACTTACTCCTTACGTCAGATCGCCGAAAATCGTAAGGTAGGCAATAAAAAATTCATATTTGTATTTCGAAAAAAGAAATCCAAATATAATAGAAATTAGAGATGGATTGACTGAGAGCTTAATTAAGCCATTTCGGTTATTTTAAATAATATGTTTATATAATATCACAGACAAATCCTAAACATTAAACTTTAACACTAAATAATTCTTCACCATAAATCATCATTATCTGATAAACTCCAACGCTATAACAAAAATTAATTCAATTCCCAGTTTGCATATTACATCATTATTCAATCTTCATTCTCACGTAACTACTACATGCTCTTCTAAATTTTATTATACGAACTTCATATTTTACTTCTCTTGGCACACTATTAAATAATTAAAACCCAATGTAACATAATGGTTTTTATGTTGCTACATTTTTCGTTCTTTCAATTCGTTAAGACTCAAGTCAAATTTGCTCCTTTTTTATTAAAAGGAGGAACTTTAAATTTTATTAATGGAGGACGTTTTAAATAAAAATTTTCATCTTTTTTGTTACTCTTATTAATTGAATCGGTCTAATGAGCTGTTTTTAATCAGTCTAGTTCCATCCTCCAAAGACACAATTTGTGTTTGTTACGAATGTATAATTAATTGATAAAATAATGATATATGTTTGTATATATGAATTACAAGTTCAAAGTATAATAAAAATAATTTATATTATAAATGAAATAAAGACTTTTATTTATTTGATTGAACCAGCGAATAATTAAACCTGACCTATGTATTGAATCAAGGCGGCATATTATTCGACACAATCCTGAGATTTCGTATTCCTTTAAGAGTAACTGCTAAAAGTTTCGACAAATGTGATATCTTTCAATAAGTACATATGAACCTCTCCATTTTTTACTCTAAACTTAACATTAAACATAAGAACGATATCCTTTTCTTAATATTCATCCAATTATAATGCCCTCAGTATTAAATTAACAATTGTAAAACGATTAACTTTGAAAATTACTCGCTTCGCTCTAGTTTGTAACTTATGTATTTGTAAATTTGGCCCTCATTACATCCAAGCAATATTAAGACACAAAATCCACATAAGGCGCCTTTATAATTTTATATAAATTAACAGTTTCAACATAATCTAATTTATTTCAATTCTACTAAACAGAAACATTTTTTTTTAAATATTTGATCAACATGTTTGTTGAATCTATCCTTTTCATCAATAATAACTCCTAAATACTATTGTTTCGTGAATTATAGTGGTAGCCCTAAGCGATACGATATTATTTTACTAAATTTTTCTTAAAAATTGCAAAAATTTTCTCTATTTTTATTCATTAAAGTACAATAAATATTGCTGAATACAAATTAAATGCAACCTGATTAAAAATAATAATTAATTAATTTAAATGAAACAAACTCTTTTGAAATCGTTTTTCTAAACTAATAATTAAAAAAGTAATAAAATATTTTTAAAAAATTATTAAAAATAAAGAAAAATTTATGCACAATTACTAATGTTAAAGAGAACAATTTTTTTTTTTTTAATATTAAATTCAGATACAAGGGGGTCTACATTACTTATATTTGAATTACCTTGTTCATCATGATCCTATTGGCGATTATCCATTGAGGACTGCAATTCATTTCATATCGAATGAATGTAACTAGTATTCACTATAAGATAAGTTTCGTATCTTTCCCGTACAATTTCATTTAGTTTTAATTAAAGACATAACAAAGGCAAGCTTCTAAAAAACGTTTGGTGTTACTACCTTACTCGGTTATAAAATTTTGTAATTTCATTGGATTTAAATGATTAATTATGAATTTTGCGTGTAAATTTACGATATTAGTCGATCGAAGACAAAGAAATATTATTAAATGTGATAGCCGTGATTAAACGAGAAGGAAAAACTGGAAAATTGAAGAAAATGTTGTCTTGTTTTGATGCAAAAAGAAGTTATAAAATAATTATAACAGAAGACAATGTAACATTTACGTAATAATATTTGGTGATATTACGTAATTTGATATTTGGTGATATCCCATCGCCTTTGTCATTCAGCTGAATAAACTAATGGAAATTACCATATAAAGTTCGTTAAAATTTAGGCGACATTTAACCGTACAAAAACCCACCAACTCTGTTCATTGCTGAGACTACTTTTATAATTCAATATTATTACTTTCAGAGAAGGCAAATTCCATTAATACTACTATTACGTCAGATGATTTACACGGATTACAACCACAAGAAAAACTGTGACAAGCAATATAAAGCAACTAATTAATATCCCGTAATTGAAGGTCACTTTTCAAAACGAGGTTTTGATATTGATTAACGTCGAGTATAATTTAATAAGTCAACAAATTCTATGAAACTAATTACATTTTTTTTAAATCTTTTCCGAGTTAAGTAAAGAGTATAAGTAAAGTTTTTTGATATCACCAACCATTAGCCCAGTGGGTGAAAAAAATGGGGTTTCGAAAACAACAAAAAAATCATACCTCCCTTAATAGGCACAGTATGGAATCGATTTAAAGTGGTCGTTAATTCTCTAAACATAGCCTAAAACTTTTGTCTGAAACAATTTTTTATATCACCAATCCTTACGGTAAGGAATGAACAAAATATTGCTGGAATTGTATGAAGATGAGGCTTGTTGTATGATAAATATGTGAAACTTTTTTTTACATGCAACCATTGTCGTATTGAGGTTTACTTAAGTTTTTCTTAATTTTAAGGTGGAAATATTTTTATCCCCCTATTTAGCACCGGTGAAATCTACCTCCGCCTTCCAGCGTGCTGAAAGGGATTTTTAAAATTAATTTTATGTTTTGGGGAATGCTATAATACAATAAATTCTCTACTTCTTAAAGCATGAATTGCATAGAATACTAAATATTTTCTTCTTTTTTTTCACTGATTAAATCTATTAACTTAAAACGTTTTTGTAATACAATTTTTTTTTAAATAACATATCAGGATGGAAATAATGTTAAATTTTCTACATCAAAAACACGATTGCATTTCAATTTGTTTTTTAATTAAAGTTTTGGGCAAATACCCAAAAATATTGTTCTTTACGTAAATTCTTACGTATTTTAAAGTACATGGGACGGGGTAGCGAAGTGGCGGGGATAGTTGGGTCTTCACTCCTCATTAGCCGTCATTTCAGTCACCACGTCAGCATGCAACGTTACTCACAACTCTTTCTTGTGGAAACATTTTTTCAAAATAGTTTTATCATGCTCACGCAGAGAAATTTTCGTCAAAATTTCACTATTGGCCAACACGGTCCTGTGGTTTCTCGTAACACGATCAAATTGTGGATGCAAATTTCAGGAAGGTTGTATCAGCATAAAAAATAAAACTATCGGGAAGAGCGTGATTTGTACGAACACAGGAGAACATCGAACATGTAAGATAGCGATTAAAGCTAGCCCTCTCCTTTCGGCGTGTCGACATTCCTCTACTCTGAACATTCCTGATAGAACTGTCAGAAGAATACTGGATTCGATTTCAATTTCCGCCCCTAAAAACTGATGGTTGTTCAAAAATTGGCCCCTAGTGATTAGGAACAACGTCTAATTTTCGCAGAAACTATATTGGAAATGATGACAGAAAATACAGTAATTCTTATAAGTAACGAAACCCATTTCCAGTTGACGGATTGGGTTAATTAACAGAACTTCAGTTACAAATTTTAGACAGCTTCATGAGCGTACCCTTATACAATTGGTCACGGTGTGGTGTGGGATGGCGAAGTTTGGGGTGAAAGTCCCGTAATTCTCTAAGAAAGACGGTCGGTATGAATGGAGAATGGTAAACTTTGATGCTTCAGAACAAGTTGTATTAACCAAGCCAAACTGTAAATTCAACAGGAAACTGCCAAGGGTTTCGGTGGAAATGTTAAGGAGAATGTTTCCGAAATGTTTGATTTCCCTATGTAAAGACAATACCTAGGCATTCCGTTAACCCGATCTTTCGGTATGCGACTTATCCTGTGTGGTTATTTTAATCCAAAGTTTAAGCCGGGAAATCACGTGCACTACCTAAACTAAAGGCAGTAAATTCAACTCGAAATGGACGCCATATTGAAGTGGATGCTGCTAAGTGTAATGAGATAGTTTTGACGACCGACTCCAGCAGCGTGTTGATGAAAATGGACGTCGTTTGCAAGATATTGTACGAACTTAACGTTATTATTAATAATTTTTAAAAAAGTCTGATGTGGACACCACATGACTTCCTTGTACGCCTGTTAAATACATATACACATTTTTTGCTGCACTTCATTTAAACTTATTTCATTTGAAAGTGAGACACGATCCTGCAATACACAATTGCATTAACGTGGACACCACAATGTATCATATTTTTATTTGGTGTCGTATCAGTATTTTATATTAGTTTATAGATAAATTTTATGTCGCTCAAATACTTATGTGGTATAAGTGAGAACGTGTCGGATTCGTAACCATGCACACATCGGTTCGAATCCGAATTCATACATTTATGTTTTTTTTCAATTTAAATATATTTATTTATTAAATTCTGTAAACATTTTTGTATTAAAATGGAAAGTGCATAAAATTTTATTCCACTAATAACTTCTGATTTTTTTCATATTTTTTTAATCAGAGGTTAATAATTATTAATAAATCAGTATATTTAAATTAGAAAAAAGAAGTTAAGTAAAAGGAAATGAAGTCGGATTTGAACCGATGCGTCTTCCCCTTGTAAAACCCAAATAATTAATTAAAGTTTTATTTGGCTATAACTCTGGAATAAATGAAAATAAGTACCACTTATGATATATCATTGAAAATTTATCAATGAGAGCTTATTACTGCAGTTAAGAAAAAGTCAAAATTCCATTTTTTTTTTTATTTTGGACTCTTTTGGACACTTTTAGTCTAGTCGATTGCAATCAAAAGGGGAGGTGCACAACTAGATGTTACAACAGTGCTAAATCCAGAATTTTAACATTCTACGGCTAATCGTTTTTGAGTTATGCGAGATACATACGTGCGTACGTACGTACAGACGTCACGCTGAAACTAGTCAAAATGGATTTAGGGATGGTCAAAATGGATATTTCCGTTGAAATCTGAATACCGACATTTTTTTAGATTGTAATACTTCGTTTACTTCGTACAAAGAAGTGAAAAAAAGTTATAATAAAACAACACTCGCTTTAAGTCTAGCAAATGAGTAAAAATCCACTGTCCACTCGTCTGTTGCGGGCGGACGGTGGCTGGCAGAAATTTTCCTCCTCTTACGAGAAAAGGAAAAAAAATGAGTAAAAATGAACTGTTTATAATTACTGTATATAATCATTACACTAAAAATTCTCAGGTTTTTCATTCCGTATACGGTAGAGTTTATGTCAATTTAAGAAGTTTAACACACCATTTCAAACCCTTTTTTTAATTATTGGAAACTTGATTTGAAGATAGATATTTTTGAATAAATAAAAAGTAATCTTGTAATTGGTAATAATTTCTTTCATTATTGTCTCTAGTGGAAAACTTAAACATTGAATTCAATTCGAATTTCGAAAAATTTAAGCAAACTTCAGTGAAACAGTTAATACTAGGTTTATTGATTAAAGATTGTATCGTAACTGTACAGGATATGTAACTTTTTTAATGGAATAAAATTACTTAATATTTTATTAAATGATAATTATCTGTTCTTAGTATTAACCAAGCAATTAAAATTATTTCGCAAATTATAATAAAATAATTATATGAAATTTAATTTGATGCAATAAATGATGGAATAATAAAGTGTATTATAAAAGTTACAAAAATCCGTGTCCTTAATTTTAAAATACTTTTAAAGATAGGTTAATCAAAGTTCAATATCCTAACATCCGCTTAATAATGACAGATTAAGAATTAATAATTCTTTCAACCGGTAATTTTTAATTAGAAAAAAAAAGTGAAATATGTCTATATATTACTTAATATATATATATATATATATATATATATATATATATATATATATATATATATATATATATATATATATATATATATATATATATATATATATATATATAAAGAAATGATACATTACATCACTTCAATATAAAGACATTTATTTTCTTGGTCGATTAACACTTTATTCTTTCACTGAATACATTTAAACGATACAAACTAACATTTATTTAAGTCACTATATATTTTCCTGAAATATTACCTATTAGTCGGAGAACTGGATACGATTTTTTTTCCCAGTCGTGTAAATGGACATATTATATCGGAAATAGTGGAAGGTACCGAGAGTATCTCAAATCCTAACGGGCACCCAGGGCCCCCGGGCAGGGGTAAAGTTAAAAAAATCGTTTTTTCCGTATATCTCGTGAAATATGCGACGGATGAACAATTTAGAGCAAATTTTGTTTGTTGTTTCAAGCTCCACAATTTTTTTATCTTTTTTTTTGAAGTCAATATCTTAAAAAAAAAACCGCTTAAAAAATAGTGGTTTTTAGTAGCCACTAAGGTGGAAATGGGCTTGGTCACTCATCCTCAAATTAAGAAAAAAAAAAGGAATCGTCAGTGTTGATAAACTTCCGGCAATATTCCAGGCGTAATTCCTAATCCTTCAAATCGATTTTATGGACTAATTGGATTTTGTAAGTAAACATTTTTAAACTCTTGTGTAATATTCTGTGCAGTGATGTTTGACTAATCTCCAACTGAGAGGAACGTTTTCGTGTTGGCATTGTGGCATCCACCGATAAACTTTTCCTTACAGACTCAATAACTTCATTATTTGTAGAAGAACTTGCTCTTCCTGATCTTCTAGCATCTCCAACTGATCGAGTCTGCTCAAATTTAAAAATCATTGCACGGATGGATGGCTGCGCCAGAAGGTGATTTTCTAGTTTTGTAAAATTTTCAAAATTTTAATTGTTTTAGAAACACTCCTCTGACTTTCCAAGAAAATGTGACTATTTTTATTCTTTCTTGGAGGGTGTATTTTTAAAAAATGAATATTTTAAGTTTAAATCTAAAAGAAAAGAAATAATAATATTTTAATGATAAAAAGATTGTAAACTTTTTTCATAGGAAGTGACTTTGGCCCACCCGAGATATATATATGTAGCGGAAACGTTTAATGTGACCTTCTAATTTTACAATTTTCTTAAGATGACCATCTTCTCTTTGGCCCTGACCGAATAATAGGGATTATTATTATTAAGAGGTTTAACTTCTTTTTTTTTTACATTTCACTGAATACTTTTCATATTATTAATGAAGCGTAATTTGAAATATGAATCATAAAAATAATACTGCTAGTAATTGAAAAAAAATAACACGCTTTAATACTTGCTTATTTTTTATATTTTCCAGCAACCGCTTGTCTACAATGACCGATTTAATTTATGTTTATAATTTATATAATGCAAACACTGAAGAAGGATGGTTTCTTTAGCAGAGGATGCTGCTTTCTGTCACAGGAAAATTGATTGTAAAAGCTGAAAATCTCCCATTTTTAAAGATCTTGGCAGATGTGTTATCTAAAAATAATTTATCACTTATTATATACAATTCAAAACTATTATAATTTTTATTTTTTGAGAACATACTATTTAATTAGAGTTACATCAAAGAAATCCAGATTACCCGCAACCTTTGGATTGTTCCAAAATTATTCCTAAATATTACCTCGTACACGTTTATATTAATTTATTAAATTTATTTAAAGTCAGGTTCCTTATTGAGAAAAGATTATATGCTTTTTATAACATTAGAAAGACATCTGAGTAAAATTATTTTACCACTTAAAATTTTAAAGAAAATTCGGAAAATATTTATAAATGATTTTGATCTCACAAGGTTTATAAAACTAATTCTAGTGAATATTAGCGTGTTAAAAGAGTTTTTTACTGAAAAATTGTGCAAAAACATACAACGACTTTTTAAGGAAATTTTATTTTACTATTTCGTAGAAATTTTTACAACTTAGTTTTGGTTGTTTTATTTTATTATTTTTTAGGAAAGATTTAAACAAAACCACCAGAGAAACTTGATTAGCGAAGTAAAAAAGGAATCATCAAAGTCGGTTCATTTGAAAAGTAAGACATAAATATACATAAAAAAAAATATATATGGGTTAAATTGAATGAATTTTTTTTCTTTTTGAAGCTTGTTAAAAAAAATAATATTCAAAAATTGAAAGCCATAAAATTTACAACTATGATACGAGTAAAAGCTCTTAATATTCAAATGGAGGCTTTGCCCTTTGTTAACTAAAGGTTTTTTCCTTTTTAGTTATATTTCAAGATTAATTTATGTGAGCTCACAAAAACATTTAATCATTGTTTTAATCAGTGTTATTATTACACATACTCTTTATAAAACCGGTTTTTCATTCTTTGGCATCTCTAAGTAGCAAAACAACATAAATATCTTTCGTCAAGATTATAAGAAAATTACACCTTCTAGTGTTCGTAATTTATCAGGTGTATCCCATCACCTAACAGCTATCGTTATTCTATTATACACGTGTATATTTTATTTATACTTCTTCACTACTTGTCTCAACCTCTCTACATGCTATGAGAATCTTGTAACCATTAATCTGAGAACAGACACCAAAAATCCCAGTCTCAGATTAATGGTTACAAGATATTCTCAGTCTGAGTACTAAATTACTGCAAAGATTTCAATTCACTAACAGTTATTTGAAAACATTTTAATTTAAATTATTGTGTTATTGTTATTTTACACCCCTTGAATTTAACAAAAAACAAAAATACTACGCTTTTAAGCGACAAAATTATAAATAAATTATCGTTAAAAGCCGTTAAAAGTGATTTAGAATTTTTTACTAGAAAACTTTGATTAAAATATTCCTAAAGTTTTACCGTATTTATTATATTTACATAAAGAGTATTTCACGAAGAATGTAACCGATTTTCAGGACATGTTCTATTGGTAAATATAAAAAAGAGTCCTTATAAACATAGGGTTAGTAACGCTTCATTAACGAGTGTCGACTGGTAAAAGATTTCGCACCGATTTCTTCAACTTCGATGAAGTTAAACCAGATTATAATTCTTGGAACTTCTGTTAATTTGGTTCCCAAGTATAAAATCTTAATTTCACCGAAGATGAAGAGATCAGGGCGAAATTTTACACCAGCCGTCACTCGAGCGTTTCATAATCTATGTTTATATCAACTTTCCTCTATATCTTCACCAATAGAAAATGTCCTGAAAATTTGTTATATTCTTCTTCAATCACTCTGTATATACTATATCTGATTCACTAAACTAAATATTCTACGGCTACAATTAATCTCTCTAACTTAAACTTTTTGCTTGTTTTGTATAGAAAAAATTTCCAAACTTTTTTCCAAATTTTTTAAAAATATTTTCATGCCGCTCAGTTAAAGGTAATAGAGATAGTAAACCAATATAAATATTTAAAATGATTTAAGTACGTTTTTATTAATGAATTTGCATTTATACTTTCTTAAAAAATAAAAGCTCTCCGACAAAGCGTTGAATAGAAAAGAATAAGAAGCTGTTGTAGATGATAAAATTTATTTTTATAAATAAATATTTTCTAGAATACCAATTTACTAGGCTTGTTCTCAATCTATAAAAATGTCAAAAAATAAAATAAAATAATTTTTCATTAGATATATTAAAAAAAATATATTTTACTAAATAAAAAATTCAATGAATTCTGGTAAAACAAAAAATAATCTTAAGATTATATACCAAAATAAGAATAGGCTTAAGGTGTTTCTTTATTTATCTCAAAATACACATACAACACAATGAAATTTGGACGTAAAATTAGCTGTTTTAATAAGTTTTTTCTCCGAATTGGATAAATCAGAATCATGAACAAAATAAGAACACTAAAGATTAAAAATTTAATAAATTAATTTCCAAGATAAGCTGACAAAATTATTAAAAAAAAAACATGAAATTGCAGTTAAGTGCAGTTACGAATTTCGGTTTAATTAAACCATACAGATCGTTAAAATTATATACCATAAAAATTCATTAAAATTCTTAAAATATATTCACGTAATTTGTATGAATTTTTTTTTTTGTAAAAAAACGAGAAGATACTACACAGGTATATATGAGAATAATTCAGAACCCTAATTTTTTTAAATGGTTAATACAAATATGTAATACTGCTTCATTTTTTAAATAAAATTAAGCAATGCATTGGTTAAATTTTGAATTTTCGATTTTTACTTTCCTTGGGTCAGAGCTCTAGAGCTACGCTGCAAGAAGGAAATACGGTAAACAGTCGAATAATCGGATGTTATATTTTTTTTCATTTCTGAACGTTTTAAGACCCAGGGCATATAAAAAAGAAAAAAAAATGGGGGGAGATAATGTTCCTACGTATGTAGTATGTACATATATAAATTTTGACTGGACAGTCGATTTTAATGAAGTAAAATTTTGTACAGAGACTGTGTACATGGGGGAAATTATTGGTAAAACTTAGGGATCAATATATCTCAAGAGGGTGGGATAAATAATTTCTTTGGGGTCAATTTTCCCAAAATTTTGTAAACATATCCCCACTTTAAATTAAGATCGCTACGCAACTTTATTTTTTATTTATTTTCATATATCATTGTTTTTCCACTATATAAGATAAGATATGTTATACCAGGAAATTATTTAAAATTGTTGTCATCTTTTTATACATTAATAAATAATATAGTGTAGGTTATTGTATGTACAGACTCTACAACTGGTTAGCAGTTCTTTGCAGTGGAAGCAACAATTTAATTATTTTTAACTGTATTTAAATACATCAATACCAGATTTATTTTTACCGTTTTGATTTAATTGAAGTCATTGTTTTAATGATTTGTCATCCTAATTACTTGGCCTAAATCCGGATATCACAATTTCTTTATCAGAATTTCAAATAATTATGCTTTTATTTTTACTATTTTTATAGGTAATAAAATTTTAAAGGTACTATTTGATTTTATTCATTTTAAAAAAGAAAAATTGAAATCTTCTTCAAGGTACTTTGATCTAAAAAAATGAAATTTTATTGTTTATTTGAGCTATAATTGAGCAATTTTCTTGCTATTTTGTGATTTATCAATCCATAAACCTGACGATCTTCTTAAATATGTGCAGCAGAATGAAAATTCTACTAAATTTTCGGTACCCTTTTTCTGGCCAGTACTTTCCATTAAGGACTGTAGACTTTATGTGAAATATCTTAAATTACATAGCTCATTCTGTTGATATACTTTCCTATCATAGTGTAAGAGACCCTTAAAAGCGGGCCTAAGAATTTGTTGTCATCTAACCTAACGTTAACGCTTGTTTTGAGTTAATAAAAAAAAAATAAGAAAGATTATATTGTGTCCATTCATTACATTTCAATGAGTTTAATGGTTTTATGAATTGCACAACTGAACGATATCTTTAATAAGGAATAAGAGATAAAAGAAACAATTAGTCATTAAATTCCTTTGTCTATACACATTTTCTGAAATGTCAAATATCCAACAGTATTAAAAAGAAATCTTAAAATAAAATATTTATTATTTATTTTCTAATAACACCTGAGAGTACAGTAATAATTATTTTAAGAATACTTATGAATCATAAAGTAATGGTAATTATTATGGGAATAATATTCAAGTTGTCTTTCTTTTATTAGAAATGAGAAAAAAAATTAATTTACGTTTGTTTAAAATAGAATAAATTAAAGTAGTCTTAATAAAATCGTGATATGATAAAAATCTTATATTTTAATGGAATAAATAACCTTTATGAATAAAATATTTGCTGTTGTAAAACATTAACAAAAATTAGAAAAAAAGGAACGTGTAATAATGAGTTATAAGGTGAGATTACAATTATAATTTATAGTAGGTGGTTTTATGAAAAAATAGAGAGAGATCTAAATATAATAACCTTCTTTTTAATAATTTGATTTTTATCAAGTAACTAATGATTATTGTAGATAAAACACAGTTTGAGTATTTTCAATATTACTTTTAAATCAAGGAAATCATTATAAAATTTAAAATTAATATTACTATCTAAATTTAGTTTTTAAATAGAAAGAAAAACAACAATAAAATAGATCCAGTTTAATAGAATATTACAATAAGAAACCATAATTGGTTATATAGTAATCAACAAGTTAAGTAGACATATTTTATGATTACACCTACAAAAAAACATACATGTATAGAGCATATGTAGATTTATCCAAATGGAATGAGAATAATCCCATTCCGTTGAAATTTTAAGAGTGGAATCATATTAATTATTGTTTACTACTGCTACTAGATTTCTGTGCAACCAAAAAAAAGTAGTATTAGAAAAGAAATTAAATTCGTATACGATTTAGGTTCAACCGTGTCCTCAAATCATGCAACCTTAATTACACTCTCACAATATCATACAATGATGAAATATTACACAGCGACGTAAGTCGCGTGACAATACAATATTACATAGTTAATTTTATATATTTCTATATTTTATGTATAAAAAATGTATAACTATATATAACTCGAGACCCAAAGAAAAGAGATTGAGAAATAAGGAGAATCGATAAGATGTAGCTATCGATCTGATTGATTTTGACTCTCGATTCAGTATGAGTAGATCAGGTGACTGTTGAAGCGGATTTTAATGTAACTAAATTTACCTTACAAAACTTATGTAGGCTAGTCATCTGATTTCTTTTTTTCTGTTTAACCTCCATAACCAGCGTAAGGTATTACTTCAGAGAATGATATGTATGAATGTAAATAAAGTGTAGTTTTGTACAGTCTCAGACCGACCATTCCAGATGTGTGTTTAATTGAAACCCAACCAATAAGGAACACTGGTATCCACGATCTAGTATTCAAACCCTAATAAAAGCAACTATGTTTATTAGGATTTGATTTTTTTTTTTTACCTTAGAACTCTCAACTTCGAAATCAGCTGATTTGTGATGACCATTAGACCAACCCGGTGGGTTGGATTAATCATCTGATTTAGTTATTTATAAACTAGTATAATTTATAATAATGGAAACTAATTCTCCAGGTTATAATATACAATAAAAACTACGTATAAATATTCTTTTGTTTGCTAAACAATTATAACTAAAAGTAAAAACTTACTTGTCAGTTTAAATACTTATGCAATTAAACAAAAGATAGTGTAAAATGAACATTTTAGGAAGAGATTCTATAACTTAATAGAATTTAATCGTTTAAACATGATGTCTAACAACTCAGTTCTGTGGAAGGAATACAAATTTTCTAATGTAAAATCTGAAAACTTCACTTAATTATGACTAAAAAGTAAATAAAAGTAATCAAAAAAACATTTTGAAAACACGCTTTTCTTAAAAAAAAAAATAAATAACAAAAAAAGAAAAAAAACAATTCGCACTAAAAACTATTTTTATTTTCAAGAATATTACTTTTAAAAATTATTTTCAAGAAAGTTAATTTAAAGAAAATTGTATTTACGTATGACTAAAAAGAAAAGCGTGGGGTGCACTTTAATTTTGTCGTTGTATATGAGAGCCCGTCCCACGCTATTCTTTTTAGTTGTGCAAAAATGGAAAATTTGTTTAAAATTAATTTCTTTGAAAAAAAAATTAATTTCTGCTTTTTAGTACGTTTTTTTTTTTTTTATTTATTTCTATTTTTCAAAAAAGCATGTTTGTAAAAATTAAATTTTTTCAATAATTTTTTATATGGAGGAAAAACAATTTTATTCTTTTTTTTTGTCTTCAGTCATTTGACTGGTTTGATGCAGCTTTCCAAGATTCGCTACCTAGTGCTATTCGTTTCATTTCGTTATGACCCCCTACATCCTACATTCCTAACAATTTGTTTTACATATTCCAAAAGTTGCCTGCCTGCACAATTGTTTCCTTCTACCTGACCCTCTAATATTAAAGCGACTATTCAGGATGCCTTAATATATGGCCTATAAGTCTGTCTTCTTTTATTATATTTTTCCAAATGCTTCTTTCTTTATCGATTTGCCGTAACACCTCTTCATTTGTCACTTTATTCATCCATCTAATTTTTAACACTCCTATAGCACCACATTTCCAAAAAAAGAGAAGAAAAGATTAGTCTTTTCTTCTCAGGTACTCCGATCGTCCAAGTTTCACTTCCATATAAAGTGACGATCCAAACATATACTTTCAAAAACCTTTTCTTGACATTTAAATTAATTTTTGATGTAAACAATTTATATTTCTGACCGAAAGCTCGTTTCGCCTATGCTATTCGGCATTTTATATCGCTCCTGCTTCGTCCATCTTTAGTAATTCTACTTCCCAAATGAAGTAGAATTTATTGTTCTACCTCAATTTTAATTCAAATTCCACCTAAATTTATTTATTGTTCTACCTCCATAATCTTTTCTCTTCCAATTTTCACATTCAGTGGTCCATCTTCATTATTTCTACTACATTTCTTATTCTTTACAAAGAAGTTATTTTTTACAAATATTACTAAATTATTATACCAGTTGTTTTTAAATAGGTTAAAATTTGGAAAAATAGTGATAGGTTTTTCATTTCTTGTCCCAGTATTTATTCTAGCCGTTACAAATATAAAGCAGCTGAGTACAGGTAGCGTAAATCACAGCTGATTTCTCATAAGTAATGATGCTGATTAAAAGAAAAATTACTCTGAAACTCATAGGTTGTACTACATTAATTTTGGGGTGTCTGGGGCTGAGAGAATAAACAACAGAATAAGAGAAAGAGAAGAGTGTCGCATTGTTAAAAAAGAGTAGTCACAACTTGGGTGATACTTTCCCTGTAAATCAGATCCTGCGGTAAGCATTATTAAGGTAGGACATGACAGCTGAGTACAGCTGCAATTTACAAGGCTTAGCGTGTTGATATCCGACAACAGTATATTCGGCTCAACCCACCGGGTTGTTCTAGTGGTTAACGCGTCTTCCCAAATCAGCTGATTTGGAAGTCGAGAGTTACAGCGTTCAAGTCCTAGTAAAGCCAGTTATTTTTACACGGATTTGAATACTAGATCGTGGATACCGGTGTTCTTTGGTGGTTGGGTTTCAATTAACCAAACATCTCAGGAATGGTCGAACTGAGAATGTACAAGACTACACCTCATTTACACTCATACATATCATCCTCATTCATCCTCTAAAGAATTATCTAAACGGTAGTTACTGGAGGCTAAACGGGAAAAAGAAAGAAAAGTATATTCGGCTCAATAATGAAAATTAAGGTAACTACTTCATTTCTGATTTTACCAAATATTCCTGACGAGATTCTTGTTATTGTTGAGAATTGATATCGCTTTTTCGTGAATTGTGGTGTTCACATCAGATATTAGATAATTATAAACAACAGACATATATACATACAAACATATAAAACGGGGTTTTCTCAAAATAAAAAAAAAGAAATGCTTTTGTTTTATAACCATTACTACATAGTGAATCTCCTTTTTTTTAAAAATCACATACTCCGGTGAATATCGATACCACCAGTAAGCTTTTATTTCAATCGATCACTTCCGAACTACTTCTTCATTTACATATTTTCAAGATTTTCACTATTCCAATTTCCACCATTCTCCAAATTTTAGAGTTCTATCAGAATATTAACCACAAATTATTTAATTGGCTTTCACGTCTAATTCAGTTCCCCACGTAGTATAGGTGTGGCATCCAACCAATTCTTCCCTCAAGCAAATCACACTCATTGACAATCATGGACATTCAAAAAAAGCATTCTCTAACCTTTTTCTTTCATTTTATTGACATACCACACAGTTCAGAAAAATATATCGTTTAGATACCTACGCAGAAAGGCTACAGAACCACCATGATCCGATAAAACCTTTGTAAGGATGCATATAACTTCCCCCCACGTTTACATCTAACTTTCTTTCTTTCTTACATTGGGTGTCTCCACAGTGAAAAGTATCGTTAAAAGATTGGTAATCTGTTACCACTCTTTTAACGATACTTTCCACTGCCTCTGCCCCTGTCACAATCACACCTGTCTTCCACTTATTTTTATCTGTTTTTCTGTCGCAGACCTCCCTAAATTGATGAGTATAGTCTATGTTTTTTTAATGAAAGTGTCATCGGAAATCCTCAACAAAAATTCTTTTATCAAATGGAATCATTTGGTTTACAAAATTTCATATATATTGACATTATTTTCGATCTGATTTAGCCAGAGGTATATCCTTTTTAGTAAAATACCAAAACCAGGAAAAAATGTACAAAAGTTTTTAAATATTAATTTTTGCAGTTATATTATTTTGAAATTTTATTATACAATAACACTCAAGAGAAAAAAAAATAGTTCTAACCATCAGAGATACGTTGATTACTATATTTTGAGACATTTTCATTATAAGTCTTTCTTGTATTAAAATAAAGAGAAGAGAAAGTAAGTATAGGAAGACGAAAAGTAAGATGTGAGATGTCAATAAGAGTCAAGGTTTGCTGATAATATGGTAATTGTACCTGATGGCACGCACAGATGCACTTCAAACATTGTTAACAGCCGTGGATGAAGGAATGAGAGCGTTATGAAATGAGAATAAATACAGGAAAACTAAAGCAATGCAAGTAAGTAAAAAAGGATTAGTGGTAAGTACAAGTGAAAAAATAGAAAAATAAAAAACTACAGATATTTAAGGACTATGGTGACAGAAAATTGGAAGAGCGCAGTGGAAATAAAAGCAAGGATAGAAATGCCAAAGGGAGCCTTTTAGTAAGGAGAGGAAATTACTATGTAGTTAAAGCCTGGATTTAAAGAGTTAAGAAAGAGGTTACTCAAATATTATAAATGAAGTGTCTTGTGTGGAAGTTAAGCATGGTATTTTCTCCCTCTTCCTCGTCGTGGTGGAGGGAGGGATACTGAATTGAGGCTTTTGAAATGTGAGGTGAAGAAAGTAAAATGGACGGGTAAAGTTAGAAATGAGAAAGTAATGAAGGATATTAAAGAAGAAAGCTCATTTTTTTCGGGAAGTAAACAAAAGAAAAGGAAACTAGTTAGGACAAAACTTGGTTAGGCAAAATTAAATCTTGACAAGTGCATTGGAAGAATCAGTAGAAGAAAAAGGATGAAGTTAATAGATGAGGTGAAGATTGGAATCTACAAATGGACGAAGGAGACTAAAACGATTGAAGACAGCGGTGGTGGCAAACCACCACATGATGACGATGCATTGTTATAACTTATACTTTAAGATAATAAGACACAGAGCTATCTTGAGGGAGGCTTTTATCGAGTCATTATTTAACAATAGAGATCTTTGCTGTTTATAATTACGTTTAACGTGTCAGGTTGTAATGTCAGTCTGTTGGAAGGAAAATAAATGTGCTAAAGTTTCCAAAAAATTATGAAAATCTGTGTAACAAAAGTAAAAATACTTCTTTTATCGTTATTATAATATCCTTGAATAAGAAAGATAAAAGAAGGACGAATGAGGGGTACACCCAAATAAGAAGAAATGACCAGAACAATGTTATTTTAATAACTTATACTTTGATATAAGAAAAGTCGAAGAAGAATTTCATAAATTTACTCGGATGTTAATACGTAATTTTAAAGAATTAAAATTATGATTCATACTTAACTTAATATGACTTTAGTACTGTATATTAATTAAAATAACAAAAAATTCGTTCCAGTTTAATTTTTAAATATGGGGAAAAGAAACATCGAAAAATAATAACAAATAATATCAAGAAATAAACGGAAATAATAAAAACAGCCCAAACAACTCTGCCGCGGTCACAAGGGCGGGTTAACTTTAAAAACGTATCCAAAAACCCAGTTTTTTGCCTCCGATTACTGCGAACTAATTCGCTTGCAAATCAATAGGGTTCTGTTGCTATAAGGTTTACATCATATTTCAAAGTTCATCAAAACCGGTTAAAAGTTATGCCCAGTAAAACCAAAAAAAAAAAGCTGAAAATGTACTCAAAAATACGCTTTTAGGCTCTAACTCCGGTTTCTGTGAATAGATTCGCTTGAAAATCAACAGGATCTATTCCCAATAGGTTTACATCACCCCACCAACTTCCGTCAAAGTCGGTTAAGATTAGAGTCCGCTAGAATGGACAAAAACTCTTAATACTTACATAGCGTACGTTCATATATACAAGGTACACATGTTTATGAATATGACCCGGCGCTGTATGCCGATCATGTGTACCACAACTCCTTTGTGTGAAAGTAAAAACCTATAACAATGTAACTATGAATCACACTGGTAATTGACTCTGACAATCATCTCCACCCAACGGTCGGTTTAAAAACTGCTAGACGGTGCTCGTCTTTGTCTGCCTTCGTAAACGCATCAACCGTTTAGTTGTATTTGCAAAACAACGATGATGCATCTACTCTATATACTCTTCACTCAAAACAGCTGTATGTATCATTACCCTTATAAACGGATGAGTCGTTTAGAGTGATATAAAAAGATTACAAATTTTTTTTATGTACTCATTGTAGATCGGGATAATCATATTACAATTTTTTTGTTTTAAATATTTAGCTGATGCGAAAAAATATGATTTCCGGAAAAAAGTTGATATAATTTTATGATAAATCATTAATAATTATAAAAACCAATCTCATGTCAACAAAACTCAAGTTACTTCTTGAACTCTTTCTGCTTTTACATTAACATTAATATACATTTACAAAAAAAATTAATAAAAAATAAATTACAACGTACTTTCAAAAGTAATCCATTTCTTTAAAATATTTAAAATATATTTCTGATGTCCCCATCCTATGATTAAAATTAATGTATGTAATACATACATTTTTTCTTGCCAGAAGGGATAAATTAATATGTTGATTTGTATTATTTATCCCAGTATATCATTAATCATAGTTACTTTCTCTGAAAGTAATGGTGTGCGATATAATCAGTATATTATGATACTGAAAGTCTACATTTCAGCGAGTACATGGTGATATGTAATATAATATTTTTTCTATCGGGAAAATATTTCATTCATTATTTTCTCTCTTAAGCTTGATATGGTACGCTTATTACTTTACGAGTTTCAGAAGTGTACTGGATGTCGTGCAGAATCACGGCAACCGTTTTGGTTATGACGTCTAAGGTAATCCTTGACGATTATAAAATAAGTAACCACTATATATATATTGTATGGTCTTACAAGTATACGAAAGTATCCACAATCAGACTGAAATGTCAAAATTTTACAACCAGTCCAGAGTACTCGGAGTCACTTGATGTGGAGTTCCCAGATCACCGTCAAACGCTCGAAGTGGGCACTTCGTAACAATATGTTCTATTGTCTGTTCCTCTGCTCCACTGTTGCAGTCAGCAGATGGGCGGAAACCCCATCTCTTCAAGGTGTAAGTAACCACACTTCCTTTGACCCGTCCTAATACGGTTCAACCTCGACCAGGTTTGGCGCGGTAGTTGGAATCGCTCAACCATCTTTGTTGGATCTTGAATCAGGTGAGCATTGTTGGGTGGGCGTTCATTCCAGCGTTGTCGCCGCTTGGAGGCCACGTCAAAAGAACTGTGATACTTTCTAAATCAGCCCAGGGCGGTTTTCGTGACCTCAACCAAGTTGTTGGTAGATCTTGTAGGGCATCGTATAAGGGAGAGTTCTTATGAGAAGTGATCCTCTTGAGCAAGTCTACCTTAGCTGCTTTCCTCCTCAGATCTTGCGAAGCAATATCAACTAGGACAGGCTACCACTGAATGGGAGTACATCTGATAGTACCAGTGATAATTCGCGTGGCTTCATTGAGCTGCACATCAATCTTTGTTCTGTGGGCGCTGTTTTCCCACCCAGGAGAGCAATATTCACCAGCCGAATACACAAGAGCGAGTACCGCAAAGCGTAGAGTATTGGCGTCTGCACCCCAACTGGTTCCGGCAATCTTGCAAAGTAGATTCACTCTTGAGCCAAGTTTCTTATATAATCTAATGCACTGTTGTTTGAATGCCAAGGACCGATCAAGAGTGATTCCCAGATATATTGGACTGTAATTATGGAGCACTTTGATTCCGTTGAAAGCCACATGTAGCTTCATTAGGGCTTCTTTATTATTTAGATGGAATGAGTAATTTCGGTCTTAATTGGGTTAGATTGAAGTTTCCATTTATGGAAGTAATCACTCAATTTCGTCAGATCACCTATCAGCACACTCCCTCAGTGCATAAGATTCTTACTCTGGAAGATCAATGCTAGATCATCCGCATACTGGATTTTCATGGAGTTTGTGTCTGGCATGTCATGGATATACACATTAAACAGAATGGGGGCCAGAACTGATTCCTGAGGTAGGCCATTATTCAGAGTTCTCCATCTAATAGCCCGTAAGGGATACCTTAAAGCGTCTGTCAGAAAGCATGTTGTTCACTAGAAACGCCAGCCTTTGACATGGAATGACCTTAATAAACTTCGACATCATTCCCTACCGCAATGCAGTGTCATAAGTTGCCGTAAGATCTACAAAAACTGCAGCCGATTTGAGACCTCGCTGAAATCCAGCCTCCACTAGAGTTGTCAATGTTAAGACCTGGTCGCAGCAGCTCCGATGCTTCCTAAAGCCATCCTGCTCGACGGGGATAATTTGATCAATGGCCTCTTGAATGCGATTTAGAATAAGCCTTTCTAGTAGTTCATAATTTTGAGTAGTGATACTAATCGGTAGTGAGAAGCATCAGTTCCGTCTTTGCCTGGTTTCAGAATGGCAATTACCTTAGCCTGTTTGAAAGATTCTTCAATTTTTCAGTTCTCAGAATCTCATTGAAGAATTTAATGAGCCACAATTTAGTTTTAGGTCCAATTGCCTTAAGAAAATCTGGATATACGTCATCAAAGCCAATAGGTCTATTTACCTTATATTCAAGGCTCTATCAAGCTCCTCAATGTAGAAGTCACGCGAGTAGTCTGGATGTGGTTTCAAGTCAAAATTGGTAAAATTATATTAATTTTACCAATTTTCTTTGTTTTTTTGGCAACAAAAGGCAACAAAAAAATACAATTACTTCTGGCTGAGAAACACAAGCTAATTATATTTAAACTTGATAAAACATAAAAACAATATGATTTAAATCACATTTGAATCAGGGTCCATCAGCAACATATATATTAGCAATTATAACTACTAAGACGTATTAAATTATTGATTTACTTTTTTAATTAACAACAAGTTCAAGTCCACTTTATAATGGATGAATTTTGTAAGGTGTGATAATTGCCAAATCTAAAAGCCTGACCGGTATTCGAACCCAGAACCTTCCATAAGAAAAGCAAGAGAAGCAATCATTTCACACGAAGATCGAGTTAGGATAATATTTATTGTAGTTATTCAACCAATTTAAAAAATTATTTTACTTTTATTAAGATTCAATTTGATGTTAATTAAAAATATTATTTTTTTTTATTCGCAGATAGGCTATAAAAGTATTTATTTTAAATAAATACATAAATAAATATCTTTTACAGATATTTTTGTTTGCCGTATTACAGATATCATTTAAATGATTACTGAGAAAAATAATAAAATTCTCTTTCAATTAACAACCTTCAACCGAATAAATGTAGAAATCACAATAACTTCAGCGATATAACATAAGAATTTACAGCTTTCTTTAATTGAGGAGTGGTTTTTTTAAGGTTTTCATAGTTTTTTCAAGGTTACCTATAATATTTTCTAATTATTTTAACAAATTTTTGGTTAATAAATAAAATAAGTGTTGTTATTTTGATTTTCGTTTATAGAAATATTAAAAAAAAAAAAAATCAATAATTATACAGTTAAACATAAAATATTGTAAGAACAGGTGGGAGTAATTACATCGTGACCTTTAAAAAACAGATTAATTCATACTTAGAAAGAAAAGCATGTAAAATTCACTATAATTGGTGATAATTTAACTTCTTAAGTAAATACTATTAGACACGTGGTATATTTAAATTATGAATAAAATTATTCTAGTTAAGCTGTTTATAAATGGTTAATTGTATCTTAAATCTAAAAAAAACTAGTTGCACTTTTCGTGTTACATGTCTAAAATACGATTTATATCTCATGTGATTATAATCATAACATCACTAAATCATTAAATACAATCGACTAACTCAAAAAAATGATAATACAGCTTATAATTATAACTTAATCGATACAGTTGTCCACTAAGATATTATCAACAGTTGTATAATTAAACAAAATATATTGCCGTAATTTTAAATTGTACCGCGGTTGAATCTAATCCTTTAAAAAAAATTATACTACAAACTCATTTTGCTTGCCTGCCTGCCTGCACACCCGAGCAGGCAGGCAGGCAGATAGTCAGACAAACAAACATACTTTCGAGTTATATATATATATATATATATATATATATATATATATATATATCAATACATTACATAACATTCTCCAACTGGTAAATATATATATATGCATACACACAAACAAACAAAAAAGACTGATTCAGGACATCAAAATAAATTAAAAAAAACTTCATGTAGAAAAATGCCCTACTTCGCTTCATTTCCTTCTGTTCACAGTTTTCTAGTTTTTCAATAAAATTTATATCTTAAGTACAAATTGAGATATTTTATTTATATTTGGTCTATTTGTACCCAACAAAATTTTCTACAAAATAAATAAATTTGAAAATTTCGAATTGGCGGTCATTTAAATACTATATTTATTGAAATAGATGGATAACCAGCTGCGATAATTGTTTAAAGTGGAACGCAAAAGTCATGCGTTCCATCACAATGGAACGGTTACAATGTACTGGAATTGTATCATTACACTGGTATAACGGAATGGAATGGATAAAATTGTCAGACTACAGAATTTCCACTCTCCATTACATGAATTTCGCAAACCAAATTACGCAATATTATGCAAAGGGTTAAGAAGATATGGAACATTTCGTCAGCGATTTAAACACCAGATAAATGGGAATGATGAAAATCCGTTTTTTTTTCTTTGTTTTCAAATTCAAATCAATATTTTTGTTAATTAGATGATTTAATTATGTTAAGTTTGGGAAATTTCAATTAAGGGTGGTTGATATTAAGCCTAGTTTTTTTCAGTTTTATTCGTCGACTTAGTTTTGCTTAATATGTTAAAAATGGATTAACCAATTTTTATGAATTTTTCTAAGATGCCATTGATTCAGTTTAATTTTAATTATAGCTGGTCAAGAGGGTGGGAAGATACAATCATGATGCATTTCTTAAAAGTTGACGTCTTTTTTCTTATTTTATTTAAAAGCGTAATATTTATTACTTACATGTGTATACACTTTATTCCGAGAAAATTATGGTAAAAAAAAATCTATGTGTAATCAAAGGAAATATACATTTTAAAAAGGTAAATAAAGCTGTTCAAGTTGAAGTTTTAATGCGAAAATGATTTTTGGTAGTTGAAAGGAATAGGATGGAATTATATCGAAAATGTGAGAGTGAAAATCGGAAGGGTAAGTTCAACGTCCGCTGTAGGTGGCGCAGCGTCTACTTTAAAAATTGAAATATACCACTTTCTTTGTATTAACATTTACAGGAAAATGAAATTCATAGAGTGATTGTTCCAGAAAAAAAATTCTATAGTTGCAAAAGCATACATGTATATAGGGATATAAGAAAACGATACATAATTTTAACTGAAATAAGGGAAATAATATCACATTAAATTAAACAAAGCGTAAAATTGAATAAGTTAAAAAAAGAAATGAGATTGCATTAATCAAGAAGAACCATAGAGTTTATGTTAATTTATATTACAGCGGAGTTAAGCATAAAATTTTATAACTATAATAATAAAATTCAAACAGAGAAACATATAATTACGTTATATGTATGTAGACGTAAGAGAAGAATATTTATTAACAAATAAATAAGTTGTGTAACTTAAAACCTGAGCAGAATCATTCACCCTGAAATTAAAATTCACGATCATGGATAACATATAACATTTCAGTTGAAAACATATCGTTAAATTTGTCACGACATTTTATTTTCTATACCCTTCATAATATTCTATCAACGTTAGAACTTCAAACCATTTACGAAACACTGTAATAAGAGCAATCGCTTGTATGCGTACAAAAATCTCTAAGTATTCAAATTTCACGTATTTTTACCATATTTTTCTAAATTAGCCTTTCTGTTTTTAGATATTTCAATTTC
This sequence comes from Lycorma delicatula, assembly GCF_047948215.1. NCBI lineage: Eukaryota > Metazoa > Arthropoda > Insecta > Hemiptera > Fulgoridae > Lycorma > Lycorma delicatula. The sequence goes on from NC_134458.1 coordinate 179,739,114, forward strand.
GAAATATTTTTCAATGTGAACTCAATTACCGTATTTGCTTGACATATTTTAACTTTCGCCACCTCGAGCTGTTTTTATTTATTATATTTTAGCAAAATTTTTGAATCAATTCATCTGCAGTAACATAATATACACCAATAAATTTATTAATTCTTCTAATAAAAATCTGTTGTAGGGGTCCTTTTCCATTAATTAATTTCAAAACCTCTCCACGTTATATTCAAAATTCTTATATAACCACATATCATATTTTCTGCTTTTCTTTTCAGCATGAAGATATCTTCCTTGTGCCGATATGCCTCTTCCTTCTATTGTCCAGTCTTATATTAGGTAGGCCGATAGTATAGTAGTTAGCACGCGGGTTCTAAATCATTTGGGTTCGGTTCCCAGCAACAATGTTTTGTGGTATTTTTTCACCTATCACTTCATTCATCTCATGTTCCTTGTTAAAATAAGTGAAGAATAATTTCGGAGGTTGTATAGTATAAAAAAATCTTTGTAATTTTACTGCATGAAAAATAAAATCCTTTAACTTTAGATTGATAATTTTGACAGAGGTTTAATTTATTGAACAGTATGACAAAACTTAAATACACTTCGTCTCTTTAACGTAGTACGAAGGTTTGCAAAACATGAGGACTACACTTCTAGAAGGTCTTCTTTTTCAGAAGCTACTTTTTACTTTCTTGATGAATTAATTTTCCACAGAAGCTCGAAGCTTGTACGTGGGAAAACGGAAACGGAAAGTTTTAGCGTATGAGAAATGTTATGACGACCGTGGTTCAAACCTGGGATCTACAAGTTAAAGGCCGTAACACTACCACTCCTCCTCGGAGATTGGCAAATAATCTTGCAGCTGCTTCTTTAATGACGTTGATTGTAGAAGTGTTGTTAGTGGTTGCAGTCTTGAAATGGTAAGAATGTCCCGTTAGTGTAGACTAGTATATTTTGGTTTGTGATTGTTGTAATTATTTTAGTCAAATTTAATAATATTTTTTTTACATTTTTTAATTTTCAACTAAAATTGCCCTCCTGTTAATGAATCTATACTATTTGATATTTTTTATATGATTTAATTTTGGATATAAACAATATCAGCTAAGTTTAAATATAATTTTATGACTGCAGTACTTTAATGTTTCTTAAAAATGTTTTAATTGATTCATATATAAAAGCAAAGGTAATAAATTTTATCTTTACCAAAATCCCTTTCGTGTTAAAGCTTGGTTTTTTTGATCCTCTACTCTACAAATAACCCCAAAGATAAATTTTTCTTAGAATAGATACGGACTAAAATATGTGAGAAATATAGTACGAGATAAATTCTGTAAAACAAATCCTTTGAAAAATATATTACACGCTGTATTTACCAATAAACCTCATTTTTCAAAGCACCTAAATTAATGAAAATTTATTCTAGCAATTATAAATGAATACTTATTTAATTTAAATCTTTATTTATTTATAAATATTTAAGAAAAAAGATATTGCTACTTCACTGACCTAACGAAGGGAATTCATATCGAATTAGACATTTTGATATTCCATTTCACACAATTACGGATAAAGCGCGTTCCATTCTTTTGAAAATTTGTAGTAAGGTTCCTTTGTATAAGTCGAATCGACGTAAATTAATTTTTTTTTCATAAAATTTTTGTTTTAAAATTGTTGTACTATATGTTATTATTAGTACTTATGTTATACTATAGACTAAGATTAAAGGAGAAGTACGGTAAAAAATTTACTGCCGCCAAGCCACACACCTATTAAATTGACTGTTCATGTTGTCTCCTCTATAAACCTCCAAACTTCGAATTTTTCATTTTTTCTTTTTTTTCAACCATTATGAGTATCAAATTTTATTCCACCTTAAAGCCTAACGTTTAATTTTTAAGACTGTCCCTACCATTGTAAAAAAAAAAATTCTGTTGTCAAGACACTTAAATATTTTACATACATATACAGAGTAATTTAGGAAAATGGGAAATTTTTAAGTCTGTGTTGGAAATCCTGGGCGAGTAGCAGCACTGAACATCTTATAGAAGCCAGCTTACGCCGAGTTCTAATCGAGTTATCATAGATACTTGGCGCATTGTGCTTTCGCCTTCAAAGCTTTTATACTGATAATGACGTTAATCAAAGCTTTTTACACTTTACAGATTACATTAATGTTATAATGAGATATTTTTTAATAGAGGCTGCGAAGAGAATTTCGCCGGCAGTTTTATTTAATACGCCACAATCATGTACTGTCAGCACATGTAATTAATACACGGATACGTAATTTTGAGGAAACTGGTTGAGCAGTGAAAAAAAAACCTCCAGGCGGTGTACACCAGACAATATCGAGACTGTTTGAGCTGCCGTCATGCATAAGAAATCCACACCATTTAATTCGTTGTCAGTTTCTTTACAGTCGCGTAGTTCAAATGTTCGAAAAATATTGTTGCAGGACTTACTTTACCATCCCTACAAGTTGGAGATCGTCCAACTTGTAGGGATCTTATCAACTCCGTTAACGGATGATTATAATGATAAACGAGGACCACTGACTTACTTAACTAACTGTGGATGTCGGAGGAAGCTTGTTTCCAACTTAACGGATTTTTTAATAAACAAAATTTTCGTTTTTAGTCACAAGAGAAGCCTATATAGCAACACTAGTTCCTGTTACAAAGTAACAAGGTTATCAGGTGGTTTGCTCTCATCGTATAACTTAAGAGGCCCTTATTTTTAGAAACGAGGATGGCCCCGCGACTACAGTCTAATCAAATCGATACATCACCGTGCTGAAAAACTTTGTTTTTCGCCTTGAGAAACTTGGTTTCAAGAAGATGGATCAACATACACACCAAAAATATCGATGGCTGCTGTTCGCCAATATTTTGGCACGAGTATAATTTCAAGAAATTCCTTAGTGTCATTTCATCGCCTCTCTGGTCTCCTGATTTATCGGTTGCAATTTTTTTTTGTGGGAACACTAAAAACAAAGTGTATTTAGTCGGCTTGTACGATAGAAGAACTAAAAGTCAAAATCCGAACAGGAATTACTGAAATTCCTGTTGAAATGTTGCGTCAATCCGCGCAGTTTCACTACGATACTGCAGGAATGCTTACGCAGAGAATGAGTTCACCTCCAAGATTTGATCTTTTAAAATAAGTTTTGTGTATGTTTTCATAAATGGCATGTTTTTTCTATTTATATTTTATAAATAAATTTATTTAATAATTTTTTCATAAGATATTTAATTTTAAATGTTTCCCGTTTCCCTGAATCAGACTGTATATATTTATATATATAAATTAAAAATACGGAAAATATGTCCTCAATAATCAGACGGTGATATCCAGTGTCCCTAAAAACAGTGTTTATGATATTAGAAATACAGTAATATTACTTTTGGCACCTGTAAACCTACCAAAGTTAGTTAAGATAGACAGATTTATTTTACGCTTAATTTTAACAGCAATAATTTAATCTTATTGTAAATTTCAACTTTGATAATTTCAAAACCAATTGAATGAAGTGTACTGTTTACTAAATTATAACTAATTAATTTGTAAAAATAAGTAAGAAAAATTTGCCTATGTAAAAATAAATTGTGTAAATTGTCGTGCGCGTAGGGGAAACGATTTCCTCTACCAGAGAAATAGCCGCTGGGGTTCCCCAAGGAGCAGTACTTTCCCCGTTCTTGTACACTTTGTACGTGAACGATATGCCGCTGTCGGAAGGGGTCAAAACGGCCCTTTACGCGGACGACACGGCATATTTCTACGAATCCGCAAATGTGGATTACGCGGTCCGGAGGCTCCAAAGGCAGCTGGACTTAGTGGAACCGTGGCTCGACATGTGGAGAATCAGGGTCAACGGTGAAAAATCGGTGGCCGTGATGTTCACATGCAAGACACGAAAACCGACCAGAGAGCTGGAAATCTCAGGGGAGAAAATCCCTTTTGAGAAAACAGTTAAGTACCTGGGGGTGGTGTTGGACAGGCGGCTTACCTTCGGCGAACATGTAAATTATGCGACCCGGAGGGCTAAGGCCGCCAGAGCCTCGCTATACCCAGTGCTGAACAGTGCCAGCCCGTACCCACTGGCAACTAAGCTCCTCATTTTTCGGCTGTACGTACTGCCGATTCTAACATATGCTTACCCGGCATGGGGGGCAGTGTTGAGCTCCTCGCTTCAAAAGAAGATCGAGGCCGTCCAAAACATCGCGTTGCGGACGATCTTTGGAGCTCCGTGGTTCGTCAGGAACGCCACTCTCCGATCTGATGCGAGATTTCAATCCGTGTCCAAGGTGGGGGTGGCGCAGGCGCCCAGACTGTTCGGGAGAGCGGCTGTGTCCGAACACAGTCATCTTCGGGACATCTGCCGAGAGGACCCAACTCCGACAGTTGTAAGGAAGCGGCCTCACGCCGTACTGGACGAACCACCATGATGGTGCGGTGCGGTAGCCGAAAATCGACAAACCAGGCTTAGGGGCCTCCATATCGCATGAGCCATAAACGGAATAGTGCGTCAGACGCGTTTCCGGGGTCGCGAGTGAAAAGTTTTCGCGAGTTATATAGTTTGAAGACGTCAAACACGGTAAGTCGCGCATAAAACAAAAACGCGGTCTAAATTTAAAAAAACTTACAGTAAGACAAAATATCCCAGCAATTGCGACTCCTCCGGAAAAGGGGACGCATTGCTCCCTCCTTATAGCTAGTGCCCCGTTGTGGCGTATTCCTGCTAGCCTATTAAAGAGTTAGCACCGAAAGGACTTCAGTGGACGGTCTGAAGGGGAATTACGTCGGGAGGACAGGCTTTATAAGCCTAGCCTTCCGCGGTCGGCCCATGAAACGGGTTCGATAACGCTGGTTTAACAACGGATTGGAATGCAATTAAATCCGTCTTAAATTCACTAAAATAATAATAGACAAAACTTGAAAAATTAGATCCGAGATTAAAAAAATAACCCTTTTAAAAACAAGCCCGATTAGAATGATCCAGCAGCAAGGGACTCTGTCCAGGTTCTGCGATAAAGTAGGGAGTAATAGACTCCTGCCAACTTTGCATTCCATAAAAATAAACATTTACGTAACTTACAATCACCGTATTCAGCCCCTTAAGGTGAAGTAACAGGAAGTTTTTCTTTTATAATAATCATTGATAACTAATAATCATTGTTAGCTAACTAATAGTGGCACTACTGGTTAACTAATTTAATAAGTCCATTTGGTTATAAGCGCATTTCTACAAAAAATCAGCTATTTTTACAATGATTGTAAATTAACGTTCTTCCTTTTTACTTCCTTTGTATATTAACTCAAATTTTAAACATTATATGAAAATTCCACATTATCAAATACTTTTAAATTTACATTTTTCCAGGTTGGTAGGTTTGTAGATCGGTTTACCGAACATTTATTTGGTTATAAAAATAAAAAATAAAAATTGGTATAGATTTTTTTAAAATTAATTTTTTATTTTCTATTCCAACCTGTATCGAAATATTTGAAATACCTTTCCACTATATATGTGGATACATTATTAAAAGTGAAAAAGAATTTTGTGTGTGTGTGCGTGTGTGTGTGTGTGTGTGTGTGTGTGTGTGTGTGTGTGTGTGTGTGTGTGTGTGTGTGCATACATGCATATATGCGTGTCTGTATATATGAAAGAGAAACAACAAAAAATAAAAACAGCGGTTGAATTAGTAGGTCCACCTGTTTAACCTGTTTGTTATGTTTTGACTAAGAGAAAGGAATCAATTTCTGGTGCATGTATCTTTTTGTGTTTTTTTTCATTACATATGTTGTAAATTAATAATTATATTAAAACCTGCAGTCATTAAGGATTAAGCAAAAAATTACTGAAAACTCGTCTTTAAATTAAGATAGAATTACTATACTATAATTTCCGCAATCATTTGACTAGTCCAACTTACTTGACCGGAGATCAAAAAGTAGTCAAGAAAAAAAGAAACTGCATTTTATATAACCCTCTGTTATTATTTCTACCTAACACACATACTAGCATATAAAAAGGAAGTCCATATTTTTACAGGTAGAAATTGATAACGAAAGTAAAAGATAAGTAAAGTGAAAATATCATGTTTCAGAAATATATTAAAGTGGATTTATAGGAATTTAAGATGCAAAAGTCCTGATAAATATTAAATTTTTAATTGTGTAAAATCTAATCGATATAAACTTAACATTAAATCGTTAAATTAATAATAATAACTAAAATAGAGAAAAAAGTTGAATAAATAAAAATAAATAATTACGTTATCTACTGCAATGTTGTAATCAAATCTAGAATTGTAATATTATTACGTCTGTCATGCTTCATTGAAAAATATCGTGATTTAATTTCAAGATTTATTTTAGTTTTAATTCTATTCCATAAATATATTTTTTTTATTCATACGAACAATCCTTATAATTAATACCTTAAAAAGTTAATAAAAAAAATGTAATTAATGAAGTCATATAAGTATTTAAATTAACGATATTTTAATTATTTTAGGCTAATTTAAGAATCTGGAATTGTTGATTCATTTTTCCTACAGAAAGTCGACGGTAAATGTATTTGACAACGTTATTTGGACGGGAAGACTAAAATTGATGTAATTATTAGTTAATATTTTATAGGTCGTAATAATTGTAATTAATATATTATAATATAAACTATAACGTTACAATTGGATATATTGAGAAAAATTTTTAAAAATGTAATAGCTTTTTTCTGTGTAACTACTGATTGATTACTTAAAAACAAAATAGCCAATTTAGTTTTAGATTTTAAGTAAAAATTTTTTAATTAAAACAGTTTTTTGGTATAGCTATGATGCCAGGAAAGTAATAATAATAAAAATAATTTTAATATTCTATAACTTTTTTTAAATCAGCTAAAAGTAAACTTTTACAACTTATTGTTTTAACATATTGATTTGTGACTTTTCTAAGTATATTATTGCAAATCAGGTGTTACCAGGGTGAACTGCTTTCAATCATTTTACACAGATAGATGTTAAATTTCTAAGTATTACAAATTTTTATGGTATAAAAAAATCCCTTTCTGCACGCCGGTAGGCGGAGGTAAATTTCACCGGTGCTAAGTAGGGTATAATCGCCGTCATCGGCAGGCTTACTGGTGAACCCCCAAGATTAGCAGTCTGAGGACGATTCTCCAGCGGCACAGGAAGATCATGCAACCACCCAGGCGTCACGGTGGAGATGGCTATGACCTCGCATCCCAGCACTATTGCAGTGTAGGAGCGTCCTTCGGAACGCCATCAAGAACTCGAAAAAAAGGAAATGGTAGGAACACTGTGCTAAATTAGACATGATCCTTGGGTCGGGCATACCAACTGGTTATGAAACTCTTTGGCAGACGGTTACCGATCTTGATGGAGGAACATCCTAGGGCAGAGCTGAACGGCTGTTACCTTAAGGGCTGCGATCCGTAAGGGTTCCTTGCTACAGGCTCCGTAGGAGATGGCCGACGTGGCAGGCAGAAGTTTTCCCGCACATGTTGGAAGGAGGCCCGGTTGGTCTTCCTTCAGAAACTGACTGTTGGTGGCCGGATCATCACCTACCGGCCACTATGCCTTTTTAACAACACGGGTAAGGCCGTTGAACGTATGTTGGCCATGGGTCTTGTTGCCGAAATTAACGCCGGCCCCGGACTACATAAGAATCAGTTCGGTTTTTGGAAGGGGCGGTCGACCATACAAGTTCTCCTGGGAAGGTTACAACTTGAGCGAACGGCATGAGGAGGAGCAGTTGGCGGACGAGACGGTTGCCAGTGCTTATCTTGTTGAACGTCTGCAATGCCTTCAGCTCGGTCCCATGGGATGCCGTTCTCAACGCTTTACGACGGAAAAGAGTCAGTTGATATCTTCTACAGCAAATGTGGGACTATCTTTTAGGACTAAATTTGAGTCTCCGTCGAAACGCAAAAAGGAAATCTACGTTTTCGGGTGTCTAGGGGGTCCCGCAAGGCTCCGTGCTTGCCTCCCTCCTCTGAAACGTTGTGTTCCACGGGGTGTTTAATCTTGACCTTACAAAGCAGACGAGGCAATTGCATATCCCGACAATTTGGCTATCCTTTCTGGTGGTAGGACTGAACAAGACCTTTGTGTTCGGGACAATGAGGCCCTTACTCGAATAAATGGATGGTTGACGTATCACGGCCTGCGTTTATCGCCTCAGAAGAGTGAATATATCGTCCTCGATGGTCGGGGGAGGGTGGGTCAAATAGACCTACGCGTGGGAGGAAACCTGATTTCGAATAAACGTGTTGTCCGATATTTAGGGGTGACTATTGACAAATCATGTAGATTCAGCGACCACATCATTGCGGTTTGCGAAAGAACAGAGAACACTCTTGCTGCCCTGAGGTGACTTCTCTCAACCCAGATGACGCCTCTAGCATCGAACCTGAGGATAATTATGTCTACTGTCGCATATATTATTTTGTACGATGCTCCGGTCTGGGGGTCAACGTTGCTGATTAAAAGGAACCTTACTACTTTTGAGCTGACGGTGGTTTTGGGGTCTGGGGGATGTGAAACGCGAAGATATGTTGAAATTTTCCGAAAGTTGAATCATGGTACCCATTACAATAGGTAAGTATCTTTCTTATGAAATCTACCTATAACATCAGATTGTCCAAAAATATAATGAAATTATAAACCATTTTGTAATTTGGGTGGTTTTACCCGTTTACAACCCCTTAAAATTGAATAATTAATTTGGTTTGAAATATAGATATTTCAATATAAATACACAATATAAAAAATTTAATCTTGATTTTCATATTATAATTTATTATAAGCGTGTATTACTCATATTACAAGTGTATTATTCATATTTTTTTTATAAATTTTGTCTTTGTAAGATAGGTATTTTTAATATTACGTCGTATTAAATAAAATATTTTATCTCTTTAATTTTTAAATAGCAAATATAATATTTTTTTATTACTTTAGACCGGAAAATTCGTTTATAATTCTATTTTGTAATATGTCGACATTAGAATATAAACAAAAAATAAATAAATATATATATATATATATAAAACCTTTTACTTCAGGGTTTTTCTTTGCAGTTTAGCCTCCGGAACTACAGTAAGGTATTACTTGAGAAGATGAATGAGGATGATATGTATGAATGTAAATAAACTGTAGTCTTGTACAGTCACAGGTCGACCATTCCTGAGATGTGTGATTAATTGAATCCCAGTCATCAAAGAACACTGGTATCCACTATCTCGTATTAAAATTTGTATAAAAACGTTATTCTTGTCTTTGCTAGTATTTGAACCTTAGAACTTGCGACTTCGAAATCAGCTGATTTGCGATGACGAGTTAACCACTAGACCAACCCGGTGGGTTTACCAATTAAGCCTGCTACTCTTCAAGATCTGCGAAATTGAATTGTTACAGCAGTGAATTCAGTAACCAATAAAAATAATTTGGGACCAATTTAAATAATCACTGTTGTTTATAAATCTCGGTTTTTATATCTTTGTACGAAGTAAAGGAAGTATTGTGATCGCAAAAATTTTCGGTTTTCAGATTTCATCGGAAATTTCCATTTGACCGTCCCTCAGTCCCTGAATTATGTATCTCGCATAACTCAAAAACGATTAGACGATGAATGCTGAAATTTTGCATTTAGAACTGTTATAACATCTAACTGTGCTGCTCTCCTTTTGGCTGCAATTGACTTGACTAATAACGTCCAAAAAGCCCAAAATCCAAAACATTTGGATTCTTAACTGCAGTAATAAGCCTTTATTGAGAGCTTTTCAACAATTCATCATAAGTGGTACTTATTTTCATTGCTTCCAGCTTTATAGCCAAATAAACTTTTAATTAATGAAATATTTTTCTCTTACAATGGGAAGGTACAACGGTTCGAATCCGACTTCTTTTCCTTTTTTTTAATAGAAAAGTACATAAAATTTTATTTCACTAAAAGCTTCTGATTTTTTTTCATATTTTTTCTATTATTATTGAATTTTTATTTATTGTAAAACGTTTTTAAGTCACAGGTTAGTAATTATTAACAAATCAATATAATTAAATTTAAAAAAAAAATTCGCCGGTGCTAAGGAGGGGATAAAAAAAATTCCACCTTAAATTTAAGAAAAACTTCAAATTTACTCAATATGACAATGGTTGCATGTGAAAAAAATTTCACATGTTTAGCATACGACAAGCCCCTTCTTACAATTCCATCAACATTTTGGTCATCCCTTGTCGTAGAGTTGGTTATATAAAAAATTGTTTCAGACAAAAGTTTTAGGTAATGTTTAGAGAACTAACACCCACTTGAAACCGATTCGATACTTGTTTATTAACGGAGATATGATTTTTTTGCCTTCAAAACCTCATTTTTTCCACCCCGTGAGGGGTTGGTGATATTAAAAAAACATTACTTACATAAATTTTAGGCCCTTATCCAAAGAATCGTATCAATTTTAAATGAATTCGATATTGTATTTAATAAGAACGTTATAGCAATATTTTATTTTGAAAAAGCCCCCCATTGTCCGATTTTTGCCGTTAACAAGCTTGACGACGGCTATTTTGAGTCGAGTTTTTTTAGGGAACAATTTGAAAGTAATTGACGCAAAATTACGGCAATTATCGTGTCCACAATAAAGTGAAATATATATATATATATATATATAGATGTAGATATAAACTTTTGAGGTGACAGTGGTTTTGAGATCTAGGGGATCTGATACGCGAAGACATGTCGAAATGTTCCGAAGTTGAATCACGGTACCTATTACAATAAGTATATTTCTTATGAAATCTACCTAAAAATAAATATACCATAACTTTACACAAGATTAAATTGGTATTAATGTTAAATTTTTAAAAATTATCTTTTAAATCTACTGAAAAAATTAATTAAAATCTAATTGCCAATTGTGCAAAATTTCTGAGAGTGAGATAAAAGATTCTTTTGGTATGATCACACTGGTATAGTTTGCATAAAATAAAATCGTAATGTTTTGCTTTAGAGCGTCTTGATAAAATATTATCCTGTCAAAATTATTAAATATCTACATTACAAAAAATGTAATATTATCTTTCTAAAAAAAAAATAGATTATCTGATCTATTTTTTGGCACCCGTAAGTAAGAATAATGTACACCAATATTTATTAAAACTATCCATGTGTTTATAAAGGTAATTTTTTATATTAAACACTGTACTCATTTATGTTGTCGAACTGAGAATGTACAAGACTACACTTCATTTACACTCATACATATCATCCTCATTCATCCTCTGAAGTATTATCTAAACGGTAGTTACCGGAGGCTAAACAGGAAAAAAGAAAGAAAGGTTAACAACAAAACAACCAAAGAAATGTATTCGTGTAACTCAACAGCGTGCGTTTCCGCTTACGAGAAAGGACTTTTTTACGCTTCCCTCGCAATTTTTACAAATCCTCCAACCATGTAAATGATGATTCTGTCAATTTATTTAAATTAAATATTTTCTTTTACAAAAGCGTATTACTCGGTCGATGAGTTATTAAATAATAGTTTAAAAAATAAATAAAAACCTGCGTTTTCTATATTTACATAAATATGCGGTCAAATAATTTAAAACTAACCCTTCTATTTACTTAGTATTAAATATTTACTATCATGCACCTCTATTTTTAATAATTAATATGGAATTTAACCACTTTTATTTTTCATCTAATAATTAATTGTGTGTATTGTGTTAAACTGTGACCATGGTATTCTTGTTCCATACAAGAAAATGCTTAAGCAATTCCTTCTTTATCCACAGAATAATCTTTCGTTTAGCCTCCGGAACCACCGAAGTTATTACTTCAGAAGATGAATGAGGATATGTATGAGTTTAAATGGAGTGTAGTCTTGTACAGTCTCAGGTTGACCGTTCCTGAGATGTGTGGTTATTTGAAACCCAACCACAAAGAACTAGATCGGTATCCATGATCTAGTATTCAAAGTAACGTAGAGACGCATTCCATATATATATATAAAATCAAGTAAAAAAACATTTGCTTCAAACTCACAAGAAAAAACTCACTTTACGAATATTTTCAACAGTAGAATGGGCACAAAGATCGGAACTTATGAAAAAGTACTAGGGAGAGACTTCAAGGCTCAAACAGTCCCATCGAAGAGACTTGGATAATGGACTGACTAAAGTGAACTTATATTTACATTTTGCTTCGTAGATTAGAATTAAATTTCATGACAATAATCAAGTTATAAAGGAGTTTCCCTTGAAACACCTTCATTAAATACATTCTAGACAACAACTGTTAATCAAAGGTAGCATAAGCATTGATAAAGTCCAGCCAGTAATGAACCAGAAATCATAACATTGTCCAGTTCTATGAATAATATCACAACATAAAAAGAATAATTGTGACGTACGAATAAATAATATTAAAAACATAAATGATCGTGAACGTAAACATAAATACATTGATGATGCGCAACTTAAGCAAGGCATCGTCCTGAGTACCACTATTTTAGGTTCCTAGGTCCAATACATGTATCCGCTTTACATGTAACCCTTACTATTCATCGCCTTACACATCACCTATATGTCGTCTTATTAATCACCTTACATCTTCCCCATTGTCTAAGAAGTTAACAGCTAGATAATTTACGTGGTCTTTAAATGTTATTTTCTACTTAGTAGCAAATCGACTTTCTCTCGAACCCAGGTACTCATGAATTTCATTGCTCCTTTTGAGTCATGGCGCCTGTATAATGCATCTCATAAATTTATTCTGGAAACGCGGAATAATTTTTAGATTGTTGGTATTTTCCGTACCCCAGAGTTAAATTCCGTATGTCCAAACCGGTTTTAGAATTACTTTCTTCAAAAGTTGCTTATTAGATAGGGATAGTTGCGATTTCCTGTCTAATAACCTGTATAACTCCTTAAATTTTATATTAAGTTATTTCCTTTTTTTCTTAATGTATGTATTATAAACTTTTATGTTTTAACCTTTTGACCTTCCTGTATATATATATATAAAACACAAAACACACACACACACACACACACACATAAAGGAAATAATTAAAATTATAAGAACGGTAATTAACTTTTATCATCTAGAGATTTACATTTTAAGATTTCCACAGATACCGTTCTTTTACATAATTCCAGCTTCTTAATTTAAGATTAACAACATAATGTTTATTACAGTTTGGGTCACTATATTTATTCGTAATATATACCAATATATATATATATACACACGAGTATATATCGAATATGTTTAAGTATATATACTTAACACTCATTTATTCACCGCATATTTTGATTTTGTAACCAACGCTTATCTTAATCTAGTATAAACTTTATTTCTACATTTGACTTAATGTCAATAATTTACTTGAATTACAACAAAAGTTTTATCATTATATATTATTATTATTATTATTTAAATCTATTAATTTATATATTTCGTAAGTTGATACCCTTAACTTTTGAATAATTAAAATTTAATAATAATTATGAAAAAAAAAATGTGGGAAACATTTTATTGAAGGCCTATATAAGAAGTGACAATGAAACATATGTAATGTAATACAACACTTTACAATTGTATACTACATACCTATATTAAGGTAAACTATAGATTACTTTTCTAATCATGCTTAGAAATAACGTCAAGTTGTCATGTATACCTGTTAAAAACAACAGGTTAACTTCTTGTCGGATAATACTGTATATTCTATTAAAGAATATTAAAGGCCAGTCAGTACTGGCCGTATTTATCGGTATAAAATCTATCGATTCTCCTGGTAATAAACGACAATATATAAATCCATTTTTTTTTTTGTATACATGTAAGTTAATATTTTACATATATACGCACGCTCACGACCTCAAAAATAATTCCTGTTTTCAGATATAAAGTCCATTCTACGAAAAATATGCTAAGAACCTGTTATTAATAAAAAATTATTATACTTACTACTTATATTTAAGAATGTTTTTTTTTTAATCCAAGCGCTTTCTTATTATGTCTCGCTTTATCAGATAATATTTATATTAATTAATAAAATTTTATTTTAAAATTAAGAATAAAATATTAAATATTTTACTATACAGCTGAAGAAAAAAATGACAATTATTTTATATATTTAGATAAAATTCTGAATTATTGTTAATTGAGAAGTAGTCTTTCTTATTATTCAAAGTCTGCTAAACAAATGAGTGAGTGTCTCGGTCCTGTAAAACAGATAAAGTGCGAGATTTTCGGTTTACTGCTGACTAAGAGCGCTACGCCTACTGTAGCTTGGTCTACAGCAGAAGCGTATCAGAGCTTCCACGTCAAGAACAAGAGAAACGTTGGTGGAGCTTCTCAGGATTTAATTTTTAATATGCACGAGAGCGATGAACACTTTGGTGGTCGTCCAGGGGGCAGAACCCCTGGACCATCACAGTGTTGAAGGGAACTACTGCAGCGTCCCTCGCTAGACGGGAACGGCTCACTTCGCTCGCTCTTTCCGTCTAACTAGGGATATTATAAAAAATATTAAAAACTTTTTCTCAAAATTTGATTTTTTTTAATATTATTTAATATCCATGAGTCCCCTCTTGCCATTAGTTCTTTATGTAATCCCTATAGTTCTTTAATCCATTTATTCTTTATATAATCTTACAAAAATATATAATTTTTTAGTCCCCTTTATTTCGTTATTAATATTTTATTTACTATTTTAACTCTCATACAATCAGAATAACAGTAACCAAAAAAATATGAAATTTGTGAAAATGTTAAAAAAGTTGTTAAAAATTTAAAGAAGATTTCATTTTAATACATTTTAATTAAATTGGCAATCAATTCAAACAAATTTAATAATAAAAAAATTTATTTTTTGATCAAGAGAGGTGTGGGGCCACACGGGATATTTTCTGAAACTGTATTGATCTTAATTTAAGTAAGGGCCAAAGATCAAATCACAGTATGTGTTTCATTTAAAATAAATATACTGTTCACGACTGACGTTCGAATAGATACTTTCATTTCGAAAGTATAAAATAAGAGCCCAATTACAACCAAAAATTCATTAAACCAATTTAAATTAAGAGTTGAGCCGAATTATTACACTTGATAGATCAACCTAAATAATTTAAATAATCAGGTGAACTCATAAGCCGACCGTTCCATAACTCTGACGTAATCTATGGTGTAATAAAGTAAACAAAGTTATTTCGCAGCTAAAAGAATAAATTTATTATTCATTATTATTTTTGTAACTTAATTTTTTTTTTAAGGATAATATGAAATATTATCCTGTTTATTAATACAGCTTAAGAGTCCTTCAGATTACTACGGACCGAAATTATCAAATTATTATCAGTTATGTGACTTTGTTATTGAGGTTACGATGTTAAGGCCGCAAACTGATCAAAGCATGTTAAATCTATTACATATATCTACAATACGGCCACGGCTTTTATATAAATTTACACGTATACAAACTGAATTATCCGTATTATATATATATATATATATTGATTTTAGAGCATGAAATAAGCAAAAATGTTCATACAAACGAATGTCCGAAAACGCTTTTGTTATCGTATTACGGCTAGCGAAAAATTTCGCCTGGCTTTTAGTTCCCTCGGTGAAATAAGGACATACTGAGAATTTTTAAGGCGTTATATAAGAAGTAAACGTGATATCTCTTATGTTTTTGACCTGTAAACCGAGTAAAAGAGGTACCAGAACTGTAATTCCATATTTTTCATGATGTCCAACGCAAAACAGAAAAATTTGGTGTTTTCATCGAAATCACTTATCTAATATATTACAACATATATAGTAAAAAAATCCTCTTTCGGCACCCCGGAAGGCGGAGGTAGATTTCACCGGTGCTAAATAGGAGATAAAAAAGATTTCCACCTTAAAGTTAAGAAAAACTTGAAATTTACACAATATAATGGTTGCATGTGAAAAAAATTTCACATGTTTAGCAAACGACAAGCCCCATCTCTTACAATTCCAGCAAACTTTTGATCATCCCTTGCCGTAAGGGTTGTTCATATCAAAAATTGTTTCACAGACAAAAGTTTTAGGTAATGTTTAGAGGACTAACGACCACTTTAAACCGATTCGATACTAAGGGATGTTAAGGCCTATTAAGGGAGGTATGATTTTTTGTTTTGTTTTCGAAACTCCATTTTTCCACCCCCTGGGCTAATGGTTGGTGATATCAAAAAACTTATATAAGTAAATTTTTTGTTCTTATTCAAAAAATATTAGGAACATTAAACGAATTCGATACTTTACTTAAAAAGAAGGTTATAGCGATAACCTTTTTCAAAAAAGCCCCCCCATTACCACTCCCATGGTCCGCTTATTCCCATTAAAGAATTCCACTGAGATTTTGGTTCGTTATATTTATGTATAAATTTGAAAGTGATTGGCGGAAAATTACGGCAGTTATCGTGTCCACAAGAAAGTGAAATATATATATATATATATATATATATACATATATTAGATGTATGCATAAACTTTCAAATGACGGTGATTTTGGGGTCTAGGGATGTGAAACACGAAGATATGTTGAAATTTTCCGCAAGTCGAATCATGGCTTTATGAAATTTACCTAAAAACATTTATTAATATCTAACGGCTGAGAAAAATAATTTTATCAAACATGGCGTGTTGGTATGATTGTACAGTAAATAATCAAAATGTTAAACCCCACTTACCAACAATCTTTTAATGCGTCCTAGGACTTTCAGAAACGAATTACATCTTCAGGAACTTAAAATTTTTTATTAACTAAAATTTGTCGCCATGAGTAGAATTGTTATGTAAAGTGGGTAAAATATATAAAGCTGGTTGTCATGTGTTAAAATTGAGTCGACTTAACGTCCTGTCGTAATGAATGTCACCACCGTTATGATATAAGGTACATATTTTTTGAAAATGTTTTTGAGAATTTACTTTTTGTGATTTTGTTTTAAGAAAAATATTTCGAAATAAGTCACTATGTTTTAAAAAGGTAAAAAAACTGAAAGCGGCTACTTGACCATAAGTTCAGAAACTTAATAATTTTAATAAATATTTTTGCAACTACCTTATTTTAATATTAATTCGAAAGTAATACATACTTAGAATTTAAAAGAAGTTAAAATATAAATAAAAACATTGTGGCGCAGTTCTGCTAAAGACCAAATTTTCGTTATTTTATTCTGTTTCTTAACGTTGCTATTTATTCGACGATCCCAACTTAAGAAGACTAGTGTTAAAAGTAGTTTTGAGAATGGAGGTAGTCCGAAAAGTCTCAAATACCAATGTTAGAGTAACAATGCTAGCAATGGCAGAAAATAATACTCAAATCAATTACTTTGTTTCCTTTTGAAGAAGTATCAACCAATTCTTATCAAAAAATTTACAAACAAAAAGCTTTCATTCCATAAAAAATTGTTACATGTAAAAAACGCTCTATATTAAAAAAATAAATAATATTTTTTTCTATTTTTATTAAATAATAAAAGTAGAAATTTAATTAGTTGAAAAAATATATTATGTTTAACTCAACAACAGATACTGTAAAAGAAACGTCAACGTTCCAACTTGCAGCATCATAACGAAGCACGCATATAATTTATTCGACATTCAATTGAGCGTAACTCAAGAACGACTCAACTAATCTTCATAAAATTTTGCTATACACAACTTCAGATACACTGCTAAAGCATATCTAAATTTAAATGAAATTGATTCGATTAGTTTTGGAGAGTTTTGAGCCACAAAATTTTATATACAGGCTATAAAAATATATATATATTCAAGGAATCCAAAATTTAAATAAATGGTATTTTCGTTCTCCTCATACCTCAAAACGTAAAGAAAATTCATTTTCACTCCCCACTACTACCATACGACCAAAAGTAACACCATCTTTTCATAAACAAAAGTCTGTAAAAATAAAATAAATTTTATAAAACCAGTGTGTATGTTTTAATTAAAGCTCGAATTTATAATTTTGGAATTTAATTAAACTTATCAACTCAGGTAACTGGTTTTTATGTAAATGTGATATATATATATATATATATATTTTTTTTTTTTTTCAATGGTTTAAATGAATATAAATGTTAATAAATAACACTCTGCATCATATTCGTACGAATATTTTATATT
Organism: Lycorma delicatula; assembly: GCF_047948215.1. Lineage (NCBI taxonomy): Eukaryota > Metazoa > Arthropoda > Insecta > Hemiptera > Fulgoridae > Lycorma > Lycorma delicatula. The sequence continues at coordinate 179,757,300 of NC_134458.1, forward strand.
GGTTGTAGTACAGAAATGTTATCAAACACGTATTTTATATATTCGATTTAAGACATCAGGTAAGAGATATATTAATTAGCCTTGCAAAACAGCATTTTAAAGTGTTGTAATTAGTAAAGTGTTGTAATTAGTAAAGTTTTTCAGATAAATTGCTTAAAAATACATTACAGTTGTTATTTAAGACTTTTAATAAACAAATCGAGCGACTTCTGTTGTAAATTAAAAAAGTGAATCGGGAAATTCAGAGAAAGTAAGGGAATCATATTTTCGTACAAAAATTTCAAACGTTTACTTATCTTATAATGTTAGTAAATACTTTTAATTAATTTATTTCTTAAAATTGCAGAAATTTAATGAGCGATAAAAACAGGTAAATGCAGCCGTTAGCTATGTAAGACCCCACCATAATGATACAGTATATATACATTTTTTATACTATACTTGTACTTCTACAAAATACCTTTAATTTGTAACACAATTTTACACAATGCATCAGTATTTTAAAATGTGATAGTTACTTTTAATTTATCCCATTAATGTCTATCAATTATAATATAATTAGGGCACATATGAATTGAATAAAAATCAGTACACTTATAAGCAAACACTTATATATATCCTGAAGATATAAATTAGCTACGTATAATTTATATTCAATATTTACCGAAAACACAAATATGTATATTTTAGTCACTATTTATTTTAAACTAACAAAATAAATTAATTATTAACAATAATTAAGAGTTATTCACTTAAACCTAAAAAAATAATAATTTCCCGGTTTTTAATTAAACAAAATTAAATTATTTTTCAAATAAACGAACTAAAAAACTTAGGGAAGAAACCACGATAAAACACACCAGCTTCAGATCCGGGAGCCAGAACATCACTGAAGACGATCCGTTAACAGGCAAGAAATATAGAAGGCAGAAGAGAATATAAACAGTAAATGCAAGGTCAGCTAGCTTCATCTTAAAAAAAAAATAAAAAATTACAAGGTCGATGACATTACATCACTTCTTGAACATCATTGTCATTACAACACACTACCATCATCCTTTTCTAATTCTCCTGCCCCCCTAGTAATAAAATAAGTGCATCAGTACCGTATATCCAATTACCATAGGTTATGTAATAACTGACGTCATAATCAATAATTATTAAAAAAACACTTTACCGTTGTTATTATTGTAATACAGGTGAAATGAAGGTTGTTTACATTCCATTCATTCTAGAACTTATTAATCTAATCGGTTTTTTAAAATTATAATTTCTTTTTTTTTTTTTTTAATTATAAAAATAAAAGTTAAAAACTATTCCAATTTACTATTTATATTTAACAATATATTATCAACAAACAAATTATTTTTATATCTTTCTAAGTAACAGATTTATTGTAATGTTTGGGTTGCGTAGCAATTTTCAAAGTTCAGCAGATAAAGGTTCGACGTGATAAATTAATTAATTTATATTAATTTCTCGGATCGTCTACCGGCCCCAATTTGTTGACGCTAGCACGGACAGGACTTCAATGGACGGACTGAAGGGGAATCGTCCCGGGAGAAAAACAGGTTACTAGTCTCCAAAGATTAGCGCAAGTAATGATTTCAAACGGATCTGTAAGGATCGGAACGCAATCCTCAATTTCAACATTAAACAAACAAAAACCAGCTTTATAATCAGAAATACCTAACAACAAGGAAACGTTGTCCAAGTTCTGCAATTATTAGAGGGATGTGTATTCCCCGCTATCCTTGCGTTCCGTTTCGACACTGATCTCTGTAGGACCACGGTGAATAGTTTCAATTATTTGCATCTCTTTTCTTTTATTTATAGTACTTTTTCATTTTTCGTGAATGCTATTTTCGCCTTTGCCGAGTATATTCTGTTCTTTTCTTCTGAGAATTTTTCATAAGTACAGAGCTTTTGTCTGAAAGTATCTCTTTTTCAGGTTTCACTTTCTATATTTACTTAATATTCATTCTTTGCATGAATCACTTCAACGTTCCATTTACTGTATTTCCATAAGCACTACAATACAAACCCAGACTTAAAAAGTTTGGACAAATTCAACCTAAAATTTACTACAAACAAATAAAAAAATTAAAGACATTAAAACCTTTAAGTGGAATCGTGAATACTGATTAAAATACTGTGTTTACGTATCTCAGAAAGAGAAAAAGTTCTGGTGCTTTACCATAATCAATATAAAATGAGAAATCATAATACACAAAAACTAAGTAAAAAGAAAGAAGTGTACTAAATGCGTCAACCATCTACTATATGTTTTTTATGTAGGTATTAAAAAACCATATAGTAGATGGAAAATAACGACTTCTCCCTTATGAAATCGTATATCAAAAGAGAATAAACACTTGCTGAACACTTTTTTTTATATTTGTTTATTTGTAGTTTATAATTCTTTTTCTTATAACTGCAACTAATGTTTAGCTACGTCAGAATGTAGAAAATAGACAAGAATATCAAAACAAATATAAAATTAATTATATCAATAAAATATCAATGCGACACAAAGAATTTAACTTTTGTATCTGTGTTACCTATTAACTCAAAATATACCCAATAAAATGTTATACTTATTTTCATAACGAAGCTTGTATTTCTCACAATAGTTCCGGTTGACTGAACGATCTAATTTTAAAACATTAATATATATATATATATATATATATATATATATATATATATATATATATCCTGCGTAAGTCAGTATAAAGATTATATCAAAGGAAATAAAATTTATAAATACATGACAGAACGTTAACAGTAAAATTACTAACGGTATTAAATATGTTTTACTTTTTATTACATCTATTATCAATTTAATTATCTGTAAAATAGTAATAAAAATTTAATACACGTTAAAACCACAATAGAATTTTAACTAACGGAATTTTATAATTATCTGTATTTGCTTTATAATACTTAAATTTGAAATGTTATTATAAAAATTAAAAAAGTAAAAGTTAATTGTAAAAATAAAATGATTTACTTCAAAAGATATTAAACAAATAATAACAACTTCTATTTATCTTAAAACTTAACGGTAAAAGTATTATTTTTAAATTAGTTTTGTACAAAACAAACAATAGGATTATAAATATTACTATAAAAACACTAATAAACTAATAAAATTTAAAACTATACTTTTTTCACTTCGATAAATTAATATCCTTTGCGGTTAATATTAACATTATTGAGCATATTTTTATAATCTAATTTTAAGTTATTTCACCCCTACCAGGAAATTAATTTTAGTTTTATCTTTATTTACGTTGTTTTAATTTGTTTTTAATAATATTTCATTTTTAAACTTTGCCTCTATAGATTACCTGTATACTTTTTATACAAATAATTTTATTGATTAATAAAAAAAAAAATTATAATTATATAACTATTTTCCATCTCAGAACAGACGATAGTGTATGTGGACCAAATACTTAGAGATTCTAAAACAAACAAGCTACTCCCCGTATCTAAAACTTATAATTTTAATTGATTTACAATACAGTTTAATTCAGATCCTTACGTCAAGCAATGTGCCTGATGGAACACTTCAAAAAGTACTCAGGAAATCATTATAGATTTTTAGAAAAGATTAACATTTTTTTGGACATATTAGAAGAATGAATGAAAATAGAATAGCAAAGAAAATATTGAATTTTATCGAAAACAGAAAAATATAGACTAATTGGTACAAATGAACGAACATAACTTCAAGAAGGAAAAAAATACTAAACTAAATAAAACAATACACGGGATTCCGAGAGATCGAAAAAAGAAAGACCAACAACACATTGTCAGAGGAAAGGAAAAAATTCTCCCTGAAGTTAAAAAAAATTCTGGGAAGAGAAAAAGAAGAAAAAGAAAATTAAAAAATTATATTTAGCGTAGTTCATAGTGACCGAAATGAAGTAAAAATACGAGTAAAAACAGCAAACTATTAAATAATATAAAATTCAAAAGGCATTAACGAAAATCATTTGAACACATATTTATGCTCATGTTAAGTGGGACGCACATAAATCGTTTTTTTTTTTTTTTTTTTATAAACATTTTGAAATTTATCGACAACTACTATCTTTTCTGTAAAAATAAAATTGTAAATATATTTTTAACATCTTCGTTGGAAACGTTTTTAAATGTTTCGATAAATTAATAAAAATTGCCATGGAATCATAATAAAAGAGCATTGAATTTCATAAAAACCTTCTCTTTTTGTCCGGTTTCACCGAGGGGAATATTGTTATATTTGAAGAGTTCATTATTATTATTCTTTTAGGAAAATGTGCATATTCATAAATATAAACAGAATTATAAGTTAACATTTTTAATTTTCTAAATATCGGTCTACATGATTCATACATATGAATGTCAAACAACGAAAGATTTTATTTTTGTCTTGAAAACTCGTTGTGACGTTTAGATCGAAATCCAAAAGATATATTTTACTTAAGATATATTGTGTATATTTCAGTGTTTTTTTACGCTTATAGAAATTTTTGGGTAATCTTTGTATGTTCGAGCAATTAAAGTCATATGAATCTCTCACGCGATATATATTTCGAAAGAGTAATAATTCAATCGTGTCCTAACTCTTTTCCTAAAATAATTAGTGTGAAGTTATAATAATAAAATATTGTCTAAAAAATTAAACAAAAGGTCAAATTATTTTGAGTTATTATATTATTATTAAAAAATTAAAGAAAAAAATTGTTTCTAGATTTCTAAAATAACAAAAATTATTAGATGTAGCAAAATATTTAAATATTAAATTTTGTGACATATCTAGTTCCTCTATCGACTATTAAAGATGTTGAATGGAACTAACATGACAAAACGGTGCAATAAATAACGGCTTGTGTCCACACCAAACATCTCTGTTATTAAAATGCTAAGAAATTTACACCTACACATCAAGGCATATGATATAGTTGTCTTTCGACAGGCGGAAAAGGAAGAGAGGTAGAAGTGTTATGTACGCGATATATTTAATGTGGAAGAGAAAGATTTGCCATTATAACTTTGTTAAGTGATATTATAAATCATACTGAAAATAAAAATTATGGAATATTCTTCTTTGGTTGATTAGTTTAATAAAAAATATATTAAAAAGGACTTTTTAAAAACCACTCTTATATTAAATGCACTGAAAAGTAGAAAATAAAAAATTTGTAAAAAAATTTCTTAAAACACCACTCTTAAAAAAAACGAACTAAAAGGTAAAAAACAAATTTAGAAGGATATCTCAGAATGGATTTGACAACAAAGTTTGTCATACGTGAAAATCATAGCTTCGAATTAAAAATTTGATGTTTTTGCCAATTTCTTCATATGCGTGATGAATGGTCTAAAGCAGGGCTTCTTAAACTGTGGGTCGCGACCCCCAGGGGGGTCGCGAGACTACTGAAACGGGGTCGCAAAGATCTGATACTTTTCAATCATTATAAATAAAATGTTAAAATTAGTATACACACTACGTACAAATATAAATACAAATAAAAATCATACAAAATACTATTGTAGTTTTATTATAACTATTTTTTGAAAAAAGTGGCAATGCAAAACTGTTATGTAGGGCCTATAAATGAAAATATGGAAGTAGCTTTTTATAATAATAAATACAACGCGCTCCTCGATTTTCAACTGAACGTTCGACATTGATGTCTGGCCGCCGGCGTCAGTGTTTGCAAGATAACTTAGTGATTATAAGTACCCAGACGCCGCGTCGCCTTACAGCTTACACATACAATACGGAAGCATAATCAAGCTAGGCTAGGCGAATCGGCATATTATTTTTATAAAAGAATGATAAAAAAAATTAAATGAAAGCTTCTTTTTCGGCGTCTTTGTGATACGGTGCCTTTGTGCGCTGCACACTTTGAACACGCCATGCGTCGGGGTTGATCTGATCGTAATTTGTTGTCATTGCACTGGTAAAGATTCGAGTGTAGTTATTTTTCTGTTTGTACTTCAGTTTGGACTCAGCTTTGTCTTCGTAGTGACATGTGTGTATTTACTGTGTAATTTTCAGTTGGTGTTTTTAATTATTACGTTAAAGTTCAACTACATTTTGTTTAATTATTTATTATTATTTAACCATCATGGATAAATGGCTAATTAAAATTCCAACTAATAAGTCTGCCACGCCGTCACAACCAAGTTGCAGTGCTTCAAATCCGACTTCTAGCAAAACAAAAAAAAGAAAATATGACGAATCATATTTGCAGTATGGCTTCACATGCTCTTCTCACAACAATGAAGAACAACCAGTGTGCTTAATTTGCAAAGAAGTTTTGGCTGCAGAAAGCATGAAACCGTCAAAACTGCAACGACATTTGAATACTAAACATGCAACGTTATCAAAAAAGCCAATAGAATATTTTGAGCGTCTTTTGCAAACATCAAATAAAGAAAAGAACACTTTGGAGAAGTATGTTACTTTGAATGATAAATATCTATTGGCATCGTATGAAGTTTCGTATTTGATAGCAAAAACGAAAAAGCCTTTTACTATTGGAGAGCAACTTTTACTACCTGCAGCTATAAGAATGTCTGAAATTGTTCATGGAAAACAGTATGCTGCTGAAATTAGTAAAATTCCATTATCAAATGACACTGTGCCCAAAAGAATTTCAGACATTAGCAATGATCAATTTCAACAGCTTCTTATGAGGCTTAAAGACAGCTCAAAGTTTGCAATACAACTGGACGAGTCGACAGACATTTCAAAAATGGCACAGTTGTTACTTTTTGTAAGATATATTTATGAGGGAAGCATTCATGAAGATATACTGTTTTGTCGTCCTCTGGAAGGTCATACTCGTGGAAAAGATATATATAAAAAAGTAAATGAGTTTTTTGAAAAAGAAGGATTAAATTGGAAAAATTGTGTTGGTGTGTGCACGGACGGTGCTGCAGCAATGACCGGACAAGATCTTGGTTTTACAGCATTTGTTAAAGCTGGAAATGATCATATTACATTTACACATTGTATGATTCACCGAGAGGCACTTGTTATTAAAAAAATTGCACCAGAATTAAACACTGTGTTTTTTGATGCAGTCAAAATCATTAACTTTATTAAAAGTCGAGCACTTAATAGTCGATTGTTTAAAAATTTGTGCATTGATATGGATTCGGATTATAAAAGTTTATTGTTACATCCTGAAGTTAGGTGGCTATCAAAAGGTCGAAGTTTGAAACGATTATTAACTTTAAAAGATGAAGTTCTTATATTTCTAACAGAGCAAAATTCTAATTTGGCCGATTATTTTCAAGATAATTTATGGCTTCTCAAGCTATGCTATTTGGCAGATATTTTTGATAAAATCAATGATATGAATTTATCAATGCAGGGAGTCTGCGTTAATATGTTTATGTTAAAAAATAAACTTGAGGCCTTTGTTAAAAAAATTCTTATATGGAAGAACAGAGTGGAAAGTGGATCGCTCGAAATGTTTTCATTTACTGACGAGTATATAATTAGTAACAATATTTCAAAAAAAGATACTCCTATAACAAAAATTATAGTTAATCATTTGAAGGATATGGAAGTTTACATGCATAGGTATTTTCCCAATGATATCGATACACAACAATGGATTTGCAATCCATTTTCAATTGAAATGGAAGAAATTAATTTTTTAAACTTAAAAGCACAAGAAGAATTTGCCGAATTAACAAGTGATACTACCTTGCGACTTAGATTTTCTCAAGTGCCTGTGCATGAATTTTGGATAGAAATCAAATCAGAATACCCCCTACTATCGGAAATGGCAATGAACAAATTACTGCCATTTTGTACAACATATTTATGTGAATCAGCCTTTTCCACATTAACTTACATAAAATCAAAATACCGTTCAACTTTAATAAACGTTGAAAATTTATTACGATCTGCACTAACTCAAATTGAGCCTAGATTTAATTATTTGTGTAAAAATAAACAATCACATCCGTCACATTAATATTGTTTGATGTTAATAATATGTTTTTATTAAAAAAATTGTTACAAAAGTTTATTTTTTCTATTGAATATATAGATATAGTTTTATGTTTTCTTATAAAAAAATTGTTACAAAAGTTTATTTTTTCTATTGAATAAATATATATATAGTTTTATGTCATTCTATTTATTGTGTTTTATTACGACCGATATCCCGTCAACGTTTCCAATTATATATATGTGAAATGAATGGGTACGTATTCTTTAATCCTTATTTTATTTAATTGTAAAATAGTGCGATATTACATCTACATCTACGGTTAATATATATTTCATTATATGGATGAGGGGGTCGTTTAAAATTTCCTAAGCTTGAAGGGGGTCGCTATATAAAAAAGTTTAAGAAGCCCTGGTCTAAAGAGTGGGAAGCTCACGTCAAAGTACAAATCTTTGCTCCCCACTCTTTAGGCCACTCATCATGTATACGAAAAAAATGGCAAAAACATCAAAGTTTTAATTTAAAGCTAAGACTTTCACATAATCTTACACATCACCATCAAAGCTTGTAGTCAAATCCATTCTGAGATACCGTCCTAAAATTACTTTTTACCTTTTAGTGCGTGTAATTTAAGAGTGGTTTTTTATATATGTTTTATTTTCTACTTTTTAGTACATTTAATATAACAATGGTTTTTAAAAAGTTTTTTATATATTTTTTTATTTTTTACTTTTAGGCTTTATGAAATTACACTTTTTTTTGTACATCAGTTTTTATCCCCCCCTGGAACCAGACCCGAAGCCAAGCCCAAATATAGGGGGTGCCATCGCCTCAACTTCCTAGTCGAAAACTGACGTTCCCCCTAGACAGTCGGGACTCGTCCTTTAATTAGTCGCCATGCCTCTAATGCGGGGATCTCGTAGAGATCCCCCCACCGGGACTCCGGTTTTGACCCCACGCCTCAAATGAGGAACCCCAAACGGATCCCCCATCGGAATAACGGTCTTACTTTGCCCTCCTCCTCGAAGTCCGATCAGAACACTAAAGGAGTCCCTTTCCAATCACCGGCAGCGGGGCACCTAATCGGCCCACCTCTCCTGGACAGGGCTGTACCAACCCAGGTCTTCCCCAAAACACGGGAAAAGCACCTCATTATCTGCTCTTGGTCCTGCAGCCACGTCTCTCAAGAGAATGCCCCGAGAATTACAAAGAATACATTTGGTCTCCACGCCAAGGGTACGTAGACGCCCCGCAATCCTACACTTGAATGTCCTCGACTATCGAGACTGTAAATTTTATACTTTATAGCTGCGCTAACGCACAGGTTTGAGCGATCTTTCGAAGATTTTATGCCTCCAATTTCCAATACCGCAGACAAAAGTATAGGCAGCTTTAAAAATTCGTATATCTTAAAAAATTACTGTACGTTCTCATTTACACTTCAAACACCACTAACAGGACAAATCGTAGGTCTCTAGTGCCACATAATAAAATCTCTCATGCATTCGTACACTGAACTAGTCAGTATTGTCACTCAATACACCAAACGAAATTACGGATTTCCAAACACCAGCCATAATTTAACAAAAGTTGCGGGCTATTTTTTTTTTTCATTGTGTGTGCGGTCGCGTGTTCAAGTTCTGTCGACAGCAAGATTACCTTTTTGATTTTTTTTTTGTACTTTTTGAACCTTTTTGATGTTTTTTTGTTGCTATTTTAAGGTCATTTTCATCTTAGTTTGTGTTGTCATCAGGAGAAAACCTGTATGAAAAATTTCAGAGCGAATGGATAAGCGGAAGTGCTTCAAAATTCGATTGAAAAGTTCCGTACCATGAATATCATGTACATAGTCCAAGAGCGAGTTAATATAAGAGCGGTAAAAGTAAAATAAGTAACGGATTATAACTAAACAATTGGAACGAAACAAATCTATAAACTCTTCTTAATGAAATATTACCACATAAATAATTTCTTTAAATGCTGTAGCGTAATTTAACAACAGTATAGGAATTATTCTGAATAAAATATTTTATTGATTAAGAATGATAATTTGAGTTTTAATTTTTAAAGTGAAAAATTTAATAACGATATCAATTATACAGAGTCCGGCAGAAAATATTTCCCAATTTGAAATAAAACAGACATTGCAATAAAATTATAAAAAAGTTAAATATATTCTGAAAGAACAATGTTTATCATTTATTTTCACATACCTTTTATGATTAATTTTAAAAATTATGCCATTCATAAGCCGAACTTCACTATTATATAGGTCATTAAACACTCCCTGAATTCAGCGTTACCTTTCTTGTCATTTCTAATGGTATTGCAGTGATTTATTGATGGATAGCATCTTTCAAATGATCTACGGTTCTTGGCTTCTGTTTAAAGATTTCAGCCTTTAGATGTCCCCAGAGATGAAATCACATGCTGCAAGATCGGGAGACTCTGCAGGCCATGGGATGTCTCCTCGTTGTGAAGAAAGATGTCGGGGAAACATTTCTCTAAGGAGATTCATTGATTGTCTTGCTCTGTGAGCAGTGGCCCCCCCTCTTGTTTAATCCATAAATTTTCGGCTTGATTTCCGAGTTCATTAGGTCTTGGTAGCAAGAAGTCACGTAACATTTTCACATAACGTTTGGAAGTAACTGTAACTGATTGACTATCTTCCTCAAAAAATGTAAGGCCCTATTATTCCAAATTCAACAACCATATTGCACCAAATTGTAACACGCTCGGAGTGCAGAGGAGACTCATGAAGTTGTAGGGGATTATTTTCTGCCCAGTATCGAAAGTTTTGTTTGTTAACACAACTTCATAAATGAAAATGGGCTTCTCACTTGACAGTACAATCGATTTTCCTGGAATATTTTCCAGAATAGCCTAGCAAGAAACAATACAGGTAATTCAGTCACATTCATTTAACGACCATCATCTTTTAAGGATGAAGTGTAAGTTGGTGTGTAATATTCTCATTACAGCACGATCAGAGATTTATAATGCAGCATCGTGTTTAAGAGCTAAGCGACGTGAAGATTTTGCAACTGATTGTCTCACTGCTTTAATATTTACGGGTATTTGAAAGCTTCGTGGCCTACCTGGTGGTTTCTTCTTCAAATCTTAACCGGTAGCTCTAAAATTGGACACCCGTAACTGAATTGTCTTCTTATCGGGTACCACGGCTTTACGACCTTGCCGAACGTGCAACCGAAATAATCGCTGCGCATTGATAACAGAAACACCATTTTTAATATACATTTCAATAATGAAAGCACGATACACACTACTCTATGCTATGGTTTTAACAGAAATGGTGAAACATTAGCTACAAAATAGTGTGCCGACCCTACGCCCCGTGCGATTAGCGTTCCACCAGCAGCGGTGGGAAATCAGGGAGTTATTTTTGCCGGATACTAATTATTATCAATAAAACCCGATGCTAAAATAAAAAAAATAAAACAAAACAATGGGCTGTAACGACCATTGGCAATTTCTTTCATTCGATTGTAGAATAAGGAATTGTTTCCCGGATATGACAACCATTTCAGAGAAGAGAGAAACACAGGTCCCGTTTTACATGTTTTAACATCTTTTTTATTTTAAAATTTTTATTTTTGCTTTTTTATGGTTTTTCACTATTTAAAAATGTCTTTTTTTATAATTTTGAAAGTACGGTGTTTTTATATATTTTGTTTCTTAACACGAAATACTGTAATGTAATGAAAAATAATATAAATCTGTTTACAGAATAGTCATACGCGCTGAAAAATTTTGTAAAGATTTTGTCTGAGGTAGTATACTTTTGTTTTGTCCATGGACAACTTAAACTGTTTCTTGAGTTTAGAAAATTTTATAAATTAAGAAAAAAATGAAGTAAAGTAAACCTCTGAAGAAACTGGTTTCTTACGTAATATTTCTGTAGAGAAAATAATATTTCTATAATGAATTAGATGGACAAATGAGGATATCTTCTGATCTATGGTGAAATCTGATCCTCAGCTGAAATGGTAGGGACCGATTAATATGGGAAGGAGTAGATGAGTCCAATTTATAAAAATTATTTAATATTATAAGTAGGAATCATAAAAGGGGTGAGCATCACAAATTAAAAATAATTTTAAGGTAGTATGCGACAACTTCACGGATTTTACGTTTTTCCACAAAAATATCTCTAATTTTTTGGATGCAACAAATCTTAAAAAAAAGTCCGAATCTATAGCGCTTCAACTAATGATTAATAGGATGTTAGTTTAAAATAAGGTAAGTATTCCCATTTTCCGAGGAAAATTTCAATTTAAGAATATCTGAAAAGTATACTCTCAAGAAAAGGTTACGAACTGTACAAAAATCTTTAAAATCGTCCAGCAAAACCCTAGAAATATTAAGAAATTGTAAGTCTTCCATGTAAAAAGATACATGTTTCGTCAGAAAGAAATTTTCATTGTTTATCGTAATATGTCTAAAATAGATTACGTTTTTACCACTGTGTATACCCTTTATAACTGCTAGTAATAAAGAATTGTTACAAATGGAACGGTAAAAAAAAAATCCAATAACATATCATTATTGTTCATATATAATGAATAATAATTAAAATAAAACATTTTAATAAATACATTAAACTAAGCTTTATAAACAAAAAACAAACAATAAACTTTTTAATATTCACATATACCGTAATATATTGTAAATTATAATGAATGTAAATCACATGAGTAATTATTTATGCTGTAATAATTATCAGTATATAATTAATAACCGTTTACAATTACAACCAATAGTTACAAACAATTACTTGGATACTACATAAAAGTTTATTACCTTTATGTTATATGAAGTAGCCGCCTTTTAAACAAAAAGAAAAAAAATTAATATCCCATACATTAATTTAATGTTAGTAATTTAAATTAATTAATTATTATTATTAAAATAATTATTTTTAAACCATTAAAAGGCTGTATACATTATTATTCTGTTTTATTATATTAATTTCATAGATAGATCTCAGCTGTTAAATTTGTTTAACTGAAAACGCAAATAGAGCGTGACTTGGATAATGACTCAAGGGATAGCTTTTTTCGAAAAATCTTTGCCATAAAATACCCATATGAGAGTACAGAACCTTGATGGTTGTGATGGTAGTACACGAATGCTACATTCATCCAAAGAGATATACCAGCAGTAGCTTGGCTACTGATAGAGCCTTACAAGGCAAACAGTCGAAGATAAGATGACAAGCTTAAGAAACGTCAATTTTCTACGTTTGGTGGTTGATGTACAAAAGTAAAAGGCCCTTTCTAATAATCTCCAAGTTAGCATTGCGCCAAAATCATCTTCTGGTAATTTTTCTGGAGATAAAATCGTTTTCCATTTAGATCTTTGAAGGAAGTAAAAGTGAAGTGACGATGAGTTGTAATAAAGGAGTCAACGAACGATGGAAAATGATACGAGCACAAATAGGCACTTGGAATATAAGGTAAATTTTGCAAGCTGGGATATTTAGGTCGAATAAAAGTTCGGTTTTAGATAGAGTGAGATGAAAAATGCATGCTGTGAACCGTTGCAATTTGACTAAAGTCAAATTACGGATTGCTTAATATTTTTTTCCCTTTCTTTATGAAGGTGTGATCATGTAATTTCTTCCTTAACATTAATTGTAGTAGGAAGTTCTCCACAGAGATATTTCGAATTCGTCTCGATTACAGTCCTTAGGTCATTAACACTTAAGAAGAGTGGTCTTCCAGATCAGTGTGCATTTTTAAGGCTCTCATTGCCTGAACAAAACTTTTGGAACCGATTAAGAGCAGTATTGTATCTTTTCCAAATATCATATAACTTTTCCGACCGGTCTGATATATTAAAAAAACTTGTAAAATAAATACGCAGGAGTACTTGTTTTGGGGTAACCATATTAAGGGTGTAAGAAAACACACACCTTAATATTTTGACTTGAAGAGCATATGTTATAGTGCGAGTTGTTTATCGTACGTATATATTACTTGCTGATCAAATAAATATTTAGAATTTTTACTAATAAATATTGGCAGAAATTTTCCTGGATATTTAATGTATTACATGTGAAATTTATACAATTCTATTTTTTATTTAGTAATATATACAAAGCGTATCATAAAGGTAAGGAAAGAATTTCAGGCAATTTTCTACAAGTGAAAATAAACAAAAAATGTCATACAAACATGAACCTAGAATCGCTTCCTTTTTAGTTATAGCTTGCGAAAATTTCATCCCGATTTCTTTTCCAAGGGTAAAATGAAGCCGTACTGAAATTCGTGGAACATAATAGATTAAGGGGTAAATTTGGTGGCTTTATTCCTTTTTTGACCTGATTAATTTAATAAAACAGTTTCCAGAACTATATCTAGTAATTTTTGAGAAAATTATTATAAAGAACTAGTACTGGAAAAAACAATCATTTTAGGTTTTAAGTACAGTAACTTCGTTAAATTGGAAATAAATAAAAAAGGTTTGTTAACAAATCTATAAAAAATTTTAATTTCACAAAAATGTATCAACGACAACTGGAAGATAAAGAAAAATTTAACAAATTGATAACGTGAGAGAAAAATACTTTATTAAAGTATTAAATTACTGATAATTAAGTATTTTTCAGGTTTTCTTTAATTTTTCATAAGAAAGGGATTTTATTCATGTTTTTTAATCCAAACAATTCTTGTATAACGTGCAGTATTAGCCAGAGGGCTATCTGAGTAAAATATTTGTATTTATTATTTCTTGGTCTTGTAAATTGATCGTAAAAAAAAATTTCGTTTTTATTTAAAATAACAATTATCACTTAAAAATATCTGTAACTTCATAAAATAATTTTTATTGAATATAATCAATAAGCAAGTACATAATTCTTTAAAGAAAGTATTGCGCTGCTTTGCATATATACCTTATGTATAGTTAACCTAAAATGATAAGATCAAAACCTTGATTTAGGTAAAGTGCAACCTGATACAATAAGTATAGGTATTATAGAGAACTAATAATCTATGCAAAACAGAAATATTGTACAAGGTACTCCGCAGTACAAAGTACGCCATCAATCTGATTAAAACATACATATTCATTTGCTTATGTAAATAACTTACGGGAATAATTAAAATGATATGGAAATTAAAGTTTATTTTATAGATTAGGAAGTATTTTATATAATACACTATGTAATCCACTATGCAAGTCTATTGGACTTAAAATAGGATTAGTACAAATATTACATAATAAATAATCTACAGCTCTTACATTTTTGTAGAATTTATAAATTCCATTAAGATATATATTTTTTTAACATATACTAGATAATGGATAAAGTTTGTAAATTTTATTATTAAGATATAAAACATAATTAAATTTAAAATAATTATTAATAAATATAGTCATTAAAATAATTAATTACGAAAGTTTATTTACATATGGAAGCTATGCAATTAAATTATCTCATAATTAATAATACTATTAAAAATAAAAATAAAAATTTATAAAAATAGGTTTATAGTTAATAGTACGAAATCATGAAACAGGCAATATATATATGAGAGAGAGAGAGAGAGAGTTATAAAAGGAGTGTAAGATAATCTGTTTTTTATTCTATAAAAAATAAATTTATAGAGAAAGAAAAAACTGGAAAAATTACATTCATTCATTTTACCATAACATACTCATAAATAGTACATACTTCATTGCAATCTATATTACATTTACCTCTACTGTATTCTTCCAAAGAAGAATTTCTTCTTCTTTAAAAGAAGTATGTTTAATAATATACTTAGACGTTGCAAGTCAAAAAGTAATTTAACTTTACGTACGTTTTAAAAGTTTTTATTGTGCTATGAATACAATATTTCTATGTTTCCATGGAGATATTTTTAGGATATTTGAGTTTAAAAGTTGGTTTATGAAAAATATAGAGTTTGTCTTTAGGCTTTGCATTTTAATAATTTTATGGAGATTTTCCAACATGTTTATATTCAGGAAAAAATGTTCAAAAATGTTTAATAAAAAGCTTATTAAATATGCAGTACTGTATTTTTCTAGGAATTATGCAATCCTACTTTACACAACGGTCATTTTAACCTGTTAGACTTATTGTACAGCTTAACACAACACCTGTTACCCATTTCCAAAAACAAAAATCACTTGTTTTTTGATTTACACTAATCTGAAAATTTTAATGTAAGGTTAATCAGCAAGCTACATTTAATATATTTACAATCACCATTTTGAAAAATGATTCAAAAACAGCAGTATTGATGAATTTTATAAATAATAAATATAATTTTTAATTTAGGAAATGTGAAATTAGGAAGTAAGTGTGTAAATCTCAAAATAAATTATTTGGAATTGGCAGATGATAAGGCAATTTTGTCCCCGGACATTAAAACTGCAGAAATTCAATTTTAATGTAAGGTTAATCAGCAAGCTAGATTTAATATATTTACAATCACCATTTTGAAAAATGATTCAAAAACAGCAGTATTGATGAATTTTATAAATAATAAATATAATTTTTAATTTAGGAAATGTGAAATTAGGAAGTAAGTGTGTAAATCTCAAAATAAATTATTTGGAATTGGCAGATGATAACGCAAATTTTGTCCCCGGACATTAAAACTGCAGAAATTCAAATTAATCTTTTAAAAATATTAGCTGAAAACCAGGTTTACAAATCTTATTTAAAAACTAAATTTATGACAAATATTAAAAATGTTCCAAAGACTTTAAAAACAACACAGAAAAATTAATAAAGTGAATAAATTTATAATCAAAAAAACACTAGTTTAATGAAGCTTTAACGGATATGAGAGAAATAAATATCACCGAAGAAATAATCTTAAAATAGAAATAAATTTAGAAATATTACTTTAGAAAACAAATGTTTCCAGAAAAACCCGAATAAGTATATGATTACTGGTAGAGTGAAGAGAGAAAGCGTGAACATGGAAAAAGAACGAAGAAATATTAGGAAGAAAGGAAGTCAAAAGAGAAAAAATAATTAAGATATTTATTGTAAAATCCTAAGGTGGCACTGAAGATGTAGGCCAAACTTAAAAGACAGATTCAAGACATCAAAATAAAAAAATAAAAAATCATATGGGTAAATCAACCATCTCGTACTGTTTTACCCCTGCTGAAATCTTATGTTTTTTTCAATAAAAATATAATCTTAAGAAAGAATTAAGTTATTTTAATGAGATTTGGTGTAAATGTACCCAAAAACATCTAAAAATAAATTACTTTGAAAATTTATACTTAAATATTCGAAAATATGGTTATTAAAAAGTTTCAATCATAATCCGTAAACATGAGTTTTATCGAAATAGGTTTAATTTTAATTTTAACCTTTTTATTGTAAAAAAATGACATCTTATTTATTAAAATTGATAAACAGCTAAGATATGGTTGAAATAGTTTTGAACTGGATATACCTACGCGGTCTGGAAATGTTGTGTCTGTTTTCACTTCTTTCACTAACTGAATTAAAAATAATTTATATGTTAGTAAGTGAAAATAGACACATAATTGACAGTTTCAGTCATATTTCAAATGTTTAACAACCGATTTGAAAAAACAATACTATTCAGATTTTAAAAAAAATAATTCGATAAAAATAATGTTTACTTAACTATTAATGATTACAAATTTTAATTGCCTTCATTTTGAAATTTTCAAAAGTAAAATTTTCAGACTAATTTATTTTGTAGAAGATGTTCTTGAGTATATATACACAAAATTTTATTAAAATATTTCAATCCGGTATAAATTTGTATTGAAAAAACATAAAATGCGAACAGAAGGAAAATGAAAGGAAATATAACATTTGTTCACGCAAACGTTTTAGCTTATTCTTATGTACTGAAGCATTCCATTAACTTTGGCTAACATCTCCTGGAAGATTCTGTATATTGTGATAATCGCCCCTTCCTCAAAAAAAACAGAAGCATCTATTGTCATAAATAAGAATCTTCTCAAAATATCACAGAATAACCAAAACATAATTCATTTATTATTTTCCAAAATATGCTGTAGAATATTGCAGTACAGAATATTGATTATTACAGTATAGTCGCTTATTAAGGCATAGTATAATTATATAGAGAACGATGCAACGCTGAATTTCGTTTAATAATAATAATAATCATGTAAGCATAATAAATTATTATTTTTTTTTAAATAATGCCGCAAGCCTAGTCGATTTGGTGTTATATTAGCATTAAATTTGTTTCATATCCATATTTATTAACACCAACCGTAAAATATTGTAATCAGCCTCCGGCCTGATTTAATATATCTACATCTTAAAACCGTTCCAAAATTGACTATTAACCCTTATACGTTGTATATATTTATACAAGCTTGATTATTTGTTACCGCTGCAAAATATAAGGTATTTTGATTTGTTGTGAAGCTTTTACACTATATATAACTATAATTTTTTAATTATTACTTATAAATACCGAGTAGAAATTATTGGGAAAAAATACTAGAGAATATTCCTTAGAGAATACCTTATACAGTTAAACGATAGGTAAACTTTTACTAACCTTATATGAATAAATCAAATTCCTGGTTTTAATGCAGATCTGTAAGGTAAAAGAAACATTTCAAATTATTAAGGTTAAAAAAATAATATGTATGACTACATTTACAATATAAATTCTCAAATAAATAAATTCTATAAATTTGTTACATATATTTTATTACATATTAACAAAAACAGAATTAATGTTAGAAATTAATATTATTATTATTATTATTATTATTAGAAATATTAGAATTTATGTAAAAGACGGAAAAGTATTTCATGACGTTCCCGGTTTCGCCCGTCAAGTCATACAATAACTTTCACAGCTTTTTCATATATAAAAAAAAAAACAGAATATATATATTTTTAAAGGTGGGGAATAAATTTTAAGAAATCGTTTTCCAAAAATATTCAGATTTGCTTAAATAAAGTTTTCTCTAAATCTAACAATCTTCCTTCAATTAAGGGTAAAATAAAAAATAAAATTTCAAAAATCTTTCTCTGCATTTTAGGTCCGGGGTCTATAATTTTAAAAGAATTGTAGACATTCCTTGCTAGCAATATATATGAAGTATAAACTTCCAACAAATTTTCGGAAAATATTTAAACCGAAGGGAGAGCAAAAGAACAAAAACCATACATTTCAATTTCAAGAGCTGGGGGTTCATATTTTTGAAAAAAAAAACATTTATTGGATTATTTATATATGCATTATACGTAAAACATTTGATTTAATAAAGTTTTCTCAAAAATTCTTCTGAAGAAAATATAAATTGATTGATTTTTTACGATATTCACTAACCCTTAACGAATTTGATAAAACAATTAGTATGATCAATGCGCCATATATATAAATATTTGAGCCAAATCTGAAGAAAATCAGCTTGGTCATTTCTGAAATATAAGGCCAAAAACAGTGTGAAACGAATACGTACGCGCGCGTGCGCACGCACACACACACACAAAATCGTGCATATGTTTTTTGTCTTGATTTATCAAAAACCTGATATCTCATTTTTGAAATGATCACCATACTTTCCCTTTAATAAAGGTATATTCGCCGGGAAAGTAAAAAAAATTTTATTTCAAATTCATCAGAAAAGAGCTAATAACTTTAAAATAAAATAAAAAAGTTATAATTTTAAATAAATCGTTAATTATTTATTATATAAAATTCTATATAAAATGTACGGAGTGGGCAGGAATTCCCTTTACACTGCAAAAACTCCAGCTTAATCGGGCTCTAATGCTGTCAATTCTCACCGCTAATATCGCTGTCGTTCACTACTGCTGGAGAAGGTGGGGAAGATGACCAGTGGTGGGGATCGTTCCGTGTATTCATTCGCGGTGAGATGACCTTAATCGTAGTCGAGTGGAATGATGGCGGATACGAGTGCGTTCACTGTCGAAGCTTGTGTGTGGGTCCACAAAAGTCCGTACGCTGGTAAAATATTGAAAAACATTATAAATTACTTCTTTGTGGGTATTGAACCAAATAGTCACCATCATGGCAAACGTTACTGAGATGGAAGAAGAAAGATTTAGCGATGGGAAATGTTCTTGATGCGCCACGCAGTGGGAGACCAAGCATTCGAGCTGAGAAATGTGCTGCTGTGGGGGCATCAATTAAACGATCACCGATGAAATCAACGCACAAACGTTCTGCGAGTTAGGCATTCCAAGATCAACAATACGAGACCATATGCGGAAGGACTTGAAAGTTAAATGATTTCGTCGAGCCGCAGTTAATGAGTTGAGTGATCGACATGTTTACGGATGTCAATTACTTCTTAAACGCTTTCCGAGAGCAAACGATAGAAGAACGTCATGTTCTCATACCTGGGCGAAAGATAATCCTCATTTTTTGGGGAAATCCAACACCATCCGTCTCACATTATGATTTGGGCTGAACATCCCTACTTGGTCCTTATTTTTTCTATGGTACAGTTAATCAGCACAGTTATCTGAGAATGGCTGGTTGCTTTCAGAATTAACTGTAAAAGAAATCGCCTACATCATTACGTTTCAGCAAGACGATGCTTCAGTGTGTTTTACTTTGAATGTCCGCTGACGCCTCAATGAAATTTTTCCGAATCGCTGGATCGGACGTGGGTCAAAAGAGTTACCGGCTCCAGTGACTTGGCAAGTAAGAAGCCTTGACTTCACTACAACTGACAATGCACTCTGGGGTTTTGTAAAAGAAGAGATCCGAAAACGGAGATGTATCAACAATGAGCAGCTCCAAGACGCAGTTCATTCAGCATTTGACATGATTACCCCTGATATGCTGTTGCGAATGAACAACGGAAATGAGGCTCATACAGCTATGCTTTGAACATGATGGAACCCTCGCCAACGTTTTAAATCCATAGAAGGTAAGCTGTACTTATCATAGTAATTTCATAAGTAGCGTAAAAGGACTTCCCGCCCACTCTATAATAGTATATATATATATATGTTATATTCAAATTAGTTTTATGATTTTTTATGTAAAATGCGTAACATTTTCATGTGTTAGTTAATATCTAGTGTAAATGTCCTGGTTTCTATTAAGTGTTAGTGAAATGGCTTTTATTTGTTTCGATTTGTTATATGAACTTTTCTATATGTTATTTTATTGTCTTTCAAAATGATGGGCACCGTTAACTATAAGTAAATTTATACGCCTCCATTAAGTAAGCAAATGAAAAATTAATTCCTGAAAGTTTTTTTTCAGTAATACTTCCACATAATTAGAAAATAAATATTTCAAATTGACAAAGTGAAAATCTATAATTTAAAATTTTTAACCGTTACAAAGTTTCATCAGATATTGTCTTTATTAATTTTAACAAGCTTTATTTTTTCAAAGCGTTTTCATTATAGATATTTTTGAATATTCCTATATAAAAGATAACTGTACATATAACTTGTGATTTTTTTAAAACGCAACGGAAATTGCAATTATGGTTTCAGTCATGGAACGGAAATTTACAATATTAAATTTATCTAGCGTAAAAGTATTACTAATAGCAAAGAAAGATAAAAATTAATAATTATTATTAATAACGTAAGATTAAGATATATTTTGTGAAATATATCTTTCATTGTAATGTATCACGTAAAAAGAATGTCGAAATAAGTTTTACAAAATAGATAGACTCCTTATTATACACCATTAATTATTTAGTGGACAACATTAGAATAGACTTGTGAACCGGATATCATTTGCTATGGTTTTTTGCCTGTAAAACTATTTCATTTGACTTAAATGTTTTATTTACCTTGACGAAGAAACAACATAAAACGTGAACAAAATAACAGCGAAATTAAACCAAGGCTTTCTTTCATATACGTTATAGTTAGATAGTTAGGCCTATACAATATCTGAAAAAAGAGATGTCGCAAAAACGGCCTTGCACTCTTAGACCGTACCTAGTTCAAGTTGATTTGGTTTCAAAATTTCAACGAGTTTTCAGATTTGTTATTACCAAACTATCCTCTCCTCTCTTTGTTTCATTACTTTACCAATATTATTATTTACCAATAATATTCCTTAACCTCTTGCCTTTTCCATCGACTGATAACATATCAAATACAATATATAATGAATTTATCTACAACCGAAGGGGTCAATCATATTGTAAATTCACTGAGCGCTTAAAGCGCTCAGTAAGTTATCAATGTCCAGTCCATTCAATAATACAAAATAAATTTATTATCTCTATGTTTCGCTCTTTAATCTCTTTGTAAAATAAATGTAACACCCAAAGGCTGTCACGAATATTACTGTTTTTGCTTATAAGATCTTGTTTATGTCTAAACCAAATATTGATCTAATTTCTTTAATATTTAATTTAAAAAATTAAACGGCATACTGAACACTTTTACTTTATATATTTTCTCATTTTTTCAAGATCTGAAATTTTGATATACTGTAATTTAATATGAACCTCTGGCGGGAATATTTATTCTTTTGAAAATAATATATTAATACCAGTATCCTTATTAACACAATTCTTGACGTGCACACACACACACACACACTTCATTTTAATTAGTTTCAATGAACGAACAGTTCGTTGTTGAATTCAGTACGAATGTGTGCAAACACTATTCATCTCAGATTTTGATTTTGATTTCGGATTCGGATTAAAAATCGTTAGAGGATCACAAAAATACACGAAGAACCGCGATCTACCGTCAGGTTCATCTCAAAATGGCTGCCAAAATTAAAACTTTGTAATAATTATTAAGCAATAATAGTATAAGCTATCAACTTCGTTCAAATGTAATGTAAGGTTTACTAAAATACACACAATAAATAAAAATAGATTTTATAAATCCAAGTGTAAGAACCTAAAATAACGGAAAAGCTAACTTTTTATAATTGAAAAAAAAAAAACATAAAAACACCAAAACACAAGATAAATAAATTATATTAACTTAGCGTATGTAGGACCCCAATAAAGATTTATTAAAACCATAACAAACTCACTTGCGCAAAAAATAAGTTCTTTTCTCTTTTTTTCTGTTTAGCCTCCATAGAATACGAAAATCTTAATGTGTGACTAATTTGAAATATCTATGGGGAGAGAATAAAATGCAACAGTACTAAAAGAGCAGCAATAGAAGAGAGAACAAACAAATTGCATATTTTACGATTTTTGAACAAAGATTTTTGAACAGAGCCATACACAGATTTTATGTGTCAGTGACACTCTACGGAAGTGAAACTTTACATCTTACCAACCTGAAACCGTTAAAAAAAATACAGAGAACCACATTGAAAACAATTCTAGGCCCCCAAGACAACAACGGAAGGATAGAAATTGAAACCGACTAAGAAATAAATGTTGTTGAAGAAATAAAGGATATTAAAACAGCGATAAGAAGAAAAAGCACTGAGATTCGTGGCCCATGCGTACAGAATAGACAAACAGAGACTAAATAAACAAATATTAAACTAGAAACAAAAGAGCAACAAAGAGTACCTACAAAAAAGGATGAAAGAATTACAAAATCAAGGGATCCAAGAAAGGAAATGAAAGATAGAAAAATCTTCCGGCAAAAAATACATGATGTTTAGTTTAATACGATGAGGAAGGAAAAAAATTACATCAAAGTGAAGTAGGTTGAAGACAGCAAGACCAAAAAAGTTGGAAAGAATGAAAGAATAAGGGAAAAAAGAAAAGTTAATAAAAAAAAGAAGATATTTCGTTGGTCCATTGTTGACGTTACCCCAAAAAAATCGTTACAAAATTACTACAATGGAAAAAATCTGTACAATAATACAAAACGTGCTAAATGATAGTGTAATAATTCATAGTTTTCTAAAAATAATGAAATTTATAAATGTAAAAAAGATAATTTTTAAAATATAAAATTCATTTATAATGAATGTATGTTGTTATTACAACATAAAGTCTGTTTACATTTTGCTCCTGAATTTTTGGTGATTTAAAACAGTGTTTAAAGGATAAGGTTTATTATATAACTCAATTAAACAGGGGTTGTATCATATAGCTGGTTTTTACTTCACTTTAATGGGTTTTGTTTCAGACAAAAGTTTTAGGCAATGTTTAGAAGACTAATGACGACTTTAAACCGATTTGATACTGTGCCTATTAAGGAAGGTAAGATGTTTTTTGTCTTCGAAACCCCATTTTTTCCACCTCCTGGACTAATGGTTGGCTGTCAAAAAACTTTACTCTGATGTCAAAAAACTTTACTTAGATAAGTTTTAGGCCCTTATCCAAATAATAGTAGAAACTTCAAACGAATTCGGCATTTCATTTAATAAGAAAGTTATAGTGATATTTTGTTTTTTCAAAAACGCCCACCCATTTCCATCCCATGGTCCGATTTGGCCGTAAACGAACTCAACCGAGATTTTGGGACGAGTTAATTTTAAGGAACAATTTGAAAGTGATTGGCGCAAAATTACGGCAGTTATAGTGTCCAAAAGAAAGTGAAATATACATATATAAACTTTTGAGCTGACGGTGGTTTTGGGGTCTGGGGAATGTGAAACGCGAAGATATGTCGAAATTTTCCGGAAGTCAAATCATGGTACCCATTACATTTGGTAGCTTTCTTATGAAATCTACGTAAAACAATTTTTTAGCTATAAATAACGAAATTCATCGATTTATTTTCACAGTAATACTAACTCTTCAAACAATCCATTTAACTTAACTGCAATCTTTGATGTAACTCTTCAAATTAATATTTTTCTAATTATTACTTTCAGCAGGTGTTATAATAAAATTCGTTCAGAAAAAATTTTAATATTACAAAACAGTTAAGTTAATATTCTAATAAAACCAATACAAACAGGCAAACAAAGCGAACATTAGCTAAATATTTCACGGCACACTATAAAATTTTCGTTACGAAATAAAATATAAAAAAAAGTGGTACTGATATTGAAACAAAGGAGAAATATTTTGTAATAATTTATAACGACAAAACAATGCCACTATAATTTTGGTACAGGTTTTATTTTCTTTCTTTTTTTTATTTCACACTCGTAAAAACCCTATTATTAAAATTACTATATTAACGACGAAATCTATACGGCAATTATTATAAGGTTATATGAATATTGTAATTCGAATTAAGTTAAAAAAAAATGTATATATCAAAAGATATAGATGTATAAAATTCATGTAATAGTTCTATGTTGAAATATTTAGATCAATTTTCGTTGTCTTTGACCGTGTCTTAACAGTTAGATACTAAATGGGCCGTCACAAGGCCATGGGAATGATCTCACACGTAAGCCTATTCAGAAAGATTTCTAGTATAGCTTAATTCTGACTAAAGCAATTGAGTATTATATATTAAGAGACTTACATGGAATATTTTAAGTTAATTAACTTTGAAGATATAATGAAAAATAGCAAAGAAATATATTAATAAATAATCAAAAATTAAATCTGTCAAATTTAATTAAATATACAGTACAAGTTAGTTTTATAATTTATTAGTTTTTATGCCACCTATTAATTAATTACCAATAAAAAAACATATTCTATTTGGTTTAATTTAAATTCATTTTTTTAATCTAAGCAAAAATACTTAAATAATTAAGTACTCTATACAGAACATTTATTAGATCATAATCAAATTAAAAAAATGTGATTGAAAAATTCATTTTAAAATTAATGTTGTGCAGTTAATAAGTTCAGGGTTATATATAAAATATTTCTCTACTCAAATATTTTAACTGGATCTGAGGTTCAAATCCTAGTAAAAGTTAGTTGCTTTATCTCGGATTTTAATACTAGACAGTGGATTCTGGTGAACTTTGGTAGTTGGGATTGAATTAACCACCTCAGGTATAATCGGTAGAGTCTGTACAAGACTACATTTCATTTACATATCATTCTCATCTCATTGGTGATAATGATGGTGGGGGGGTTGCTTATTGTTCATGAGTTGAACAGATTGCAACATACACATAGGAATAAAAAAAATATATTTTAACTAAAATTTAAGACATTAACCAAACAATAAAGAAATAAATATACAGAATTAAAAGACAAGTAAAAGCTATATTTTTGTCCTTTTGGTATTACCTTTGAATAGGATGTGATTATTTCGACGGAAAATAGGTTTGGAAAATTTCTATGGAGAACATGAACGGCTTAGTTTGAAATATGTCGATAATATTATTTAAAATACCGGAAAAGAATTTATTAAATTCCTCTGCTACCTAAGTAGAGGATGAGATAAGGGAAGTCCTTCTATATCTTTGTCCAAGATATCCGACCTTTTTTCACATCCATTTTTACTTTTGGTATCTGCCCACTAAGTTTTATTAATTTATTGTTTGAATTAGATATTAAATTATCATATTATCTTTTAGCAGTACCAATAGCTTTAGCTTAAATTAGTTTGTAATTTTTTAAATAATCTTTGAAGTTGTAAAACAATTTTAAAATTTTTCATTTAACTTTCTTTGACATTAGATTCAGGAGTTCCACAAACTCCGTTTTAGGCCCAGTTCTGTTCTCAATTTCACTGCAGACCTTCCGGCTTTGGACCACGTCACCATCACCTCATTTGCTAATGATGCAGCAATCCTGACTGTTGACGAAGATCGAAATTAGCCTCAGCAAAGCTCCAATCGGTATTAGACTTGATCGGCGTATGGTTAACAAAGTGGAGAATAAAGACGAATCAGAAAAAGTCAAGTCATATTACGTTTGCGAAGATAAGTGATCGTCCATATTCCATAATATATAAACATAATATTTTCATCCCACACTCTGACCGTGTACGGTACCTTGGGCTCCTTCTTGATCGTCGTTTGATATGGAAGTACCACGTGAGAAAAAAGGAAACAGACACGAGCGATTTTAGGCAAGAGTTCACACTTGTCGCTGTACAACAAACGTTTTATATACAAACTGATTCTAAAATATATATTAAAATATATATAATTTCTGCTAAGTTCGTCATAATTTCTATATTGAATACAATTATCTACCCGCATTAGCTTCGTCGTAATTAAATCACTTCTTCATACCTTTCGGATATATTCAATTTTCAAAACCAGTACGAGTTTTGAAAATTGAATATATCCAAAAAGCATGAACATGTGATTTAGTTATAACGATGCTAAGGAAGATGAAAAAATGTAATCAATATAAAAATTGAAACTATAAATCGGTAATTCTGTTCTTTTTTTAAGTTGAGTGTCTTAAAGAGACATTTAAAAACAGTTAAGAAAGAAAACAGGTTTAAATAAACTGTAAATAACCCTTGAAAATAACCTTTGAATCGGCAAATTATCTTCAAATCATTATGAACATTTATTATACATTCTACTACAATCGTCTACGGTAACAACAAAAAAATGGTTTAGTTTTAAAAAAGAAAATTTAATTTATTTTAGATTTAAATCATTTCATATTTATCGATTGAAATCGCATTCACCCATTGTATTAAAATGTAAAAATATTAATTTTCTGATAGCCCTTGTACATGTGATAGCCCTTATTTCTTTTAAAAAATTAAAAAAATAGCCAAAAAATTCACTCCTTTCCTAATTAACCAGCGTAACCGAGAAAATTATGCAATTCATTGCCAGCATAATTTTTTGAAAATAATTTGATTTAAAATTCTAATTTAATCTAGATTGATAACTTTTGTATAAAAATAAACAAATTGTGCCTTCGGATGTTTTAATTAATAAATAATTGTGTTGCAATTTGATAGTAATGTGAAAGACCTAACTGTACAAAAGGATAAAAAATTATCGTTGGGTAAATTTAAAAAAAAATTATTTTATATACAAGTAGCTGAGATTGTTGTAATTCTAATTTTCTGAGACACTGCTATTATATAGTCCGCTAACTGAAAATGTTAATTATTTATTGCTTCCTTACAAGATTAGAATAATCTAGAACAATGATTTCAACCATTTTAGCTCCACAACCTCCAAAAAGTAAAAAAAAAAAAAAAAAAATATATATATATTTATATATAATTAATATTTCGAGACCCACCCAGCACTCCAACCCAAAGAAACCAAGTTAAAAGCTATTTACTTGCGTTGATAGCGACGGGTATGAATATGTATGTACGAAGAGAACAAACATGAGCAATTTACAGGTTCCGACTTGATGTGTACAAGCCCTAGTAATTTGGTCTGCTTGCATAATACTCGTATTCGCTGTGAGAGCGTCATGTTCGAACATGCATGTGATACGTTTGAGCACGTCATGCCCTCAGCAGTACAAAATAGGCATAAGGGATTGCAGACGTCAGTTTAGTTTCGAACCGCAAAGCGTGCGTCTGGTGTCTATTTAAATTTTTAAGAGCGTAGTTTCATTGAAAATAATAATAATTGAGGTTTCGATTTTTAATGTGCGGTCAAACGGTGTAACTATTTTTTTTTTTTTTTCAATTAGATTGTTTTTAAAATTAGTAATAAAACGAAGTGAACCCCCTAACATCCAGTGAATCGATTTATTATTATTATTTTTTTTTAACACGAGTGAATCGATTGGAGAAAAAAACAAGTGACAGTTATTTAAATTATGGGTTTTACCTAAGGTTTTAATTATGGTAGCGTTAAGAGTAGCTTGTTTTTTGTAGTTTTGCATCGGAGGAGGGAAAATTTGCAACCAGATGCCCAGCAGTCCGTACTGCTGGGTGTGTGGGGTTTCCTACAAAGACAGAGACCCACTAAAAACCCTCCCCCTCACACTACGCGGTAACAGAACCACCCAAAGAGTATTGCATCATCACCGGGCGTGTCCACGGGCTCACCAGTGCCGATGTCAAGCAACGGCTTCCAGCATCCCCCACGGGTACCCAGCAGCGGGGATCCAACTGGATCGCCGCTGCCCACTCCCGAAGGCTGGCCTTCCATCATCACTCTCCGCCCGAAACCACCCAATTGTCTCACCTCTTCTACGAGCTTCCAGGAGAGTACATATTTAAACTTTACAGCACAGATGTTCCATTTCTCACGCAAGACCAACATATGTTCCATGACATCTTCCAGGGAGATCACTCCTTCAAAGGCCGCTCTGAAGCCCATCTTAGACACATTAAAAATGCATGTTCCATATCCATATCACGGCAGTATACACCAATCGAGTTAGCTATTAAGAGTAGCTAAGATGACCAAACCCTATAAAATTGCATAAAACCTCATATTGCCTGCTGCAATTGATATGCTCAGTGTTTTAATAGGCGTGGAAGAAAGAAAAAAAAAGTAATATTTAGCTTCCTAACGACACAGTATCAAGATGAATCGATGACATGGCTGCCGACGTTCGCAATCAGATAATTCAGCAAGTGAATTTTTTGGTATTCATTCTGATCAATCAACAGATGTGGCAAACATTTCTCAGTTCTTATGTTTTGTCCACCTCTCCCTAGTGGACCAGACCGAAGTCCGTAACTTCACCTAAGTCTGACGTATGAACTAAAATGAGTTCACTAAGGGAGCTAGGAGTAACTCCGTTGTTGCGAACAACATTGCTGGTGGTATATTGTTTTTTCTATTGCCTCGATCCAAGCGACATTTACAAATTGGCTCTGTAAAATGTAGAACTAGGCGCGGGATTCGTGCTTCCGCGAACTCGGTTAGCTAGTTTAGAGGGCAGCAATGTAGGATATTCAAGATGACCGTATGAGGCCTGCAGCGAAGGCAAAAGCTGAGTTAAAAAAAAAAAAAATCAGCATCCCAACCGAGGACTGGTTTATTACTGTAAGGTGTAATCAGTTGGCGGTCTATAAGACGACTCCCGTTAAAGCCCATCAGGGCAAGGAACGGGAGAGGTGCTGTGGGGACCGGAATCGTCGCAAGGTGGGCGTCTTCCCCTACGGGGGTTGGGATGGAGTTATGTTTTGTGAGATATGAATGCGATAGGGGCAGATCAGTCAAAGAAAATATGTTGTATTGTAAATCGATATTGATCATGGAACAGGAAAATGCCTTTTTGATTTTTTTATGAAGCTGCTAAAAACTATAACAAAGATTGAACAAAGTGTATTCCAGTATGTAGTGATGGTGAAAAAGCGATAACAGGAGGTAACAGTGGATTTTTGGAAAAATTAAATATTGTCTTATACAAAGGGCACATATTATCATGTCAGATTAAATTGGATTAGATCAAACTGTATTTCAAGTCCCATACGGTACATACTACAAGTAAAAAGGATGTATATTACTTAACCAAAATCGTAAAAGCATTGAATAAGCTTAATTTGATCATGAAATAAATATTAAATTGCCAAGTTTTTTTTATAGATATTGTATTTATAAAATATTCATAACCGTAAAACACACTTTAAAGACTATGAGACTGTAGCTCATATGCTTTATAGCTGATACCCATGCTCATAAAGGCAGAAGTTGTCGAACAGCCACCAAAATATTGAAGTCAACATAAGCAAAAGTATTTACAATTGTTAGCATATTTCTAAAATTTAATCACACCAAAAATTACATTTTGACTTTATAGAATTATATTACAACAAATTTTATTCTCCTAATGTGTACGCTGCAATCTGTTCATCTAGTGAACAATAAGCAACTTCCCACTTCCCAATGAGATGAGGATGTTATGTATGATGAGGTGTAGTCTTGTACAGACTCAGGCCGACCTTTCCTGAGAAGTATGTTTAATTGAACCCCAACTGCCAATCAACACCGGTATCCACTGTCTAGTATATAAATTAGTATAAAAAGCATCTAGTTTTTACTGGAATTCGGACCTCAGAATCTTCGACTTCTAAAATTAGCTGTTAAACAACTGATTTGCAACGACGGGTTAACCAGAGACCAGCCTGGTGGACATTATAATAAATGAGAATAATTTTTTTACAGTAATCATATTACAATCAAATATATTAAAACAAATTTTATTATAAGTTATTTTGAGAAAACTTTCTTATAATATGAAAGTTCTGTAATATTTGTAATCTTGTTAAAATTCTGAAAATTTAGAAGGATAAAATAACGAAAGCGGAAGTCATTTCTTTTGAACCAGATTTTACATATCATTGATTTTAAAATCAAACTAAGGTGCTAATTACCACTGTAATTTTATGTAATTTTTTTATAATTTTGAAAAAATTTGATTATTACAATATAAAAAAATTTTAACTGATATAGTAAACTTTAAATCTTGAAATAACTTTTCCATCATTACTATTTTGAAAACAGAGAAACTCGAATTATTATATACAAGAAAAACTGGCTTTTTTCTTCTTAACACTACAAAAATATCTTCCAACAAGCATTAGAAATATAAACGGAATAATTTTAATATGATATGACATCGCAGAACGATATACGCAGTCAAGGTCATACAATCGTCAGCGTGGAAGATTACTTTTACTTGCTGTGTTGAAATGAGTACAGTGACCAATTTGAATGATGCCTGCAGTTTTTATGTCGATAAGATATGATTTTTATTGGTGAATAAATTACAGAATAAATACTGTTTAAGAAGAAATTAAATATACACCTGTTTTAAATTACTTATATAAAACAAGTTAATTTTTTAAAAGAAACAGCGTAATACATGATTAGTAATTTTTGTGTTTTCTAAAGAGTTAAACAAATAAATAAATAATACTTATTATTTATCAACTGTATAATATATATTCTACATATTATTGAAAATATACCCTTTGGGACTTAATTTTATTTTTTTATTTTTGTTTTAATTATATTAAAGATATTATATATATATATATATATATATATATATATATATATATATATATATATATATATATATATATATACACAAAGATTTATAAAATCAACATCATGTTTTATAAATAATTAATTAAATGTATAATTTTATACGTTCTTAATGTGACTAATTGTATTAAAAAAAACTAGAAACAAAATAAAAAAAGCAAACCTTTCTAAAAAAATGAATAATTTATCCACCTATTTATTACTCGATACACCAGTAAAAGTTATTTACAAAAAAAATATATATAATTAGAAACAATAATTTCTAATTAGGACATATTTAATGAATAATTTATAATAATTATAAAAAGACTTATTAAATAAATATATATATATGTATTAGTTTCTCTCTATATGCATTATATATTACAACATATTGTATACAAAAAAATATTAATATTCAATTTTATATGAAATTAAGTACAAAATTAATACTTGGACAATATAATTCTGTTCTTTTGTAATAAAAATACACATTTATTTGGTAGATTTGTATGTAAATACATTTATGTGTAAATTTACTTAAATAGTAATAATAAGTAATAACAACAATAGTAATAAGAAAGCAATTTATGAATTTATTAGGGCACAATTAAGTAAAGAAATCACAATAATTTTTGCCTTATTATAATAATAATAATAAAAATTCCATTCTTATACGTAACATAATTAATATTACGGTTTTTTAATAACAATTTGTGGTTAAAAAAAATCAGGTAGCTATATGAATAATTTTATGGATCTTAATTGAACAAAATGATACGGAAAATAGTTTATATTCTCTAAAGAAATAATATATAAATAGAAAAAAGGGAAAAAAGTAGCCAAGATTAATTTAATACAATATTTCAAGGAATATTATATAGACAGGAAATGCTTTTTTTATTAATAAGACCATTAATAGAATGACGTTATCATTTGACAAATAGGCCTAAGAATAAAGTTACACCAGTTCTGTTAATTATAAACATTATATGTATAATTTATATAATTATCATTGTAATTATTGTTAATTTTTTTACCTGTTGATAACGAAGGATATCAAGTTCATAATAAATAATAATGCAATTATAAAACAATGTCATTGATTATGAAAAAAAGTGAATTGCTTAAAGTTATGCCTAAGGCTAAAATAATTATATATTGATTAAGATATCAAAAGTTTGTATGTAGATTGACAACGAATGAATGAACGCGATTGAATAGGTGTTTATAAGTTTAAATGTATTTATATCTGAATCATTTTTAGTTACACTATACACAATAGCTTAATCTTTTATTAATATAGTGTTAAAATAATATTACATAAAGGAATGACATTTATAATTGGACCTTGCGATGTAAACGTCTTGTAATGTATTTTATCAGTAGGTCACAATCATACAATACAAAATTAAATACAGTGATTGCTTTTTAAATTTTTTTAATGTTTAAATCCTAACAATATTTTGCTGTTTCATCCGTAACTTTAAATTACAGATACACGCTCGCGCGCGCGCGCGAGCACGCACGCACACACACACACACACATACACACTGATCTAGTTTTATATTAGTAAATATAAACTTTATTATTATTTTTTATTATTCTACTCAAAACTTGAATAACCTAAGCAATTTTATTTTATTAACCAAATTTTTCATCAAAATATTGAAAAAAGATCAGATAATAGTGCCATATTTTTTTACTTACATTTGTGTTTTCGAAAAATGTTACAGCCATAAAAATAATTCACAGTTTAGTTTAATGCTTCTTAGTGATTTCGAAAAGGTGGACAGTTTCGTACATTTAGGATCGGTAGTAGATAAAGATGGAAGGCTGGTCGGCCGAAATATCAAGAAGAATTATTTTGGCGAAAGAGGTGCTTGCGAAGTTGACAGCTATTTGAAAGGATAGGGCAATCACGAGAAATGCAAAGCTTTGTTTGTATTCCTCGTGCTTCAGGTCTTCCCAATAGTCACGTACGGTGTTGAGACATGGACCATCAAGGTGGAAGACCGGAGGAGAATTGATGCATTCAAAACGTGGGCCTACAGAGGAATACTCCGCGTCACATCGACGGAAAAGAGAATGAACAACTCGATTCTGAACGAGTTGGGTGTACAGAGGATGTTATCCGCAATATACTTCCAGCGCATCCTCTTTAATAGATATTTAATATCTATTAAATATTTATTTATTGTCTCACTTACACGTTTTTACTCTTTTCTCATCAGACAAAACGAAACCGACATTTATATCCTTCTCCTGCTGCAAGCAAAGTACATTTTGTCTACATTTCGTCAGATGGCGCAGGTTACAATCGCTTTTTCGGCCATACAATCCGTAGACTTGGCGAAAATCTTGAGACCCTAGACATACAGGCAAAAATCGAGGACAGTAGGTCACGCGGAAAACCACCGTAAAGATGGTTGAACCAAACTGGAGAGGCGACTGGAGAAACGTTAAGCACATTGATTTGAATGGTAGAAACCCTTAGTTATGGCGGGAAATTATCAGCGGTATATGAATCGGGTCATCAGTGACATAGGAGGTAGGATCACTGATGATGCCTTTAAAAAATTTGAAGGTGTTTGTAAGATAATTTCTTTTGGACAAAAACTAAATATATTACTATCGCCTGAATAATAAAAAATCACTATTAACACCATTAAAATTTTGTACTGCCTGAACTATGAAAAAAAGAATCTAATTTTTTTTTACGGTGTAAAGCAAATAGATACAATAGTTCAGGGTTAAAAATGGATCCCGTGTGTAGAAGAAAGTATTAAATACATTCAAATAAATAATAAAACAAATAACGACTGAAAACTTACTAAAATGAAACAAATACCTGTTAGATTTTACAAATTTAAGTATTTGATCAATTTCAGCCCTATCGTCTTAGATATTGGCAATAGAGTGCACTTGAATCGCAGAAGCAATGCTGCTTAACGAATAAGTCATATTGTAGAGCTAAACTTCTAAATTTCGCTAAGCTTGGTATGCTGTTATGAAATAATATGTTTAGCTCAGTAAAGTAGGCAACGTGAAACCACTTCACTTATGAAAAAAACACGAAAACGACAAACGGGAGTTATTTATGGTAATGATTAAGCTTCTTCTGAAATGCCGTTACTTTCGTTTACCAAAGAAACATCCACTAACATAACCTGTAATACCGCTTTTTTATGTATTTTTCTTTAAAGAGAAGATATTTTCACTATTAAATATTTATTTATTGTCTCACTTACACGTTTTTAATCTTTTCTCATCAGACAAAACGAAACCGACATTTATATCCTTCTCCTGCTGCAAGCAAAGTACATTTTGTCTACATTTCGTCAGATGGCGCAGGCTACAATCGCATATTTTTCTCTTTTCTCTTCAATAAAAATGAAACCTCCATTTTTCCGACTATAATTTATCAGATGACGCAAGCTATCAGGGTTCATAAAATACTAGTATATGTATCAAATAGTTATTATGAATAAACTGTTTAATAAATTGTACATAAAAATATAATATAATAATGATAATGAATAATTATTAATTATTAACAAAAATTGTAATAAAGGCAATTATATTTTTTGTTTATCATTGTGTTGAAGGGTAAACACAGTAAAATTACGCTGAACTGCAATCAGCTGGTCTATGATAAGGTAATTTCCAGTTAAATTGAAATAATTAGTAAAAAAATAAATAACAAAAATTAATAAATAATATACACAAATGAAATAACGGCTTTTGCCGGAAAAACGGTGTTTTCGGTTTTGAAGACAAAGGCTTTTGTTGTTATGGGTAGACAACGATGATCATTGCAGGAAGTATAAGGAAATCGACAACTACAATCTAAAGGTAATTTTTGTATATTGTATAGATTGTTTTATTAAACTGATAGGAAAAAATTGTTTTTTATTAATTTTATATCATGATATAAATTATGGCGAAAGTGATAAAAGATATGACAACCAAAATAACTGATATCACAAACACTAAAAAAACAATTTCATTGTAAAAGGGTTAGTGAATGTCCGTATGACAAAAACATTATTAAAAAAAAATGGTGAATAACACAAACACCCGGAAAACACTTACAATGAAGGTATCTCTCAAAAAAATTTGTTTGTCCCGAATTCGGGAAAAAAAAATTTACAAAGAAACTGAATACTATTTGCTAATCTCAAATTTTTCTAAAACACAATTCTTTGCTTCAAACACAGAAAAAAGATATTAAATAAATTAAGTAGTGCAAAAACTTGGAAAAAATTACAAAAATTCTCTCGCCACGAGGCTGTTTCAAAATATAACAAACAGCCGGTTTAGAAAAAAAAAGCGAAAAAACTAGCAAGCTTGTTTTGCTTGTTATTATTATTTTGCTTTTTATTCTTTTGTAATTGGAATATTCAAAATTATTTTCTTCAAGATTTTGGACAACTTAATTTTTTTTTTTGCGTTTGAAGCAAAACGAATTTTGTTGAGTAACAGTACCAATTAGTATTCAGTTTCTTTGTATTAACATACACGCACATGCGCTTAATGTATGATTAAAAAAAAATTATATCACCCATAGTGAATGACTGACCAAACAATAACAGCACACCACACAAATGAATATTCAAATGCTACACACAACTCAATTTTGATTAGCTGTTATTGTCAAACTATGAAAAAATAAAAATTTCTGGTACTTTTAGAAGGATATGTTTCAAATTTATTTTTATAAATTTTAGCATTTGTATGTAACTTTTTATGTTGAAAATTCCAATCCAGTTTATGCGAGTTTCTAATTAAAGTTGAACTTCGTGTTTAGTTTTAATAGACTTATTTACATCACTCTATAATGTTAACTAGAAAACTTTATTTGTTTATTTGGTAGATTAACAATTCTATTTTATTCCAAACCTAAAAAAGTATATTTTCTGATAAAACGTTTTTGTGTTTTACCCCGATTTTCTTAAAACATAAGCGAGATAGAGGTCTGGGACCACTTTTATGCAACGTTTTAGATGAAAAAATATAAAGCACCATTTTGATTCCTTGATCTGTACCCTAAAGAATTTTAGTTCGGTTTAATTTCACAGACGGGGCGGAAATCAGGGCTTCGCGGGTCGAAACCCTCTAAAGTAGAGTTTTCTGATCTATGTTTATATAAACGTTTTTAATATTTTTGGCTATCATCTCCGGAGAATTGCTATGTAGTTTGGAATGAACTGTACATTATTTATATAATGGAAATAATTCGGAAATCGGTTATCTTTTACCGTATAATTGTTTGTGCCAATCAATAACGCTTCACTACGTTATGATCGTTTGAATAAATAAATTATCTCGGTTGAAACAAAACTGAACCAAGTAATACTGAAAGAAGTTCAATGTTTATACTAAAAGAGAGGTCACATATAATCATCTTAATAATGAATTGAATGAAATTTTATCGAATCGATTTAAAATTTAAATTTTACGTTATAAATAAAAGTAATGCAAATTTATTATGAAAAAAAAACAAAATGTAAATTATATAAACCACTTATAAAGAAACCGTTTGTGAAATATATTTTATAATTTCTATCTTGTGAAATGATTTCGTTAGGGAAATTCTTAAGATTTTTTTTCTGTTTTCGTTTTTTCTACTTAAATGAAATCATGTTCTTAAATTTTAAACAGATTACTATAGATGAAATTTAATCAATAAATTTTCGGTAACGCGTATATTTAAATTTATTTAATCCGAATATAATATATAATACTGGTTCACCTGTACAAGATTTACGACATACTTTTCATTCAGTGTTATTTGGTTATAAATAACTGCTAATCCAATGACTTAATAAAAAATAAAATAAGATTAAGAAAAAAACTTTTATTTTAACGCTGTTTACAAATTGCTTAAAAAAACTTTATAAACACCAATATTTATCTTAAACTAGGCTACCACTCAACAAATAATTTACATAAAATTTAAGTCATGTACTTTAATTTGACGTTAAATTTATTATTATATTTCCACACAATAGCAATATTAATCAATCAGTGCGTAAGAGATGTGTTTTTTCTGGCCTTCCAACGCAAAACAAGAATATTTATCAGCACAATATCAAGCTCGTTTTTTTTTTGCATCACTTTGACCAATCATTATATGATTGTAAACCTATTAACACTCGTATATTTCCCTTCATTTTTCAAATCGATCATTTTATAAATATATACAAGTAAAGTATTTAAAACAAAGAGATTTCATTAAAGTGGTGTTAATAATTCATAAGGATATTACTTTAGTAGGAAGTAAAAGCCCGATTTTTCACAACACATCCGTTGTTATTAGATTAATTGTTCATTGAGCTGTAAACAAAACATACCAAGATGGAGCGACTCGTTGACAGGTTACAGCACCGTAAACATGAACCGATGAGACCCCGGCTACAGTCACAGAACTAAAAATGAGGAAGATAGAATGGAGTTAAAAAAATATGGGAATAGATGGTACATAAAATAATACAAACACAGAAGGAAGAAATCATTTTTCAAATAACTATTCACAGTCGTTTCGGTAGGACAAAGGATAGTTCCTTCTGAAGTTGCACTTACGAAGGGAGCAGCACGTTACAAAATAATTTTGCACTAGTCAACTTAAAAAAAAAAAACTTTTACACAGGAAATTATAATAGACTATTACTCTCAGTAAAGGCAAAAGGTTCCTAAAAACCACATTGACACTAAATCGAAAATAAAAATAAATAAAATTTAAAAAAATATTAAAACCTGCTTACCTCTAGTAACAAAAAATTCTATCACACTCTTATTAACAGAAAAAATAATTCTAATTGTTTAATGTATTTATATTTATATTGTATGTATAAAATCCAGATGGAAAAAGTTTCGTCATCAATTTTTGTGTCATGTCAATTTATAAATTACCCGTGTCTCATCTGCATGAAAAACCTTGTTTTTCTGCATCGCAATGCTTTTCAGTTGCAATAATTAAGATATTTCGGTTAGTCTGTTCACTTGCTACGCGATATACTTACAAATTTAAATCGTGAAGAATATTAAGATGTGTATTTTAAAACACATTGTTGTGATGATAACTTCCGTATAGATTTTTCGAGCTTTCAGAAATTCTTCTTTGAATATCGGCTATGGACTTTCCAGTCCTAATAGAAGATTTCGTTTTGCGTTTGAAACAGACCCCGTAGTAGGGGAATTTTTTTAATCAAGTCGTATACTCTTCTCTGGGATACTGGCAAACGGAAATCTTTCCGCAAATATTTTATGCGTTTCTTGAAAGAATCCACAACGCAGATAAGCTTTCCACTATTGCAACCTTTTTTTAATTCAATAAAACATTTCAGAAAAACACAGCTAGATCAAGAAGGAATTATACTACAATGAAAAATGGCAGTTTACAGCTGACAACAAATGACATGAGTAACAACATAGACAACCAATGTACTGTCGCTAGTAGTATCAGCGACGGTAGCAGAGTTAAAATTAATTTTAAATTCATTTCATTTATTGCACTTTGTTTTCTTTTATATTTTATGTTTTTTTTTTTTTTTTAAATAAAAATAAAAAAATCCTAGAAACTACATTCTGAGCGAAAATTTGTCAAGTTAAATTCTACGCCACTAGCGCCAAACTTATCGCAGGGCGAGACATTATGAGATTCTATGGTAAATTTCAAAGTTTTTGAAATATAATTTTTTTGCGTTTAGATTGGACAGTTTAGAAATAATCTTTTAACTTTATTTACCTTATATTTATCAAGTCTTTCTCCTATTTTCATTTAACAGTAAAAATAAACGACGGTTAATTTGTAAGACATTTGTAGGTCATTAGGCCTACGCAAAATAAATTGATTCTAAATAGTTATCCCTGAATCAGAATCGCTGTCATTAGATATTGATTGAGCTCAAATTTTAACACTTAATTATTTGTATTTGAGCTGTTATTTGAGATAGTCGTATGTTTATGTATTCTACCTAAAATTTATTTTTGTGTTATGCTCTGTTCTGTTTTATAAATGCGATGGCGTTTGGAAGTTAATTATCATTATAAGTTCTATTATCCTTATTTTTTTTCCAGTTCTAATCTTGGAGGATCACTTCGTTCCACCATTCCGTTGCTAAGGAGAGTTCATTGTTTTTCCGTTGTTGGATAGGGACCCGAGGAGGGCTGCGCGCAGGAAGCTTATTAGAGACGACTTGGCGAACAATCTGTCAGGTGCGTCGAATGATAACGAGAATGAAACCATGGAGTCCCAGCCTACTACTAGTCACTGGAGGAGGAACTACCTGTGACAAGGAGGAAAGCAGTGAATCGTAGTTTTAGCAATAACAACTTACCACTATCGAATGGGTTTAGTGGCCTTCCCCTAGACGATACGAAAGTTGTGAACCAACCTGAGCCAGTCAAGCCTCCTCCGATTGTGCTTTACGGAATAAACAACGTGCTGAAGTTGTACGAGCTGCTGGAAGCGGCCGTGTGCAAGAGTGATTACAGCATTCGACTGGTTTGAGGTAAGGAGCTGAGAATAATTTCTAGGGACATCGAGGCATACAAGAAGATTATACATGTTGTTCGAGAGCACGGTCTAACATGTCATACTTTCACAAACAAGGATTAACCAGCCTTTCGTGTTGTAATCAAAAACCTGCATCACTCTATTCCCCTGGAGATGATAAAGGTCGAAATCGAAGCCCACGGGCATCAGATGAATGACTTGATAAATGCACCCACAGGATAACAAAGAAGCCCACATCCACTTTCTTCGTGAACCTGGAGCCACAGGAGAACAATAAGACCATTTTTGAATTGGAGTACATTGCCAGTCGCAGAGTGTCATTCGAGACGCCACGGAAGTCTACAGGCGTCGTGCAATGCATGAGGTGTCAGCAATAAGGGCACACTATGAACAAATGTATGAGTCCTTTCCGCTGTGTGAAATGTGGGGAGGGCCATCGGACAGCTGACTGTCTCAGAAAGGATAGAAGCACTCCTGCAACCTGTGCCTTGTGTCAATCCGACCATCCGGCAA
The DNA here is from genome assembly GCF_047948215.1 of Lycorma delicatula. Taxonomy (NCBI): domain Eukaryota; kingdom Metazoa; phylum Arthropoda; class Insecta; order Hemiptera; family Fulgoridae; genus Lycorma; species Lycorma delicatula. The sequence goes on from NC_134458.1 coordinate 179,798,046, forward strand.
ATTACGAGGCTGCAGAGTATATTAAGAGATATTGGAGAGGAAGCGTAGGCGGAAGGCGAATTGGAACTCGCAACTTGCTCCGAGAGGCGAACCCGCTAGCCGCAAGGTGGCCAGCTTCGCGCTTGATGAAAAGAACTTCCCTTCGTTGGGTGCCGAGGACAGTCAACGCCGAGCCTGAATCTCTCCATAAAAAGTATACTGCGGCAGCTGGGCATGCTAGTGAGGGCAGTGTGGACAAGCTGGAGAGGCTTTCATTAAATATAGACTTCCTGGTTCAACAGATTGGGATTCTGATAGCCTTTCTCACCCAGGTGCTCTCCAAAATCTGTTGATGTCCAGATTTCTACGAATCGCTGCATGAAACATTAACGGCGTGTGGAGCATTCTAGGCGTGTGGAGCTGGCAGTTATGGGAATTTCCAATTTCTTGGACGTCATTTTGGTATCGGAAACGCACTTTACTGATCGGAACTACATCAAGCTTCAAGGTCATTCTGTGTACGTGACGGATCAGCCATATTGTAGAGCCCATGGAGGAACCGCGATTCTGATTCGGAGTCTCTGCGGCATCATAAACTTCCGGGCTTCTGCACTGACCAGATTCAGGCAACTACGGTTGTAATTACAAACTGGTTGGAGGCTATTAGGCTGTCCGCTATGTACTGATACTCTGGTCTCCTGATGTGCGTCCAGAGTGCTGTGATTAGATCTGCTGTTTGGGGTTTTTGGCTGCTGGTCGAGTGTAGACCTTCCAGTGGTTTCAGGCTTGCCCCTGCCCCGAGGCAGCAAAGGCGTTTCGCCGATGTTGTCAAAGGGAAGCGTGAGGCTAGTCAGGCTTCCAAGCAGCCCGAGGTTCTATTTGTAAATCAGCCTGAGGGGTCTACTAAAACTAGTAGACAACTCAAGGAGGACTTTCAGGTCGCTCTTCGTAGGGACTGAAAGAACCTCAAGATTAGGGAAATTAAAGAGACCAGCATGGGTCTGGTTGTGGTTGCAAATGACACAGTCATTGACAGTCAAATGACACAGTCCGAGTCATCAAGGAGTCTCAGGAGGTGAAAACGCTCGAGGTTCAGGTCGACACGAAGCGCAAGCGTAGGCCCCGGGTCATTGTCTACGACATTGACCGGCGGCTACCCGATAAGGAGGTTCTGTCTCTCGTGAGGGAGCAGAACACCGAGTTGGATGAGGTTACATTTGCAAAAGAGTAGGCTACTCTCTTCAAGACCGGACGCCGTGAGGCTCAGCGGTATCACGGTGTTTTTGAACTTGGTACTGGTCTCTTTCAGAAGTTTGAGGGTAGGTTGTATGTCGATTTTACTTCCTGTAGGGTTAAGGAGTACGTTGATGTGCAAAGGTGCTTCAAGTACTGTCGTTTTGGTCACAGGGCCAAATTCTGTAAGTATGCGTCGGTCTGCGCGCATTGTGGCGTGGAAGGTCACAAGCGCGACGACTGTACGCAGAAAGCCGAGGCTCCATCATGCGTTAACTGTAAAAGGTTGCGCAAAGAGTGCAAGCATTCGGTCAACAGTAAGAACTGTGGCTGTTACTTACGTGCGGTAGAATTGTATTTCAATTCATTGGATAGTTAGTATCCTTCATTGGGGCGTTGTGTTTGCACACAGAGTTAGGAGAGTTGTAGTTGGAGTCTCGGTGTTGTTTTTTAACACCGCTCACTGTTAGTTGCGCGATCTGCCAGGTCGTTTAGTTGTTCTTTTAACAATGATTCACCTCATTTCTGGTGCAGAAGGCTGTATGTTTTTGTTACTGCGAAGCCAAATCGCTTCTTTGGCAGTTTTATTTCTCGACCACGGGTTTCTGGTGGTGCTGGCTCTGCTTGCAGAGTCGATTCCGCATTGGACATGTGTGGATCTGGCGGTAGGTTTTTCAGTCCCATTCTTGACTGTGTTGCGGCATTTTCTTGATGATGTCGGCCTGGCAGAGTTTAGGTATCCTAGCAGCTTACACTGCTGTACAATTACTGACTAGCCTGTTGCTTCTCGTACCTGTGTTGGCGTTTGCGGGGCCTTGTCCCGTAGGACTCTTGGGTGGCTAGGGCACCGCCCAGGCAGTTTAACTGGCCAGAGGTAGGCGCTTTGGCACCGGCCTCGGTTAAATTAGTCTCAATAAAGGTTGTGCCCGGGGAGTTCACTCCCCGTGCACGATTTACTAACTTTAGCATGATCGAACTAACTTTTGTCTGATCGGAGTGCACACCAATTGGGGGTGTTGGGTGAAATTGGTTGCTATCGACCAGGGTGTTTTTCCGAGCGGCCCTCTAAAATGGAGCTGTAGTGGGAGATTAGAGGTTATACTCAGCTCCCGACGGACCAAACTTGAGGACCTCTGGGACTTGGTTTATTGTTCTTGTGGCTGTACTCCGATCGCTTAAATTCTTACGATCCGTAGCGGGCTTGTTTAGATTATATCTAGTCTCAATGGAGGTTGTGCCCGGGGAGTTCGCTCCCCGAGCACGATCAAACTTTAGCATGGCGATTTGTCGAATTGGAGTGCACACTTAGGGGTGATGGACGATGCTGGTAGCGATCGACCTGGGTGTTTTCCGAGCGGCCCTCTTAACTGGAGCTGTAGTGGGAGATTAGAGGTTATACTCAGCTCCCGACGGACCAAACTTGAGAACCTCTGGGACTAGGTTTATTGTTGTTGGCTGTGCTCCAATCGCTTAAATTCTTACGATCCGTTTTCGGTGATTGAATCTGCTGATAGATATGCTGTCGTGGCATTCTTGATGCATCTGTGTACTAGGGGCGTAGTATAGTTTAGGCTGATTGTGGTAGGCGCGGGGTCTTCTTCCTTGTTAGTATCGGTAGCATCTCACCGTGGCCGGGCTGAACACTGTGGAATGTGATCAGTTTGAGGGCAAGAAGATGTCCTCCGTTAAAGCCATTACTGGCAAGGAACGGAGGGGGTGGTGTAGCGACCTGACACGCTACGAGGCGGGATCTTCTCCCCTTGGGGGGGAATTGAGATGTCCGCTATGTACTGTCCTCCGTGGCATACTGTAACTGATGAGTTGTTTTCTGATTTCTTTCCTTGAGAGCCAGATGCTAATCAGCTTCCCGATTAAACCGTTTATAAGTATGGGGGATCACAATTTGTTACTATTGATTTATAAGTAGAAATCCTTCTAAAAGTAAAAATCTGTACAAAAGATATTAGATATTCTTATTCAAAGAATATCATAAAATAAAAAACAAACTAAAAAAAAAACGTAATTAAATCAATTCTTTAATTAATTTTAACACAATTATATCTCATCTAATATATAAATGCGATATGAGTGTTTGTGACACGTTCTATCTATCCTTTTGTAACAGCATCACGCGAGAACCAACCGACCTATTCGTGTTATTCTAAGAAAGGCTTTATGCCATAGGTCGAGGCCCTATACTGCTGGGCGATGAAGTTTTGAATTTTTTCTCGTCAAAAGTCTGTATACTTCAGTTACTACATTAACCATTATTCTATCTTTTGTAATCAAGTTTCTTTTTTTCAGGTATTTGTAAAATTAGAATATTCTTAACTGTTACTTATTAGTATTATTCTGACAACCGTGAGGATAATGAACACAGCGGAGGTTCAGCATTAGCTAGGAAGGGCGAGCGAAGCGAGGCTTGACCAGCTAATTTTATATTAAAAAGATAGTTCTAATTTTCGTGAAAACGTTTGTTTGTACTATGGAATTGAATTATGGGGAACAATAAATAAGAGCAACGTCGAGATTTTGCAATTATTTCCGAACGAACTGGTGAGGTGTGTCATTGAGGCGACGTGGTTTGCGAAAATTAGTGAGATCCATAAATATTTGCAATACTTTAGATTTACGTCCGGGCAGAAATAAAACTCTTCAGTGTTAGATATGAACTGCGCCTGAACAACCATATGAACCACTTGGCCATGAACCTCCTACATAATGATTCTGGAGTTTCGATGGAAACTTACTTTCAAGTATTTGTGTATGATCAAATTTACTTAAGATTTTTATAACATATAACCGATTGCAAAATAAAATTTGAAGAAAAAAATTCTATTAGTAAATATATTTTCACTTTTTACAGAGATCAATACTTGGTACTGTATTAATATATTAAAGATCGATAAAATAGATATCATCAAATTAATTACCTTCATTGAAGTAGTAATCTAGTTAAAAGTTTTATACAAGTTATCACATAACTAATATACCAATTAATAAATTCAATACAGCAATTAATCCAAGAACGTTTACATTCCAACTTAAATTGAGGTAAGTTACCTACCTAAAAAGATAAAATGAGTCATTAATAAGAACATTTAAAGCAATTAGGACTGTATCTGGTGGGTTACAACAGCATATACATTAGACTATAGATAATGCATATAGTTTCATTCATTTTCTTTCAGTACGTTTCATAGAGCAACATAAATATAAGCAACAAAATAAAGCAATCAGATTAAAATTTTGTTAATAAACTATTACTTTACCGTGCCTAGCAATGGCCTCGTTTTTTACGTTTTATATTTTATATATATATATATATAATAAAGGATCAAAAATATTTTTTACAGGTTTTAATTTTTACATAGCTTGAACCGGATAGTTATGTCATAATTGTAAAATACTGCGGGTTGTTTTTTTACTTTTTTTTGGAAAATAATTACTTAGATTAACGTGTAAATAGTTTTATCCATTGTAGTAACCTTAACATTTTTTTTAAATACCTGTATTTAAATAACTGTATTTTAAAGTAAAATTTACAAACAAATTTGGGTAAAAGTAAAACCGATTTTTTAAAAATATTAAATTTTAAGTAATTAAAAAAAAGTTTATTCCTGCTTAAAATGTTATCCTTTATGGATCGTAATATATTTTTCACTAACACTGTAACAAAATATAGTAATACGTTATTAAAAAAATAGCTGTTTTGTTTCTTCTAAATTATACCAAGAAAATACGGAAAAAAAAAACTGTTCTTTCTTTGAAAAAAAAATCATGTGTAAACGGTGATTTGAACATAAATTTCATATCCGAAATTTTCCTTAAAAATAAGATGCAATAATAGATTATATATATTTGTGTCTTTACAAACAAACATTAGCGTGTCGATTTATACATAAATCAACATATTGATTGGCGTTGAATCTCCATGATAGGGATCTGGATGAACGATTTGGTTGGATGCCACGATATTCTGAGGAGAGGTAGTGTCCTTTAATAAAACTACAACTGTTATTATAAAAAGGCATTGGAATTTTTAGGAAAAATAGACTGTATTACAGCATTTTATTTGGACTGCACAACTCAAAATTGTTGTGTGGTAATGAGTGGCTTCAATCTTTTTTTTCGGAATGGAGAAGCTTGTTAGGTACCATTGGGTTCGACACAATCTGTTCTCGAATCCCTTTGTTTTGTATTCCACACCTCCATACCATTGCTAGCCCACAGTTCAAATCCATCGGGGTTCTGGGTTTTTTGTTTTACCTCGGACCTCGAAGGGTGTTATTTATCCCTGGACTTCTTCCACCATTTTTGTTTGGATTATCTTAACCGATGTCATGGACACCGTGTGGTACGATCATTCAGTCTGCAGCTATTCCCAATAATGGTTTCTGGAATAAACCGCCCAATTCTCTCTGCCATGCTTCCCAGTACTGCAGGAACCTATCGCATATAAACACCAAATCTTCTGAGGTACTGTCTACTCCACAGTAATCACATTCCGTGGACGGTCTCAGTGTCCGAAAGCAAAGGTATATCTTAAAACACCAATAACCGGTAAGAAATAACTCATACCCCAGTTCCCCGTCACACAACCTTCTCTGAAGTACAGGGATCAGTCGGTAGGCAAAGCTGCCTTTCGTCAATTAATCCTATCTCACCTAGCACCTGCAGACAAGCGATGCTTCTGTATCCCCCTTACTCGCTCCCCCGTACATCTCTTCCCTTTTTCGAACGAGGAGATCCGGGGAACAAGTCCGGCTAGTACGTCGGCGGCAGCGCTGGAGATGGACCTGTACCTTCAGCACATCCGAGCGTGCATGCTTCAATCTAGGAAGATTACAGCTTCAATCAGGGTAAAAATAACACTGTCTCTCAAGGAATGGGTATCTATTGCCAAAAAAGGGCCTTAACATTTCCTGTGAGTAGAGCTGTTTCACGTACTTCGTTACTCTGAGGACAGTTCGTCCTTCTTACCATCCATCTCGTTTTTTAACTTTGATTTTTTCTTTTCATTTTCGATTTTATGGGTGTATATCAGTTTGTGATAGATTCACGAGTCTGGAGTAGTTATAAATCTTAAAAGTAATTTGTTGCGTGTTCATGTTCAGTCTATATAAAACGGAAGAATCTGTTTCCTATTAAATAGTAAGACAATAACCATAATCCCTCTTAAAATACAAAATGTAATATTTGATCATCACCGAGGTTTAATTTTTTATCAATTACCTTCGATAAAAAAAAAGATCAAATTCAAAAATTATTTCGTATAATTTTTAATCTTCACTCACTTTATATCTTTAAACCAGGAATTTTTTCTGTATATGTACCCATGATTAAAAATTCGTTTGGTTAAAAATGTGTAATTTCTGAGATTTTTGAATGCCCGTTTAAAATTTCCAAAACCTATTTCCTAAAAAATCTTGTTTAAAATTGAATATTGTAATCCGCAGAATTTTACATTCCCGATTATTATATATATCAAAGTGAAAGTATTACTTTTGGAGAAAAAATTAAATGTTTTTATATTTTTAGGCTCTAGATTGTCAAAATGAAGACACTGGTAAAAATTTTATCGTAAAAAATTTTATATATGTATGTGTGTCCGCTCATGTGCCACCTCTTAAATTACTTCATACAGATATAACAACACCAGAATATTCAAACCATTTGAAACTTGTCACAACGCCTTCTGCTCGTATGTATGAAGAAAGTAATTTTATATTACTAATAACAGGTGTTGATAACATTAAGGAGCGAAGAGGTGCTTTTTCTTGTGGATCATGGCTTACAATCCTTAAAGCTTAGTGAAAAACTTATTCTGATGTGGTTTGAATACTAGTCAAAACATTCACGACTGGCAAAAAAAAAAATTCAAAAACATCAGCTCACCGCTGAAACAGGTTTCTTTTAATGTTTTTTATTAAATTCTTAAGCATAAAATTTAACACTTTAATATACTTTTACATTTTAGTAATAATACGTTAGAAGATGAGATAACTTGAAAGAGTGGGAATTGTAACGAGTAGTGCATAAAATTTGGCAAAATGGTTTCCTTTGGTAGATTTTTAGCAGTAATCATTATATTCATAATTACATTGTAAAGTTAGAAAAATTGTCCTAATATCTTAACGTAGTTTTATATTTTACACAATATTATTTATTTTGAATACCATACTTAACTCTTACCATCTACTTAGCTCTTTATATTATTTTTTTTTTTTGTCTTCAGTCATTTGACTGGTTTGATGCAGCTCTCCAAGATTCCCTATCTAGTGCTAGTCGTTTCATTTCAGTATACCCTCTACATCCTACATCCCCAACAATTTGTTTTACATACTCCAACGTGGCCTGCCTACACAATTTTTCCCTTCTACCTGTCCTTCCAATATTAAAGCGACTATTCCAGGATGCCTTAGTATGTGGCCTATAAGTCTGTCTCTTCTTTTAACTATATTCTTCCAAATGCTTCTTTCTTCATCTATTTGCCGCAATACCTCTTCATTTGTCACTTTATCCACCCATCTGATTTTTAACATTCTCCTATAGCACCACATTTCAAAAGCTTCTAATCTTTTCTTCTCAGATACTCAGATACTTTATATTATAGTCAAGATTTTTTTTTTTCTATTATTCATCTTCCTCAGCGATTAAATAATAAAAAATGTCTATTCCTTAGATTGTAGCATCGTATTCAGAAAGTAGGCTAAAGAAAATTTTACGAGAAAATTATTTGTAAATTTATTTTATTTTTTTTACTTAAAACAATTTGATTAATTGCACCCTGCTACGAAGTTTCTTTTGTTTATTTTATCTCTCGAAAAATATTTCCAGAAAAATTATAAAAATTAAACGTCAAAGATTATACTTATGAATTGTTTTAGTTAAACGGATCTAGAAGAAATGCGTAAACAACCACGATTTTTCATAAAAATGTATAAAGGATCCCTTATTAATATTTTAAGGTATAGGTCTAAAATCTCAATCATAATTAAGATTTAATTTATTCTACAAATTTCCTGAAAATCAATTACAAAATTTTAGGTGATGCCTGGCGAATGAAATTATATTTACAAATACATATCAAGTTATAATAAAATTTTATTGCTCTATTTTAATTACATAAAAAATATTCTTTTATCAACCAACAGACCAAAATGAAAATCATTTTTTTCCACATCCCTACTTGAGGATTAGTTAGTTATACATGTGTGGGCATAGTGGGCATGCACATACAGTATACCGAGCTAAAGAATTAAATAGTCACTACCTTAGAAATAATTACTATTTTTATTCTGTTTTATTATTTTTTAATAACTAATTTTTTATTTATTTTGATTTCCTATTTAGATAACAAATCGTTTTCAGATTTTTTAAATTGCAAGTATGATTAAGAAAAAAATGTGTGTGTGTGTGTGTGTGTGTGCACGCCCTATATAATTACTTAAATAGGATATTTTATTTAACTTCTTAAAATTGTATTTAATGAATTTCAAAATAAAGAAAAAATAATACTAACAAATCAAATTAATAATACGTTAATCAATATTTTCATAAATATACAGTTAAATATAAAATAATCACATAATAAAACTAACTGTTCATTATAAAAATTAAAAAAATATATATATATATATTAATTATAGATAAATAAAATATTAGTTTTCAACATAAACCGTGTATAATTTTATAAGTTTTTAAATAAAACTTGAAATCGCAGAACTGGATAACTTGACAACTGGATAAATTATATTCATAAATTTATCACCACATAAGAGAACACTAGCTGTAATATATAATTACAATGATTAGTACAGAAATTTCTCGTTTATTGAGGTTTGTGGTTGTCCACGAAATTGCAAGTAAAATTACATATGCAAAATATTTTTTATTCATGGAAAGTAGATAGTCGTTATTACTATTATTTTTTAATTACAATTACAGTATATAGTCTAATTTTTTTTATTAACATATTTATTATTTTAACTTACACAAAATTTATGTTTCGAAACTTTTAAAATTAAGTATTTAATAGTTAACCAATATGAATTATATGATTAAAGTAGCGTAATTACTAAAAAGCTGATTACGACAAAAGATAACTTTCTTAGAATTTGTTTTACAAAAAAATTACATTCTGATCTACAAGATTAAAAAATATGATTTAACATTTAAAAAAAAATTGTTTTATTAAAGTTTAAATAATAAAAAAAAAATTATAATGATTTGTTAAAGAGATTAAATTACGATCGTATGGTATATTTCTCTCCAGTTTGAGAATAATACATTTTTTTCAAATGACAACAGGTATTTTTGAGATACTTCACTTTTAAGTGTTTACCGCAGTTTTTAAATCGTCTTTATTTTGAATCTCTATACAATAAAAAAGAAATAAAGAAATATTATTAGATAAAAGTTACTGTTGATAAGATATTTATCTGGTTAACTAAGAATAAAATAATCCGATCCCTGAGCCGGAGTGGTAGCGTCTCTGCCTTTCATCCGCAGGTTCTGGGTTTGAGTTCCGGCATGGCATTTTCCCGCACGCTACAAAAAATTAATTTACCATTGTCAACAACAGTCAGCTGTTATCAGAATCCAAGCCAATAAAACGGAATATATGGAACTTTATTGCTGTTAGACCTTTCTCTCTTTCAGGTCAATTATATTAACATTCAACTCAAACATTCTACTCATTGTTCCGCGGGAAAAAATTGTAGATAATTTTGTTAAAACAGAAAAAAGAGAGAATAAGGTGTTTGCAACTTATAAACTTTTGTATTTATATTGCTCGTTAACAAAATTCCATCGTGCAATTCTAATATTAATAATCATGCAATTGTATATTTGAATCACATTTTTTCCGGATGGCTTAAATTTTCTTCTTAACCTTTTAAATATAGCTGAAACTATTAAATTATATATTTTCCATTCTTCTTAAGAAAATCAAATATCACACCCTCGTGACATAATTTTTATTCATAATGAAAATAAAAATAAATTATGTAAATCTTGTAGCGTACAAATAACGTAGGAATTGATAGAAATCCTATTTAACCGTAGAGTAACATTTCCGATAATTATCAATACAACAGAACAATTTTTTTAAATACGATCCTGTTTTTTTTTTTTTTTTAATATCGCCACATAAGCTTGAGGATTGTGCGTGGGATATGGAAATGGAATTCTGTAGTGTATGAAAAATGCCGTTACTGATTGGGATTAGAAACCAGGACCTTCAGATGAAAGGCTGAGATGCTACCACTCCGCCACGGAGATCGGCTGTTTGGATTTATAGATGTAAAGAAACACATAATATTTTGTTTAATGCAGCAACATTTATGATATATTAGATCTTAAGCAACGTGATGACAAGGAAAAGGTTTTTTTTTTAGAAAAAAATTTTTTTCCTATTTTAGCCATTTTTGAAGACATGTAAAGTTTAGGGAATTTAAGAAAAAAGTTTAATGTACTGTAATGTAACTTTAATCTAATTTAAATATACTGATGATTCAAAAATGACTACAATGACAACTTAAAAAAAAATAAAAAATAAAAATTTATTGAGATAACGTCCACATTCGGTTAAAGTCTCATTTCATAGAAAAACACAAATTTATCACCCAAGATTCACATTGGTTCGATATGGTTTCCATTTGTAATGCAACATACGTCCCTTCTGCAGCTGATTTCATTCCAGACTGTAGTCAGCAAGTCGGGTGTTACCTCAACAGCTGCGGCATTAATTCAGTCTTAACTCAACAAGATCAGCAGACAAAGTGGTACATAAACCCGATCTTTTATGAAACCCCACAATAAAAAATCTAGCCGATCATGCAACCTGGGAATCGAGTAACAAGAAAATCTCCGACTTGTAGGCGGTAATGATGTGTTGCCCCGTCTTGCTGACAGTAATGCCGTCCGTCTGGGTCATCATTGTCTAATTGAGGAATTAGAAAATTTTGAAGTACGTCCTGATAAACGATACCATTTACGGTTGCTTCCTGGAAGAAAAACGGGTTGTAGGGTCTTTGTTTGCTTAGGGCACAAAAAAATTGACCTTAGGGATATCACAAATGTGCAGCAAAGTTTAATGAGGGTTTTCGTTACCCCATATTCGGCAGTAATAAGTGTTCATCTTGCCACTGATGTGAAATGTTGGCTCATCACTAAAAATTAGGTTCCCTAAAAGTAAATGGTTGTTTGCCATTCTATCCATCAATTTCACACAAAATTTCAGCCGAACAAATTTGGCGTCATGTGTAATGTGTAAACCACGTTTAGTTTGTACGGCTTCAAGTGCAGTAATTTACGCAATATGAGCCAAACGGTCGTTTTTGGAATGCCAGTCTCATTTGACGCACGTCGAGCTGATTTCTTCAGACTACGTGCAAAGCTTTCTCTTAGTTGTTCCACAGCAGTTTCAGGGTTGCGAGGACGTCCTGGTGATTTTAAATGTTTAACGGAACAACCTGTCTCAAAGAAGATTTGGTGCAAAGAGTAATTTTTACGCCTACCAGGATGCCATCCGCCGTACTCTCTACGAAAATTACGTTGAACTGCAGTTGTTAACTGCAAATTGTGAAACTAAAACACACAGCGAGCCTGTTCCGGACCAGTAAATATGTCCATTTTTAACAACACTGGTGACCGAATTCGGTACTAATGAACTACGTATGTCAAAACTTAATGTTTTTTGCTATGAAATGAGACCTCAACCGAATCTTTAAGTTATCTAAATAAATTTTTGTATGCTTTTAAAGTTGTGAATCCCTTTTTGAATACCAAATACATATATATGATCTTGATCTTAACTAAAATATTTTGATGTATGATATTTTGTTCTTAACTTGTTTAGTTTTTATTATTTAAAAATTTACTTTATATTTTTCTTCTTCAATTAAAGAGCTATTAAAATTTAAATTAGCTTTAAATTTTGGCACCTATGTTATATTCCGGACCCAAAATGGAAGCAATTTTTTCACTACTTTCATTAAAGTTAAAATATCAAGTTATACTTGACCAGCAGACCCGAGAAAGTCACGTAATACTTTACCAGTTTTTTTATATTATAAATAAATTAAGTTATATTTACGAAAAGGCGTTTTTGTTTTATGTACGTTTATATTGTTTATATTATTACTTACATTTATAATATGTACTTTTATATTTTCTAAAGAGTAAAATTTATTAATACAATAATAATAAATTAAAATTTATTCTTTATAACAGTCCATTAAATAAAAGTAATTTTTTTTTATAAAAATAGAATTTAGTATAAAATTATAATATATGATACTAGTAACAAATTGTCTAATAAAATTTTTAATTTATGAAGTTGTATTGGAATAGAACCAATTTTATTCAATTAACTTAGGTTTTTACTCACGTTTAAACATTCAGTCTATTAGCAGTGTAGCTTTTACATTTATTTCAACTTAATTTATCCAGTTTTTATTTATTTTATCTATTAATTTTAAATTGGGTTAGATGCATTCTAGTTTAATTACTGTAATTTAATTCTTCATTCTTGCTTTTATTTAGATGTTTTTTTTTTGTGTAAATATGTTTGGTAGACCGATTCTTGTCTGGTTTCTTTATTTCAACCATTGATTAGAATTATTTATCCCATTTATTTTAATTTGATTTGATTTTTAAATATATTCTTTAATTTATACAGGTGTAGAAATTTATCTAAAAAAAAATATATTTAGGAAGTAAATTTTTCACTTTTTCTGGATGTTATTTTTAATTTTTTTTTTAAAGTTAGTTTTTCAGTACCAATTTTAATTTTTTTTTTTTTTTATTAATTGCACTTTAAAAATATGTTTGAATTTTTGAGAAATTTGTTACATTCTTTTGTATTTATGGTAAATAATATTTTTATTACTTAAAAATATAATTTCCTGAATTACAGATTTTTATCATTTTGGTTTTTGTGCTTAAAATAAAATAAAACGTCATTAGAATTAATTTCCTCGTAATACTGGGACATTTTATTAAGAATGGGAGTAGCATATTGATGTTTTTTCATTGCGAAACTGATTTGGGAGTAAACAAAGTTTTTCCACCAAATATTAAAGAACACCCTCAAACTAGTTAAAGGCTTTAAAAAAGTCTTCTAAAAAAAACTTTAAAATTTTAATAACTTTAAAGTTTAACTTTATACTTAGTAAAAACTTAGTAAAACTTTAAAAAAGTTTTACTTTAAAAAATTTTTACTGAAAAATAAAGCCAACAAAATTTAACATGAGGGTTGTACCACCTTTCTTTTTGTGACTAGGAGTAATACCTGAAAATCTGGAAGATAGTTTTTGAAAGTTATAATATTGCGAGTTTTTTTTTCAATTAAATTCAACAGCTGTCTTTTTTAAAGCCTTCAACTACGGGCTAGCAAGTACCATCCTAGAACAACCCAAACAAACCGCTCTTGACTGCACAATTTAGCAACAAAGTGTAGGATAGGAACAGGTTCTAAAATCGCCTCCGGGAGAGTGGCCTCAATTTTAAGACTTTCTGCTACTTTCCACAGAAAGGGAGTGCGTTAATAATAAGCTGTTATTATTAACAAATCGTTTCGTCGGATCCCTACCGTTGAAAACTCCACTGGATCGGAACGCATCTCCAACTTCCCAAGACGAATAAACGCCAATTATTATTTAATACCCACAAACTCAGTAGAATGACCCAGCAGCAAAAAACAGAAGTTCGGACGCTGCAATAGGCTGGAGGGTACTGTACCTTCTGACATCCTTGCGTTCCGTTCCATTTCAACTAGTTGTAAGGTATTATTTAACACCTTGTGAAAACGTTTTATTGAAATTAAAATTTTAGTGCTTTATCGAATTAGCAATTTATTTAGCATCGAATTAGGAATAAAGAAAACGAATAAACGAGTAGAAGGAAAAATTTACATACGTTGGAACCACATCATGTGACATAAAACCCACCAAGTTATAATGTCAAGCCTCCTTTCAGGAAACCTAAGCCAATTTTACTCTGTACCATTTGAGGTAATATTTATACCCACGGTTGGATTTTTGAATTAGTGGTTTTGAGGTGGTATGCAATTATATGATTGTGTGTGACAAAAAATAGTTCATTTTTATTATATGTCAAAAATTTAAGAGATTTGACTAATGAAATATCCTCCGGAATCCTGTAACTATGTTTAACTATGTGACTGCATTGTAAAATATTCAAGGACGTTTACAGCGGTTGGACACTTATTCTAACAAATTAATTGAAAGTGAAATAAAAAACGAATTTTTTTTAATTTATAAGGAGTGTTCAGAAAGTAAATTACGTTTTGAAATAAAAAAACCAACCACATAAAAAAAAAAAAATTTATTGTATACATTTGAAAGAAACAATCTTAAACTATTTTTCTACATAGTCGCCATTTAAATTGAGGCACTTATAACGATGCACAAGCTTTTCAATTCCTTCTTTGTAGGAATTTGCCGCCTGATTTTTGGTATAAAACTTGTGATAACCAAACTTCCCCGATAAAATTTCATGCAATAAACTTCGTGAAATCAAGCAGAGTTCCATAATCGTCGGCGATTTTCACGAATTTGATGGTTGATTTTCAGCATCAGTTCATCAGTCACAAGGCTAGGCCAACCAATACGGTTCTCATCATGAACATTGATGCAGCCATTTTTAAACTGAATGCGTCACTGCCTCACTCCATTATCACTCATTATTCCATCTCCGGACACCCCACGAAGTTGCCAATGAGTTTCAATTGGTTTGAGGTTTTTTGCCAGTAAAAATCTAATCACTTAACGGTGCACCTCACAACTGACGGGATTTTCTATTGAAGCGCACATTTCAATAATTCACAACGAACAAAGTAGAAAATCGTAGTATACACGCTACGACAGCTTGATGCGTACTGAGTGTAGAAACGTTTTGACGCCAAGATGGCGGCTCTATCCCCGCCACTCTCCACGCTAAGCACAAACGTAAGTTACTTTCTGGACCGCCCTTGTATTCAAATATCTTAGATAATTCCTAAGAATTATCTCTACATTTTTTTTTAAATTTTAAAATATTTTTTTAATTAATTTGTAATCTTAAAAACCAGATTAATAAGTGATAAAAAGTATTATTAATTTTACAAAATTACGATATTCTGTTATTATGGAATCTGTTAATTTATTTGATAACTGTATATAAGTCATAACTTTATCCCAATTTTCTGATTATAATAAACAAAAAATGTTTGAAATACTGAAGTATTATCTAAGAACTGTACGCCTATATTTTACCACTTTAAAAATGTCATTTAATATTATAAAAATTCCACGCAATATTTTATATAGTAACTAAAATAGTATTATTAAGTTTTAAAGTAGTACAAATAAAATATGTATTTAGAAAAAAATAATAATAATAAAATATTTAAAACAATCGAATTAAAGTTAATATTTGTGAATAAGCTGGGAATAAATTCAGCGACATTAAATTAATATTTTTTTAAATGTTACATATTTTATTAGTTAAATATGTTTATAGTTTGAAAAATGAAATTATTAAGTTGTTTTGTTGACATTTAACCTACAAAATTTATTACAAAAATATTCAAATTTATTTTTTATTAATTTCCTTATACTAAATTTGACAAAAGGTGTCTAAATTTATTTAATAAAATATTCATGAATAATTCATGAAGAATAAAATATTATATGGTGCTAAAAGTTTAATTATGCTAACGAAATGGTATTTTTGTATTTTACTTTACTGTTCGAATACATGACAAGTACAATAATTAATGAAGCTGCATCCTGTGTTTTTTATATATTATCTATAAATTATACAATATTTTGTTACCTTTTCAAGAAATTTTACGTATTTGGAAAGATATTTAAGCTGCGAGTTCGTAAAAAAATAATTTTTAAAACTACATGTATACATGTAATTGTAAAATAAATCTTTAATTATATTAATAGAAAAAAAATTGAAGAGTTTTTTGAAAAGGAAGACAATTAATTAATTAACGCATGCACTGAGAGAATCGAGTATGAAAAATGTAAAAAGGTTTTAAAATTACTAACTTTTAAATGAATCACGTTCAAATTACTGGTATTTTTCTATCAGTGGGCAGATATTCGAAGATATTTAACAAGCCATGTAAATTTTATCAGTTTCAAAACAAACTGGAATATGCAAAATTTATCAAGAACAACATAGTATTACACAAACACAAGAATATATTATTTGATTACGTACTAAAATATTATTTCCTAACCAATTTAAGACGGTTGCCGTTAAAAGCAAAGCTGTCAATTAATTCTACTGAAGAAAGTGATGCAAACTAGCTTTGAGATGTCCTTTAGAAGATATATTTCTAGAATTTTGGTGATTACTGAATCAAGTTTCGTCGTGTTATTAAATAATTTAAAATTATATAACATTAAAAAGAAAAAAAAAACGATGACAAGGCTGCTGATGAATTTTTCTAGCATTTATATTAAGCGTAAAATATTACCTTTTCCCAGAAATTTTATTTCTGGGAAATTTTTACCGCTGCATCTCGGCCTTTCATCTGGATGTTCCAGATTTTAATTCCGGGTAGGCAATAGCTTTTTTCATACACTACAAAAATTCCAACATCGTTGTCCCATGCATAAGGATCAAGCTTATATGGCAGTACCACCAAGCAAAAATAAACAATAATTATTATAACTTTATAGGCTTAGTTTTATTTTTTTTTTATTAAAAATAAAATAATAAATAATTACAAAACATTACTATTTTTTTGAACCAGTAAAACATAATAAAATGTAACATAAATTTAACATTCTTTGTTAGATTAGAATACCACTAAACGTAGTTATAAAATTATTAAATTACAATAATTTCAGATATTTAAACAAAACTAACTGGGTCAGTAAATAATATAATGATTAACATTTTGGCTTCTAATTTTGTTGGTTCTGTTGGTTGGATTTGCAGAAATTTTCAACTATATTTTAAAATCATTTCATGTTCCCGATTCAAAAACGTGTGAATAATGCCTGTAGTCATAATAATAAAAAATAAAACAAAACTAATTAAAAAAGAAAAAATTACTCTCTCACTTTCTCTCTCTCTCTCTCTCTCTCTCTCTCTATATATATATATATATATATATACACAGAGAGACAGGTAATAATTAGGTAATGAGAGGTAATAATGTTGAAAAACCATTACCACCTTTGCAACTCAGCATTCAGTAAAAATTAATAAGGGCTTTTTACTGGTTTAAAACAAGACATCTTATTTTTTATAAGAAGAAAATAGAATACGTGGTGTCTTTCAAGCTTCATTCAAATAATCTTGGCTTCTATCTCATACGAAATTTTAACTTTTTTATACTCTACATAACTGATTTTAATGCTATTTCGGTCAATCTAAAGCATAAAAAAAGGAAAAGTTTGAATGAAAGTTAGCCAGGTAGGTAAATTTTATAAACGATTAACAGTAACCTTCTTTGTGGTAGTAACTGTAATTAAATTTTGAGCCCAGAAAATAATATTAAAAAACATTTTATCGATATTTTTATTCCGGTAATCCGTGGGTAATTGTTCTAAACTTAATTGTTAAAAATTTTTGGAATGTAGCGCATGAATGTTACCTCAATTTCTTTATAGTAACTGAAACTCCTATTATTCTTTTAAAAATCTATCTTCGAATATACGGTTTTGATGATTCAATAATTAAGATATTTCAAATTCGCGGAGTAGGATATAAAATGGAAAAGATTTTAAGACTTGCTATGTTGAAAAACCACATGAAATATTTTGAATAAAAACTCTGTCTAAGAATAAACTTTTTCATGTGTAGTAAAAAATACATCACTACAAAATAAAGGGTCGCCAAAAAAATTAGTTTACCATTAAATAAAATGCACTATGCGAACCAGAAACCAGGAACATTTTTATAAAGATCAATAGGCCAATTATTAACAGTTATCATGGTCATTAAATCAAAGATGTGTTACTAGAATATGTGGCCAAATTATAATTTCTGGAGGAAAATGATGTCAGTGTAATAGTCAATTAATGTAAGAGCAAAATGAAATATTATTTGAACCAGAGGTGCGAATTGTGATTTAATCAATTACTTTATGTAATATCAAGTAAATACCATGTTCCTTACATTTTAAGTGGGTTAAAGAAGCATGGCTAAACTTGCTGTCAGGAACCTTTTAAAAGCTGTTGCTTTTGAAATGATTTAGAATTATAGATGTTAATTTATATTTTGTTGCACAGCGACGTTGGTGTAAAGTAGGAAAGTGTTAACAGACATAATGAAAGTAATGCAATTTGAATAAATAAAAATTCATTTGTTCGTTTCAAACTGACTATCGATCAGTTAAAATATATATATATATTAAATAGTACTGAAATGTCATAAAAATATAAATTAAACAGAACAATTTTAGTTAAAATTGAAAAAATTCTAAACTAAAACCTAATAACCACTTCTTTTAAATTTCTAACATTATCATTGAAGATAGATTTTTCCGGCTATCTTGTTTTAAAAAGCTGGGAAATGATTACATAAATTTTCCGGCTTTGTTCATGACAAATTCTCAAGTCAAACACGTCGTAGGGTGTTTAAATATTAATTATTTAATTATACAATATTTAGAGAACAATTGCGAAATAGATTAAAATGTCCAATAAAAAAAATTGGATCTGATTTGGTCCCCTTGATCAAATTATGTTTTTACCTTAAAAATTATGCAGTATTAAATGGATTGAAAAAAAATCTTCAGAGAAAAGCGAAATCTTCGTTTTCGTTATGTTTAGAAACGATTATGTGACATTGGACATATTTGCTTTGTTCGGCTCATCTACCCAAGACAGTCTTCCTTTTAGACAGATCATTAACCTGGTTCTAGTGAGTAAACAGCATACAGTCATCAGGGCAAATACACTAAAAAAAATTTAAAAGCCAACTAACTATATGATTTGGCACAGTGAACGTAGCTTTTTATGTATACCCAAATGTATAATAATCCGAACTGATAAGTTTTTAGATACGTCGAAAAGGAAAGGCAAGGCGTAAATTTTCTTAATCTATGCATTTTTAAAATCATTGGATTAAGTAATTTATACAAGTTAGCCAACAACTGGAATACGTTGTAAACTTCCTGTAGCGTCTCAGCCTTTCATCCAATAGTTCCGGATTCGAATCCCGGTCAGGCATAACAGTTTTTATACGCTAAAAATGTTCACTCTCATAGAGCAAAATGACCAAAGCAGTTGATGCCCTGTCATTTAAAAAAAAATTAAAAAATACTCCATCTTTGAATTTAAAATTTAATTTTTTGTAGGTGGGAGGGGCTAATTTTATTTAAACGTAGTTACCGAATTGCGTGTGTGTAAAATATGTACCGTGTTTTAACCCCTCATTCTCTCACTCAGTAACAGCAGCAGGTAGTGAATAATTCCCTAGTAGATAAATAAGTAGGTAGTTTAAGGTAATAACTACCATGCCCGAGGATTTGGGAATGCTTTGTGTGGTTTATAAAGCGCCATGTAACCTGGCGCTTAATTCTTTTTCGAATAAAACAACACCTTTTCAACGCAAACGAATTCAATTCAAACAAAAAATTTAAAACTATTTTATGGATTAAAAAGGCGACACTAGAAGAGCAGTTCTCTCATTTAAGAAAACGATTTTAGTCAATCAATATTAAACGTTTTGAAAAATTTGTGAACAAATTAATAATAACGAAGTGTCACTACAAAATGGATTACAATCGGGCAGTACTTGAAGGAGAGAACGTTTTCATTCATCAAATAGCTTCAAATCTACATCCGTCTTATGTAACAATCACCTTATTCCGATTTTTAATAATAGCCGTCAAATTCATGACGAACAGGCTATTTTTATGATGTCAGCAGATTTATCCCTATTAGATCTGGGATAATCTAGCAGCGACCAGCAAATACATATTAGAGCTGGGATGCATTTATTTTGCAGAAAACGTTGTGGATGTTTTCGCCACCTCTTACCTATGTGTAAAGGTTTTTTCGTCTACAGATGCGCTAAAAACTAAATATAGGAATCGTTTTTTATCGCTTGAAAACAATTTTCTTTTGCGTGTTTTTAACATAGATCCACGTATGGAGAAACAATTAAATGAAAAACAAACGCAACCATCTCATTAGTTTATTGTCTTTACATGTGTAGTTATAAATGTAAGTAAAATGTTTAAAACAAATTATTTTGTTATCATAAAATGATTTCGTTATTGTTTATGTGTAAAGTTGTAGACTAATTTCGCGATCTCCGATTGAAAAACACTGGTCTTTATCAATGAGAAGTTAAGTTTCTTCCCTTGAAAATTTAACCTTAAACTCTTAAAAAATACGGTAATTTGAAGTAACATTTATTTAGTTTTATTTGACATCTTGGAGATTAATAAATCATGGATATACTGTATGATGAAGGAGTAGAAAGATACAAGAATTTTTTGTATAATTCCATATTAAAAAAAGCAAAAAAAATCACAGATCTAAATAACAAAAAATAAAATTTAAGATTAAAAAGAAAACTAAAAATTGAAAACAAAAAATATAAAAATTAAACAAAAGATCAAAATCATTAATAAACATCGTTTGGTAATGGTATTTTTTTCTTATATGATTTGATCATTAAGTTGTGTTTTTCAGTACAACCCAATCACTGAATGGTGATGAAACCGATGGTGTTGAGAAACCGATTTAATTCCGGAACTATCAGTCTTTTGTGTAGATATCAAAGACTAATCCTCTACGTCATCCATACAATGATAAAGTTGGTTAAGCCTTTTTATAGAATGTCCTAAATTTGATACTAGATTAGGTTGACCGTGTTTTTTATCTTAATCATTTCATTAAAAATATATATATATATATTTTTTTTGCCGTTTTAAATATGCAGTTAAAAAAGTACCTAAAAATAGTACTGAAAGTACTATAGTAACTCATAGTATTATGAAGTACACTTCATAATAAATTGTGTATGCAATAAGAATAAAGTTTAGTATTATACGCCTAAAAAAAAAAAACCAAGATGTTTATAAGCAAAATATAATGTCAATAAACTTTTATAAGATACAGAATTATAATTAAAAGTATTTTTATGATTAAATATAATAATAAAATGTAACGATATAATACAGCTACAAGAAATATTTAATTAAAAATATTATATTATACAAAGTTTTTATTATTATTATTTTTTTAATAAGGACCTAGGACAGTTATTAAACTAGTTTTCTTTTTAAACTATGGTTTATGAGTAATAATATTGTACAGGTCCATATTGAACGTATTGTACAT
This sequence comes from Lycorma delicatula, assembly GCF_047948215.1. Taxonomy (NCBI): domain Eukaryota; kingdom Metazoa; phylum Arthropoda; class Insecta; order Hemiptera; family Fulgoridae; genus Lycorma; species Lycorma delicatula. The sequence continues at coordinate 179,819,591 of NC_134458.1, forward strand.
TCCATCATAAATAAAAGCAACCTATCATGATTTTATGGATTTAATTTATAAAATACTGTATTTATTAACCGTAGATTCTGTACCAACAAAACTATTTTGAAATTTTTTTTATTTAACTTATTTTAAAATCAAAATTTAGTAGTCCAGATTAATAAGGAAGAGAGAAAATTTTTATTTTTAATTGATTATACTGTTATGATAGTAAATGTTTATAAAAAAATTTTTTTTTTGGTAAATGTAATTTACAATTCATTAATAATTAACAGAAGTTATATATTACGATTTTTAATTTTTGGAAATAACTATAATTTATTTTGTAGTATTTCGTAGATTTATTTTGTAGTTTTACAAAAAGAAAGAATAATCTTTTAATGAAACATTGTCTATAGTTTTCTTAAACTACTATTGATTAAAAATTATTTTAATCAATATTTATTTAATCGTAAAAATGTATCCAGCTGAGGTTTGCTCAGATGCCATAACATCATTTATATTTTAATAGTCTAATTCGAGTCATGATAATCACATGAAGAAAGGTCCCCGACGAAAGCCCTCATTAAAGTATACAAAGGTTCAACACCTCATATATAAGAAAAGCACTTGTTCAGGTGGTCCAAGTAAAGGTTAAATACTTAACTTAGCACTAGAAATAAATCGCAGGAAGAAAAAATAGTAACAATGCCAAAATACTAATACATGAAAATAACACTATAGATAAAACAAATATTCGTCGGTAAATAGAAATAATTACAATTTGTAGACTATTAAATGACTTTCACAAAACAGCGACAGAGTCATCCAGCTCCTAGGTTCCTTCTTCAGGTCACCCCTCTGGTTACATCTCCCAGGTCCAGCAAATGGAAACGTTTCACTCGCTTGATGTCATCGCTATTGTCCAATAGATTTACATGTTTTTCTAACCTCTGCTTGTACGGCGAGCCAATTCTTTCGCTCTTCGTAAACAGGTAATTCTAGATAATCCTGAGTTTTTCCACCCCTTATAAACGGCGCATCTGTTACGTTCCAAACCAATTTATTTTGGAATCTTGGAATTATCTCAATATTGCTGTTGCTCGTCGTACCCCATAGCTGGATCCCATATATCCAGACAAGTTGAAGGATAACTTGACGTTACGCTGTTTCCTATTTTCTATGTGACATTTCCACGCCAGGCGACGATGTGAAGGCCTAGGTAACGTAACCGATCCGTGTGAGGGATGTAATAACAAATTAAACATAATTTTTTTTTTAATAAATCTAAGACATAAAGTAAAATATACTTTAGCTATAAACAACAATATACAGCTTATGAACAGAAATATACCTTAGCCTTTTTTTTTGTAGAAAATTGTCCTAACACTGAGGGATTTATCATAGTGTTCAAGAACTTCAAAATACCTTCATTACAACATTTTGTTGTAAGTCCATTTCAGCCTCGTTTAACATAACCAATATGAAATATCGCACTGAAAGCCCAGATTACATCGTCGAAAGATAATATTCGATAACTCAGGAATCATCTGCAATTAAATATCCTTACATTTTTTTAACAGATTTTTAAAAGCAAAGGTCACGATTGTATTTTGAATTTCTGGAAAAACTTTATCAGAATTTTTCTAATAAACGACTTTCATAGCAGCAGAGTGTGAACAAATATTGGTATAAAGTAAAAAAAATGTAAAAAAGTAAAAAACCTTGTAAAAAAAATAGTAAAAGTAAAAAACATTTCAGTCACCACCGACGCCAAATCTGGATAGAGCAACGCGACTCTTCCGATTCCATAGTAGGCTTCTGTCTTAATATCGTAAATTTTGTTTGTGGGATGATGTTGAGAGGACATTAAGTCTTTACCAAAAAACTCGTAACTATGAAGTTTTTTTCACGTATTTTTCGAGGTATTTTATAACGACTGAGGTTGATGATCTCAGAAGCTGGCTTTGAACCACTAATGATGTTTAGCGAACGTCATTTGAGAGTATACGAATTATAATTACAATCGTTTAATTATAATTATAGTTAAAGTTTAATCGAAAAGTTCGTACCTTCTGTAAAAATCTATGAAAAAAGAGTGTAAAAATGCAAAACAGGTCGCAATTCGAATTTATTATTTTTTTCTAATTGAATCATTTATTTTATAAAAGGCTAACCACCCAATTAAAGGCTAAGTGTTATTTGTTTTATAACCAATTGTTATTAAACAATGAAAAATGAATTTTTTTGTTGTATTAAAAATGCCAAGTTTGGCTGAGATTTGATTTGAACCCAGAACCTTCTACACGAAAAACAATGATACTTCAACTACGTCACAATGTCGACATTGATTCCAATTTTTCATTAACATATGTAGTTTCTAATAAATACATATCTTGTAGTCGATGTTTTGTAAGATGATTTTACAAAAAATTCGTTGGAAATTATCGACACTCATTAGTAATTTTTCACTCTCTCTCTTTTTCTGTTTAGCCTCCGGAACCACCGTAAGGCATAACTTCAGAGGTTGAATGGAAATGATATGTGTGAATGTAAATGGAGTGTTGTCTTCTGCAGTCATAGGGTCGATCGTTCCTGAGATGTGTGGTAAATTGAAACCCAACCATCAATGAATACCGGTATACACGATCTGGTATTCAAATCCGTATAAACATAACTGCCTTTACTAAGGATTTTTACCTTAGAACTTTCGACTTCGAAATTAGCTGATTTGCGATAAAGAATAATCTTCCAACCACTTTTCCGGCCTTTCATCCGGAGGTCCCAGTTTCGAATCCCGGTCAGGCACGGCATTTTCACACGCTACATTTGTCATGCATCTCATCCTCTGAAGCAAGACCTAACGGTGGTTCCGGGAGTTAAGAAAAAACAAAAAAAATTCAGTTATCAATCGGAATACAGCCTCCAAAAATACACCGGTAACCGCAATCTAATACTCAAATCTATATAAAAGCTACTGACTTTACAAGAACTCGAACCTTAGAAATCTCGAATTAAAAAATCAGCTATTACTGCGATGACGAATTTAACCACTAGATTAACACGGTGGATTAATATTTTACTAGAGGCACATTTTACAATCAAAAAAAGATTAATTTTCGAATTCTAAATTTATTGGGTACATCTATCGCCTAATCTATATTTATATTATTTTATAATTTACATGTAAATGACATGGGGTGGCGCGGGAAAAGGTAGGTTACTGAACAACATTAACATAATCGATCTTTAATGAATCCGTTAGTCGTTATGATGTCCTTTGAGGATTATTTAACAGCAATTTCAATAAAAATAAAACTATTAGATTATAACCTCATATATCAAAATGGATATAAAAAAATTTATACAGAAATAATGTGAAAAGAATTAAGAAAAATTTAGGTATATTTATTCCCATAATCACCTACAAATATAAAAAATCACTCCCAAGAAAAGGAATAGCAATCAATGAAAATAACAAGCACCCAATACCAAGCTCAAAGGAATTCAAGCTTCCCGTAAACTTCTTTATCGAGTCAATTCTGTACTTCCATATGAGCATGCCATTTCCATTAAAATACAGGTGAAATTCAACTCGAAAAGGAAAACATTTAACCCTTTCACGACAGAGTAATTAACATCATTACTCTCAAAGAAAGGAACACCGAATATTGCTGCTTACATTTGAAATATTTTTCATCCGTTATAATTTTATGAAAAACTGAGCATTATATTGTTAAGCAAATAGTTAACATACTTTTTTCTCTGGAAATAATATTTCTATTGCATACGAGTGTACATACCGTATTTACTCGCGTAATTCACGCACCAGAATTAATGATGACAATGGCCTGTATTAAATAGATGTAAACGAACTAGAAAGTTATTTATCGTAATAATATTAATATTTCAAAATGAAGTTACGCAGAATTAATAAATTTCCATAATTTCAAATATGACACATATCTGTAAGGTTAAACATTCCGATAAACTAAACTGGACTTTTTTATTAGTTGTTTTTTTTATTATATGCCTTAAGCTGTATGAACTGGTTTTGTGCGACTGATGAAGAATTTTTAAAACAATAATGTAGGTCTTATTTATTGTAAACTTAACGTAGCTTTAGACCTACAGGACCATATACAGAAAATTAATTTGCATGTTGACCTATTAAATTGGATTGAAAATTACAGTTAAAAAAACTGTTACAAATAATTAATATTATACATTCATTCTTTTTTTCCTTAAATATTAAAATAGATTGTTAAATTATATTTATTTATTTTCATAATTTAGTTTTATTATTTGTAATGTTTTAGTATGAAATTATAAATTTTAATTGTAGACAGTAGTTCTTAGTGCTATATCAATATGCAATCATTGAAATTATATATAATAACGACCACATGTAATCACGATTGCTCAGCGACTTTCTAATTTAGAATTCATAGGTTCGAATCCCGTTAAAACAACCCGATTTTTTCTCCAGTAACGGCTTCAAGAAAAACCAGTCCAAGTAATGCCGTCTACTTTTTATAAATTCTAATAGGAGGAAACCTGTCGGGTAATATAAGAAATATACCATAGTTTTACACAGTTGACTATATTAAGAGCGGAGAATTTAATGATAACTTAAAATCTTGCAACTATGTTACTGAACACTTTTGATACTTGCATACAGTTTCAATTTTAACCCTATCCTCAATAATGACTTTGAAAATCATTATTATCCACATCTACTTTATCTTTTTATTTACTATTTTTGTTTATATTATTTTAAATCAAAAACGTTTATTAAGCTGACAAAGTATTGCACGATTCCTAGCTATTAACAACAAAAATTAAGAGTTAAAGAAAAAAAAAAAGAATATATATTTTTTGAGTTGGGAAATAAAATTTTAGAAATATTTTTTTAAAAATATCCATGTATAAGGTTATGCTGAACAAATTCCTTAAGTAAAGTTTTTCTTTAAATTTAACACCCGTTCAGTAAAGGCTAAAATAAGAAAAAGGAAATTTTCAAGAACATTTTTTACTTCCTTATACGAAGTAACATTAAGTATTTACAGACCCTTATTTGAACTAACATTAAGTAGACACAGACCCAGCGGCTGGTGACTTAACGATAACAAAGAACCGAAATAGAAGAGAGAGCACTCCGTACAGCCAGACCATAAAGTCACCTAATAGAAACGATAAAGCAAACCAAGAATATTGTTTCTTAGCAATCTTTAAAAATCACTGACCGTCTTATCCAATAAATTGACCGCCAAATAATTCGGGTGCCGATCCAAACGATTATGATATTGTAGGCTAACCAGAGAGATTTCCTGCCGAACAGTTGCAATTTAAGATCATTATACATGAGGCTATTCCTTATGTACCAAGGTTTGTGTAGTACTTTTCTCAGTGTTTTAATCAGGTAGCGTTCAAGTATGTCAATACTGGAATTGCACGCCTTACCCCACAATTCAAGTCCGTAAGTCCTAACAGGCTTCAAAACTGATTTATAAATCAATAATTTACTTTCCACTGAAAGCCGAGATCTATGTCCTATCAGCCAGTACATCTTTGTAAACTTGAGATCCAACTGTTTCCGCTTAGATTTGATATGTTTCGCCCAAGTAAGTCGTCGGTCAAGATGAAAACCCAAATATTTACAGTCCTGAGATCTTGGAATCGGAACATTGAAGATAGAAACAGGAGGAAAGTGTTCACTACGAAGGATGAACGTGAGGTGCTTTGATTTTGTTTCGTTTATTTTTATCTTCCAACATGTAAGCCACGATTCGAAGAGAGTGATATAATCTTGAATAAAGTGAGACGCAATAGTCGGATCTTCGTGGATAGAAAGAATTGCATTATCGTCAGCAAACGTTGTAACTTTGGTATCTGCCGTAATTAGCAAGTCAGTAAAAGTAACCAAGCGTATCGTATGCCGAGGTAGTGCCTGGAGAACTTGACCGATGATCAAATCATACCCCGGCTCCTTTATTGGATGTATTTCATCGTTAATGACTGAAGAGACCTCAAGTACTGCAAAGAGCGTAATTGGCAAGGTCATTTGAAAAGGAGAAGCCAAATAATCGGAAATTTTCCTGACCTCCTCTGGATCCGTCTCGATATCATTGAGCTGAATATGACGGAAAAGTGTTCAGCAAATAAGGTCGCCTTCTGCTGAAAACTTCTCGCTCACGTTCCATCAATGTTATGGTGAGAAGGAATAGACTGCAGGGCTCTCTTGAACGACTTTGCAGCTTTCCATAAAGTGTACCCAGCAACCTGTCCATCAGAAATATTCTCTATGTAAGATTGAAACGAAGCGTTCTTAAATGCCCGAATTAACCTTTTTAATTCTTGAGAGGCCCTGTCAAATCTTCCCTCATTAGCAGGGTAACGAATTCTCTGCCATACGCGTCGTAATCTCCGGCGTTCTTCTAACTTGTCTCTGGTGAAGACCGGATAGGTATTTTGAGTAGGGAGAGCAAAGTCCAAATTGGGCGTGGAGGCCCACGATGCTGATTGAACCTATTTGGTTAACTCGTGGGCTACACTGTCCACGTCGGCCGGTGACTTCAAAGGCACGTCCAATCGTATATTCTCCTCCAAAATGTCTTGAAAACGTCGTTTGTTGGTAAATTTATTAAACGAAGTGGGAGATTTAGCAGTTAACGTAACAGCAATAGATATTGTAAGTACAACCGGTATATGATCCGACGACAAGTCAAAATGTGATTCAACATGCAAATAGTTCCTAGAAATACCCTTGAAAACGAAAAAGTCCAGGGGATCGGAAATTTTATGTAGATCCGTAGGCCAGTAGATTGGTCGCCCTAATGACAAACACTCCAAATTATCGTCAGCCGTTGACCGGAAAACTTGGCTGCCTTTTGGTGATATCAGTCGTGAATCTCATTATAGGTGCTTAGAATTCCAATCTCTAACACAGATGAATCTTGGACCCAAAGATCAAAAAAAATCGTAAACTGATCCGCCTTCACAGCATGTCGTGATGGGTAATAAACGAAGGAGAGAGAAAATCTTGTCCACCGTGGACAACCACGGCTTGCAAAAGGTCCTGCTTGTGTTCAAGTGATACATAGTGAGAAAACTTACTTCTAATAATAACAGCGATACCACTGTGCGCATTCACTGATGGGTGGTTGGTGCAACACATTGTACAGCCATGAAACTTAGTAAAATATCTATCAGTGAACCGTATGTCAGACACAAGCATTACGTATATCTTATTAATATTTAAAACCGCTTCCAAATCCAGCTTCTTGTCAGACATCTCATTAGCATTCCTGATTGCTAGTCTGAAAAAGTTGTTCATTTCCCCAAGACGACTTAGGAATAGTCCTAACATCCTGTCCATCATAATCCCCACCATTTGCTCAAATCGTTGAAACATATGGTCTATGATATACATGAGCCCTTGAAAATGCTGGTTATCAGCAGCTCTCTGACCATAGGAACCATCCATTTTAACACGTTTAGCGTAGGTCGGACCGGAAGCATTCAGCCTATCCTTATATCCATTATCATTGCCATCAGAGCGTTCACACATTGTAACTTTCTTAGCGTAGGTAGGACCAGAAATATTCAGTCCATTAATAAAGCCATCATTTTTGCTATCATCAACATTATGACTATCAAAAACATGAGAATCATTGCCACCCGATCCAGTTACCCGCACATCATCTCTTTTGGCATGCAGAGTGTTGTTATTGACTGCAGTAGTAGTCTAACTGCCATTGGAATTACCAGTAGTTGTAACTCCAGAAGACAGGGCCGGATGGAAAAACCTTAGTCTTATATTGCTGATAAATTTTACTCTCTTTGTAACTCGCGGGGGGTTAGTCGCCGAAGTTAATGCAGGAACCCGGGACCTGTGGTGGCTTAGTACAGTCCACAATTGCATGATCTACGCCATATTTTACACGACGGTGTGGGCGATTAAATTGATTCTTGGTAAGCCCAAAGCGTTGACAACGTTTGCATTGGACCACTTCTGCTTTGACATACGGAACCTCAAAGCTTACAATTGTATATCTCAGAGATTTCACGTTAAAGATTTCCTTTTTGTTAGATTTTGGTTCTAAATCCACGAAATAAAGCGACAGCGGTTCCTTTGTTTGACGATAGAAGACATAGTAATATTTCTAACCTCGTGGCCCAATTTAGCAAACTCATCAACGATTACCGTCTTGTCCTATGAGTGATGCATGCCTCGCATGACCACTCTATATGCTCTCTCATATTTGAGCTTGTATGTATAATGACTGACATTGCTTTCAAGCATTTTCGACCTGTGACTTTATATGTCTCATGTCCACCGGCAGAACTTTCACCGTGTAGCTCGCTCGATCTCATTGTTTCAAAGCGTATTTCGTCACAGTAGCAGTAGGAAATAAGCGTGCTAAAGATTTCTTCAGTTCCGTTATCGAGTTAACGCCTATCTCAAAAATAGTTTCTGGTTTCATCCTGACCCCGTAGGGGAAGACACCCTCCGCCAACCCCTTCGTTCCGAGCCCTTATGGGCTTTACCGGAAGCCATCTTCGAAACCTCGGCTTTTGACATATTGCAGTTCGCCTCGGCCAGGATGCCACCGATGCGAATGCCACGAGGGACATTCCCATCGGTGAACTACTAATTAATGAACTCTAAACAGAACACATCTCCCCGAGTCTTAAGCAAGACTGAAAATACCTAACTAACAAAGGAATTAAACTACCAACCCGTAGAAGGTAAAAGTGAGTTGAACACACAACACGAAACATAAAAATATCACAAGGAACAATAACAACACAGTAACATTGAAACAAAACAAAACAAGGACAAGAAAAACAACAAAAACATAATTTATAAAACAAAACATCAACAAAAATAGAATTAAGGAGAAATCTAAGCAGAGCTCTAGATCCCCTCAACAATCCTTTCCTTTGCTAAGTACACTACAAAACTCTCCACTATTGCCCAGTCGACCTGGCTCCTCCAGTTTAAATGGCTCTGATTTCAATGATTTCTTATAAAAACCCTCAATTTCCATCATGTTTTCAAAAAGACTAAATTTTTTAGATGTAGGAACTGTAGCAGATTGGCCGACCGATGAAACGCGAGTAGTAGGTTCTAAACAATGTATTAGTTGGTGTTTTTTTGACATCGGAATTTCATCAGCCTGCCAACTGATCTTTTCGGTTTGCATGCGAGGTACTGCGTGGCAGGGAGGGTTTTCCTCACTAATGTCTGTAATGTCACTTTCACTGTCCGTTCCTGATACGTCACCTACGTTGTCGACAATGCCATATCTAATTAACTTACGCCGCACGGGCTTTCTAGGGTTCCTATCCGAATATTTTGGTCCGCGTAATCCGTTACTTGGTAGGAAAGGATTCACGTAAGGTAACATGCAGTTGCTTGTATTTGATGAATTGCTATTGCTATGGGAAACCGCTTGGAGCTTGTCCATAGCAACGAGCTATTGAAATAAATAAAATTATTCTAAATGAAACACTTATTAAACTAAAAATAGATGAAAAAGAACACAAAATATAACAAGAACATGAAAACCAAAATACACAAAAAACCAAAACTTATCAGGAGCCAGAATAAAAACACGTCCGTACTGCTATACATCAGCTGGTGTACGTAAGAAGTATTATGATCGCGATAAATTTCAGATTTCAACGGAAATATTCATTTTAACCATCCCCGAATGCATTTTGACTAGTTTCGGCGTGACGTCTGTACGATCGTATTATCTCGCGTAACTCAAAAACGATTAGCCGTAGAATGTGGAAGTTTTGGATTTAGGATTGTTGTAACATCTAGTTGAGCGCCTCCCCTTTTGATTGCAGTGGAGTAAACCAAAAGTCTCCAAAAAACCCAAAAATCCAAAAAGAATTGGACTTCGGACTTTTTCTTAACTGCTGCAGTAAGCTCTCATTGAGAGCTTTTCAACGATGTATCATAAGTGGTACATATGTTCATTAGTTCCAGAGTTATACCCCAATAAAATTTTAATTAATAAAATATTTGGACCTTACAAGGGGAAGGCACATCGGTTCGAATCAGACTTCTTTTTTTTTAACTTTTTTGTTTTAATTTAAATATATTGATTTATTAATAATTGTTAAACTCTGATTGTAAAAAAAAAATTTTATGATAAATAATAATTCAATAATAACAATGAAAATATGAAAAAATATCAGAAGTTATTAAATAAATAAATTTTTATGTACTTTTCATTTTAAAAAAATGGGAATATGTAATTTAATAGGCGAACAAGGAAGTCGTGGTGTCCACATCAGATTTTTATATTTAGGCAGCAGTCTGTAATTTAAAAAAATAAAGACATTTCTTAATAGCTCTATATATGAAGCCTAAACTTTTCAAAAAAAAATTGAAAATTATTTAAAGCGAACGGAAATGTAGCAAAAGAACAAAAAACATATATTTATGCAAAACATATGTTTCATCCTTAAAATTGTAATGATGGCGAATAATTTTTGAAAATTTCGATTTCTTTAGACACATTTGAAGAAAATTTTATTAAAACAAATCTGTTATTTACAATGCATATACAGAGCGAGTCAAAAATGTGGAAATCCCTCAACAACTTTAAAATCGCTCCAGATAGAATACTGTAACTTTCGGGTAAGGTATCAGTAAACAAATTTAACTTTTCACGAGAAATAAAATTTAAACCCTGTCTTGGGAGGCGGCCCAGGAGTTGTAACTCAAATATTTTAATTTGTACCACACTTTGTGTGATATTTTTTTAAAGTTCTTTAGGGCAAGAAAAAGGATATAAACAAAAAATTGGTTCATTATCTGTACCTAAAATGGCCTGGGATAACGGTTGGATTTTGAAAATTACTGAATTTTGTAAGTTCAAATAATAAAATTAAATAAAAAGGAATTAAAATTTAATCTAATTTAACTATATTTATTTTAGAAGTTAAATTTAAATTTAAAAGAAAATTAAAAAGATATTATTCTTTAACACAACGGTTTTTTTCCAATTTAACGAGTAAATAAATAAAAATATTGTCACCTAACTATGCTGATCAGCTGATCATTGATGGTTTCATACCATTTCTGTAGAAATGAAGCTTACTTCATTGTTGTGTAATACTCCATTTAGAGTGTTTAATAACTACACTGTTAATTTCTTATAAGGATTTATTGTGATCTGTTTGCTAATTGATTTTGCCTAGGTTTACCAAATTTGTAACCCGCTTTTTTTATTTACATCATTTTTAATTTTTTTGTAACAATTTTTTACTGAATTAGTTTTTTCTGTGCTACCTGCTAACATTGCTATCAATATGTCACTTAGTGGATAGAGAAGGTCATACTTTTAATGATAAGGGGTTTTGGTGATAGAATTCGGTCATATAATGAAGTTGGTGAATTTGATAACGCTTCATTTATTAATCGTAACCCTACTTCAAAAGATAGTGTCAAAAACCATCGAACAATTCGAAGAAGCAGGGAGCATTAATAATGGGGGAAAACTAGGGATGCCTAAATCTGCAACAGATAATAACAAATCGTTTCGAGATTATGCATTATTTATGGACCTAGCAGAAGAGTTTTACTGAAGATCTTTTTTTCTTATTTTAACCTTTATTGAAGGGGGGTTTTACATTTAAAGAAAATTTCCCTTAAGCATATTTGTTGAGCTAAACTTACATATAATATTTTTAGAAAAATATCTCTTAAAAATTGATTCCCTTCCTCTAAAAATACATATATATTCTTCTTTATGTTTGTCGATTCTATCTCTTTTAATTTTTATTATTAAATTTTTTTTGTATTCTTCTTCATCGTTTTAAAGGCTATTAAAGTTAAAGTAGGTTTGGCACCTACATTATATTCCGTACCAAAAATTAGAAGCAATTTTTTTTATTACTTTAATACAAGTTATACTTCATTTTTTCAATATTTTTTAAACAATTCTCTTATAAAGTTATTATTTGCTTTTTTTAGGATCTTTTCTTTATAAATAAACTGACCGGTGTAGCCGGGGGGAATGTCATGCAATACTTGACCAGCATTTTTTTTCTATTAATACATTTTTTTATTTATTTATGTTTTTTAATTTATTCATTTTCTCAGTACCTATAAATATTGTATTTGGGGATTGTCTCTTGATATTGAGTTGTTCGTTAATCGAAACGGCAATTTAGTTTTAAAAATTACTAAAGTGTTAAGTATACGTTTTTGGGTATTTCTTGTTTTTTCCAATCTATTTTCTATGCTTAACTCAATATTTTTGTTTATTTAAAAAAATGTTTAAAATAGAGCAGAATAGATATCTAATAACTGAAAGTTTAAACTAATAAAATTAATTTTTTTTATTTTTTAAATCCTTTTTCTTTTGAGAAATACATATTTTTTCAATGAAAGATAAATGTCAACGTAAAAAGTAAACTGAATGAACGTAAAACGAGTGGGAAAGTTGTATTTCTCTATTTCTTGATTAAAAGCTTGAAAGTTGTCTAGATAATCAATAAAATATTTACATCAATATACAATACCTGTAGTAAACAAGTATTTATGGTGTTTTTGTGGACGGCAATATTACGTAGCTAGCTAATGTTACAACGTTGCCTAACCTGAATTAAACGTATGTTTATGGTAAAACTGCGGTCACTACAACTACGTAAACTTGTTTTACTAACTAATATTTTACTGTACGACTATTTCCAGTGTATGTTTATGGAATTACTTCACTACTGTTATCTTCGTGACTCGGAACTGTATAATAAAAAAAGTCTTAGTACAATTTAATACTTAGCGTAGATTAATCAATCAAACACTTCGTGCCCTTTCTAATTCAATATTTTTAACAGTTTTTATTTCTTTTCTTTTATTTTTTTTAATAGTAAACATTAAAATTAAATACAACCACACATTATATATATGGTTGGCTTTCATTTAATAGTACTTTCAGTATTGTAAAATACCTACATCGTATTTACATACATTCACAGACCAAAGTCGTTTGTACAGCAATAAGCAATATGAGACGCTATAATAAACCGTAAAAATAAGCTCATCAATAAGAAATTAAATTTTATTATAAATTATATATAATATTAATCTTTGAACTTTAAATACTTTCTCATAATAAGTAACAAATCTATTTGTAAGAAACTCGATATTTTGTAGTAAAGATATTTAATTATATTATGATAATCTTTGTTTTTTTAAACAAGTTATTAATCAGTAGACTTACAGCAAAAGTTGTTACGTAGATGATAAGTTGATACGAAATATTATATAAAAGAATGTCGATAATATATTAAATAATAGAAAATTTAAAAAAATATTATAAATTGATAATAATAAAAGTGTTTTATATCAGAAGAGTTGGTATATTATATAATAATTCACGGTATTTTCATCAGTGTTTATGTATGGGTATGTATTATAAGGAAGACCAAAAGAGATAACAAATGTTGTATAAGTAGGTTAAGAACACATAAAAAATGTTGTACAAAAAAATATATATAATAAAAAAAATTAATAGGAACGAAGTGCATGATTTCACCGCATTAATAAACAAGTTTTTAGTTTAAAATAACTCAAATATTTACGCAAAGAATAAAATGTAAACTCTTCTCAAAGATAAAGTTAGTAACTGTTATTCGGGCTAATGACCATAGCTGTTGACGCTCGCTCTTTCATAACAAAATATTTATTACACTTAGAACATTGTGATAATGTTATTAAAAGAAAAAAAAACCTATATTCATTTTTTAAATCAATTTTATGTAAAATTCTACGAATACGTAACAATCTACGAATTCAATTTTGAATTCGTAGATTGTTACTCTAGGTATAATAAAATACTACTGGCAGTACATCAAATGAAGATAGTATGGAATAAATACAAAAAATAAAAGCCATTAATTCTTTTTTCATTTCCACCGTTTTAAGCTCCATTTGTTTCTTTATGATAATGTAATTCTTTTTTATTGAAAAATAATAACAAAAATTTTGATTTTTTTTTTTGTAAAAATAATTTTTTTTCTAAATTTATGATTCATAAATAATTAATACAAAAATAACTTTTTTTTATTAAATATAAAATTACTTGTTTGATTTCATCAAAATCTTTTATTTTTAATTTTTGAAGCCAAAAAGCTCAACAAATAAAGCAATAGCCAAAATGTGTAATATTAGTACATTAGTATCACAGTTTAGATAAATATGTTTCCAACTCTGAAACCTTTGGGACTAATGCATCAGGAAGCTCTTTTAATTATTCACTGAAATTTATTTTAAATAAACTATAATTGAAATTTGAGAAAATAATCCCTAATTGGTGATGATAAATTAAGAATATTTTTAAAATTGTTTAAAAAATACAAAGACACAATCATAATTCTAAATAAAAAAAGTTGTAATTTTCTTGGAAGGGAGTGATAATTTTTGGCCAATTTTTTTTTCTCAAGAAATACTAAAGAGTAAGGGTTATCAAAAGAATAAGATTTTTAAATTTTAAATGCAATAAGTAACTTCTAAGACGAATTTAAATTTAAAATAAATTTTCTAAATTAAAAAAAATACTTTTGTTACCATATAGACCGTTGAAGTGGGATGGGCCAAAAAAAAAAAAATTGTTTAAATGGACTGACGGCTTATTGATGCAGAAAATATAGATGGAAAGAGCTGCCATTAACTTTTTTTCTGAAGCAAAATATAGCTAAAAAAAGAAAAATTTATATAAGTATTTTTTAGGAAGTGGGTAATTATTAAATAAAAAGCTATAGTAATATATGATCTCAATAAAAAAAACTTAAAACTTTTTTAAGAAACGTTTTTGCTGAAGTGCCGCACTAACGATTTGAAATTTTATTTCGGCAAAATACCCTTACCCCTTTTTCAATTTTTTTAAAAAATTTAATACATTCTTTCCCCCAGAAGGTAGTACCTGTCTACAAAGTTTGAAGAAAATCGGTCCCCGGGGTCGAGAGTTATAAGACTAAATACAGGCTAACAAGTACGTACGCACAAGGGATGTCTGACAAAAATAAATTTTTGGACTTGGAGCAATGGAACAAAACATTCTTTCGCAAAGTTAATCTAAATCTTTTTTTTTGTTAAATATTTTTTTAAATGTTTCTTTAAGGCAAAGACTTAAAAAGGCAAGACTTAAAATTATTTTTTGACCGATCTACGGTATAGTTTTCCGCTTTAGCTATAGCAACATATATTAGTATAGCCGGGAAAGTATGAATAAATAAACTTTTACAAAAAAAAGAAGATTTTTACCCATGTCGTTTACATTCGTACTATATACAGGTGGATTTTCAACTCTGAAAATAAAGTTTAGAAAAATTCAATTTCTTGGTTTCTGGGAATTATAAGTATTTATTGGAATAGTTATTTACTTCAATAAGCTTTGTTTTCTGCAATGCTATTTAACAACACTAAAAAAGTAATTATTGTTTACTAAAAAAAAAATACGGATGTTCCATTAGTTATCCTCTTTACCAAGGGTCAAAAAGTAAAGTCAAAGCTGATATATATATATATAAATATATATTTATATATTGTCTGACATTTGTGCCAAATTTCAACTTTGTTGGTCAACGTCTTTTCTAAATATTAGGTAAATATTGTTTAGAAATAATACTGAATATTGCCCCGCTTCCAAATGACTTGAAACTTTGCAACTTTAAATAACTTTTATGGTACTAAAGTCGATTTTTAAAGATCAATATAACAAATTTTTAAATTAAATTTGTCTAAATTTTTAAGTTCATCAAGTCCCCATATACAAAAACGTTTTGTGCCATTTTCGAAGAATTTATGTTGATCCAGTTTAGAGATATTAATCAAATCACAGACCAATTCACGTACCTATATATATCTTTCGGAAATTTCTATAAATTTTTTATAGTTTTTGCACTTAAGAGGGCCTTGAAACAGCGATATTTGCAAAAACCCTGATACTAAAAGTTTTGTCGATCACTATACTTTCCGTTTACAGATATGCTAATGTAGCAGCAGTAGAAATATGTCCTCGAAAGCAAAAGAAATTATAATTTTATCGTATACCGGCACCAATGATTATTTGTTTAAATACCCAATTTATTGATTTTGTTAATATAGGAATGCTATTTAAAGATTAAATGCCTCGAAAGAATAAGAATAAAACAAAGGAAAGTATAAGAAAAAAAACAAAATCCCTTGTATTACCCTTGTATAAGTAAATTTCCTTATCACAGCGAGGTAAATTCAACTCTGTATTTGTATCTAAAGTATTGCATCCGGTTACTTCGGGACGTACTTGCCGCCCGAAGTCAATATGCGTGGTATATGACTGAAAAATTCGATCCTCAGTTTTGTGACTATCATACGTTTTCTACATAGTTAGGCGTTCAGATTATAAAATGTTGCTTTGTGACACCTTGAACTAGGTATTGGTCCAAATACAACAGTCGACTGGAATAATTAGAGAGATGTGTGTGAACTATATTGAACAGCACAAGCATGGCAAAATTGGGAAAACTGTATGGTTGTCAAAATCGATGGGACGCTGTACTCGAGGCGCAAGTATCATACTGGTTGCATATTCTCACAACAACGAGTAAAAACTACGAGTGTTTACTTATAAAACTTGGTAGTAGTTTAAAACTATGCTGAATGCTATCAAAAATTACGTTAATGATGGGAGCATATTCTATTCTTGGCGTGCATAATCAATACAATGTACTAGAAATGGAAGGGTTACGCCATTATATTGTGAATCATCGGTACCATTTCGCTGATCCTCACAGCAGAGTTTTTACTCCAACCATTGAATGCTTATTGTGGTTTTTTGAAATGGCGGAATAGAAAACAAAATATTATAAAGGGGTTTTTTTATTGATTGATTATAATGATTATACCAAAATAATATTTAAGCATAAAAATTTCAATTTCAAATAAAACAAATGTTAATTTTGGAGTTTCACTTACATTATAGGAAAAATTTGGAAATTCTTTTTATAAAAAAAGCGATAAAGTTTTTAAAATTACTTTTTTTTATTATAACGACACGGCATTATCTTACTGAAAAGATTGTAAAGTATCTGTTCAGCAAGATAATTGAACAATATGATGTTTTTGAACTAACACTAAGTTGCCACAAACCCAGCGGCTTGTCACTTAATAATGAAATAGAAGAGCACTCCATACGGATAGACCGTAAGTCAGCTAATTGAAAAGATAAGGCAAACCAATAATACTGTTCTTCAGCAATCTTGAAAAATCTCTAATCGTGATATCAAGTAAATTGGCCGCCAAATAATTCGGGTATAATTATGGTTCCTCACATTTCTTAATAAATCGCGCATTGCATGCTGGTTTTTCTTGAAAGTTGCATATAATTTTCGAGATGGTTTATATCATGCTAAATATAACCGTTGCAAAGATAGCATGTATTCATCGGTTTTATTCTCGGCGAATGCAGCTGAAATAGTTATATTAACGGAGGATTACTTTCCTGCTTTATATTAAAGTTTATACTTTAAATTAAAGGGGAATTAAAGAGGAAAGTATGATGATCGTGCCAAAAATGTGGTAACGGTCCTTTTTAGAAAATCTTACGTTTTAGGGTCCTACTAGTTCATCTAGAGTAGACCAAAAACACATACGTACATATGTATATTTGAGCGTACATATGTACTGCATATATGTGTCGCAATGCTTTTGGCCTTATTTATTAGGACTGACCAAATTTTATTAATTTTATTTTTTTAATTCGTTCAGGGTAAGGAAAATTTCGCAATAAAACTAATTTCGATTTTCTTGAAAGACACTATAGGAAAATTTTTACTTTGGAAAATATTTTACCGACACTGCATATATAAATAAAGAAGAAAAGATTTTCAATAAAATCTATTTCAATTTCTTAAAAAATTGGTATATATTTTTTTGTTCCTTTCCTTCGGTTTTAATACATAAAAAAGGATTTTTTGGTAGTTTATACATTATATATATCAGTACCATAAAAATGACTACAACTTTCCAAAATTATAAACTTCGGATGAAAACACAAAAAAGTATTTTTATAAAATTTTTACAATCTTGTTTTAACCTTTATTGGAAGGGGTGTTAGATTTCGGGGGAACCTTAGCAGATTTGTTAAACTTAACCTATATATATGAATATTTTTATTTAAAAAATTCTTTAAATTTATTTCCTACTCTAAAAATATACATTTTCTTCGTTTTTTGTTTTTTGGCCGTAACACTTAATTTTTATTATTAAATTTTGTTGTTATATTTTTCTTTGTCATTTTAAAGACGATTAAAATTGAAGAAGGTTTCGCCCGTATAATATACCCCAAACCCAGAGTACGAAGAAATATTTGAATAAGTTATACTTATTATTTTAGTATTTCTGCAACTCCAGTCAATACTGGAGTTGCAAAAATACTGAAATACGTTAAGTATGACGTTCCAGTATAGCGTTCAAGTATGTCACTACATACTTGAACGCTACCAAACAAAAACACTGCGGAAAATGATCAACATACTCTGTACATAAGTAATAGCCTTATATATAATGATCTTAAGTTGCGAACCGTTCGGCAGGAAATCTCTCTGGTCAGCCTACGGTATCAAAATTGGTTGGATCGGCACAATAAATATAACGTGTAATAATAAATATAATTTTTTAACTAATTAATATTCTTACAAACAATTAAAACAAATAAATAACATCTATGAAAGTTTATCAGTTTTAACTAAACCTATTAGCTATTCATACGGAAACTAATAACCTTAATTATGTTCCCAAGTATCTAACTCTGATATAATACAAGTTATTGTTAATTAAATCAATAGATTTTTCTTGGCAATTCTATTATTATTTATCTGATGTAGAAAAATTAAACGCAGATTTACTATTAAACTATTTTCAACATGTACATACTTAATTTGTAATCATTTTATTAAGTGTAAAATTACTTCTTACCAGTAATTATTGAATATAATTTAATGTAATCATAAACACAATGTAACTTACGTATATTGAAATTGCATAATACAACACAGATTAAAAATTGTATGACAGCAAACAGCGAATTGAATAACCGGGACGCAACGAAGACTAATACTGCAGGTTAACAGACCAGCTTATGCCTGCTAACAGACAGGCAACAACATGCGCGTCTCTAAACGAGAGCCGTCTCGTCTCCCTACCACCAACAAACAGAACACTGACCGATGTTGAGGCCGCATCGTAACGCATTGCGTACGTTTTCAACAGTAACGATTTATTTTTACAATATAAAAAATGTTGTAATATAAAAGGAAATATTTGGATATAATTAATTTAATTATTATGAAATTCTAATAAATAAGTAAATTAATTATTGTAGATTAATAGTATTAATTATTAATTAATTAAATTACTATTAACTAATCAAATATTTTCTAATATATGGACCCCGCTATCTTTTCTTTTCAGTATTAATATACTCATTTGAAAGCGCGTAATTAAAAAAAAATTAGGGGTCGTTCACTTCTCTAGACGACCTTGAAGAAGATTTATAAAAAAAAAAGTTACGTTTACATATTTTTATTGTTATTACTATGTTATATATTAATATATAACTTATGCGTTTTCACTTTAACGGGCATGTTATTGAATTGCTACTCATTATGTCATTATTTGATAATAAATTATTTTTAAGTTCTCAAATAATTTTCTTTATTAGTTTAGCTTGCTTTATCAAATGAATTAAAAGAATCTTTTTTCTGGTACACAATTTGAAAGTATAATAAAATAAAATTAGCCATTATTTACATGATTAATATTAAAAAAAAATACTTTTGAATTGATTATCATATAAGAAATTATACGTCTTTATTGCAAAATAAAAATTTATGTAAACTAATTAAACATTTTCGAAGGAAAGATAATTTTTAAAGTTAATTGAATCTAATTTTAAGATTGAGTACGTTTAATTAATTAAACAATTTTAATATAAAAAACCAACTTTCGGGATGAATAATGAAATTAACAATAATTGTGTTTTATTAGTGAAAATAATTTCTCTTATACAGTCTTTTAAGAGGTATTTCTTAGAATTATTACAACCCAAAGTTGCGGATATCACACTGTGTTCATGAGTTTGATACTAAGGGAGAGATCATTTATATTAAATTCACTTAAAAAAACAAAGCGACCTACAGGAATAGTACATAAAGATATTAATATATAATTTTATCGATTGCTGTCTTTGCATGTAGTCTGTAATTTACTTGAATCATACTTCGGGCAACAAAAACAATTAAAATAAGTTAAAAGTATAATAAAAAAGGGTATTTTATAAACTTAATTGGTGCAATAATACTGTCAAAACACTAATTTTTACCTGCTTCTGTATACGCGATAATCATAGAAAAAACGGGTCAGGGATCAGGTATGTTAGTTAATTCCAGGTAAACTACTTTTACCCACCGGGTTGGTCTAGTGGTGAACGCGTCTTCCCAAATCAGCTGATTTGGAAGTCAAGAGTTCCAGCGTTCAAGTCCTAGTAAAGCCAGTTCTTTTTACAAGGACCTGAATACTAGATCGTGGATACCGGTGTTCTTTGGTGGTTGGATTTCAATTAACCACACATCTCAGGAATGGTCGAACTGAGAATGTACAAGACTACACTCATACATATCATCCTCTGAAGTATTATCTGAACGGTACTTACCGGAAGCTAAACAGGAAAAGAAAGAAAGGTGAACTACAGAATCGATTTTAACAATTCTTTCATTTTTTGTATTTCTTTTTTTTTCTGTAACTAACGAAGATTACATATGCAGAGTGTATCACAAAGTTCTTCCGAGATTTCCATAACATATTCTACTCGTGAAAAAAAATGGAAATAGTTCATAGAAATGTATGTCCTAAAAGTTTTTGTTTGCAAGTTATAACTAGTGAAATATTTCAGTTGGATTTCAGCAACCCCGCTGAAATGAGGTCGTACTGAAATTAGTACTTCTGATTAAACGGAGGCCATTCTAACACAGCGCGCTGCAACTGTTAGGTTCAGGATATAAATAAAGGCCTATACTGTGTGTACAGGTTTAAGTTTTTTTATATAATAAATAAATATATTCTTTCTTTCTTTCCTGTTTAGCCTCCGGTAATTACCGTTCAGATAATACTTCAGAGGATGAATGAGGATGATGTGTATGAGTGTAGTCTTGTACAGTCTCAGTTTGACCATTCCTGAGATGTGTAGTTAATTGAAACCCAACCGCCAAAGAACACCGGTATCTACGATCTAGTATTCAAATCAGTGTAAAAATAACTGACTTTACCAGGACTTGAACGCTGGAACTCTCGACTTCCAAATCAGCTGATTTAGGAAGACGCATTCACCACTAGACCAACCCCCGGTGGTATAAATATAATCTAACCAAACTTAACCTACGCTCGCTTCGCTCGTTAACATTGACTAGCGAGCGTAGGTTAAGTTTGGTTAGATTAAATCTAACCAAATATTTGAGTTTTTTAAAAACACCATTCTTCCTTCCGAAAACAGGTGGCTTCCGTTTATTCAGAAAGTACCTTGAAATTATTAGGATGTTAATTAAGGAGCAGAATTAGTGATCTCTTGTGGTTATCGATCAAAAAAAAAAAAAATCGAATAAAATAGGTCCCAGAAAGTTATCTGCTGTAGTTTTTGAGAAATTTGGGGTGAAAATCAATAAATTAGGGTAAGAAATACCTGCTTTATACGGTCCTGGGACCTATTTTATTCGATTTTTTAGGTTAAACCCATAATATATCACTAATGTTGATCCATAATTAACGTCCTAATATTTCATTACGATCTCGTTTCACCTTGATAGCTGAAATTCGAGCGAAATTGTTTAAACTCGCAAATGAAGCAGTTTAGGACATACGTTTTCCATTATTTCTACAAGCAGAATAGGTTATGAAAGTCCCGGGAGAACTTCGTGATGCACTCTGAATTTACATAACTCCTTCTATACATATCTAAATTTACTCCTTATACCATTCTTCGAACTAGTACCATTGATAAATAAATTATAATTTTTAGAAAACCATTATCATCGATTCCAAAAATCTGATACATAATCTTCGCGTTCAGGAAGGGGATTTTTTCTGATTTTGTGCAGATGCGAACTCCGTATTCCCTCCCATCAACAAAAGAAAGTTGTTAACTGTGATATTTGAAAGATTCTTTACGAGAATGGGTTTTATCTTCAGGAAACAGTAAAGAAAAATTATAACTTTTAAGCTATAAAACATTTCATATTGAACTTGAAATTGATACCTGTTGAAACTGATTAAACTTGCACCAATTAACCTTTAAACTTATGGATTTTTAAACGATTTATTCCTTTTAAAAAAAAGTTAAAATGTCAAATAGTTTGGGTAATTCATTTGGATGCAATTTCTTTTGACCAAACTATACGAGTTCCAGTTATACACACCTTTTTGTAGTTAATAATTTAATTACAGCCAAACACTTTTTCTTATTTTATGACAATTTAAATTAAGGTTTATGGCTATTATGCGGAACCACTTCAATGACAAGATTTTTATAAATTCTTCCATTTCAAATTGGTGGATTTTTTTTCTCAGAACAGGATTAGAGTTACGGTGGAGGAGAAGTTCCGTTGCCGAGCCACCGCTGCTATAGATTGCTCATACGATTTTCAGCTCCACCCATTCCAAACGCGACCACTCTTTTGCCACATATATTTTTTATTTATCTTTTTCAGTGGCTACATGTAATATACTCTATTTTTGGTTTATATTTTTTACTCTAATTTAACCGAACATTTATCGCCGAGATTGTTTTCTTACTGTTATACACCATGGTGCCTTTTTCCATATAACATTAAATACCCTAATCCTATGTTGATTTTCGAAGAAAAGATGTTTTTATTGTTTGTCCTTCAATCAACTTATTTACAAAGAAAACTAAAAAAATAAGTATGACGGGGAATATAGTGGAAGTATCTCCTTGATACTTGATAAAATTTGTCATTTTTGACCGGCGTCTCTTGTGGCATTATATTGCTAATTCTGTAAGATAATTTTTGTACTGGCTGTACTTACTTACACAATCAATACGATCGATAATTTCGGTTTTATACTTAATTTTCATTTATTTTTTTTTATTATTAAATCTAATTGTAGACCTCTACATTCAGAACAAAATGAGCGAGGTATAATAGCGTTAACAGAAGTGTTATTTGTGACACATTTCTAAATTCCTTCTTTTAATATATTTTTATTTTATTACTTTTCTTTTACATTCCTGGGTAGGTAATGATATGATACTTATAAAAATAATACATATAAGCGGTTTATATTATATATTATTCTATATTAAACTACCGGCATGTGTAATAATGTACTTATCTTGCAGACAATACATTGAATATTTTATGTAGATTGACATCGATATGTTCAACTAAATATTCTATCGCTATGTCATTTTAAAAAGCCAAATGGTCATGGACTTTTATTTATCTAATAAAATTCTTTTTTATTTGTATCAAAACAATTGTGTAATCAAACCAGTTATAAGAATTATTTTGCCGTAGGTCATATATGAGTCTTTCGGCCTATATACCTATGTCATACTCAATAATTCTGGTACAATATTTTTATACATGTATTTATCTGTAAAAGATTATTTATTACATATTATTATTACTATAATTTTATTATTATTATTAATATTTTTATTGTTTATATGATCGTTTAGATAAGATTTATGTTTCTTTTTGTTTTTTTTATTTGATGAATTTACGTGATATATTAGTAAAATTTTTCGTTATAAAAAATTAATTTTCGAAGTTACTGATTTACAACACTTATTCTTTTTTTAAAAAAAACGGTAGTACTTTAGTGCCTTAAAGGGGATTTTTTTTATCCACGGACCAGTTTTTAGATTATTTTTATGTTATTATCAATAAAATATATATCATAAATAAGGCAAAAGAAAAGTATTTTTTTATTTCAAAACAACCTTCCTAAGAATTATTTATACAAAATGGAGTACCTTATTTCACTTAACCTTTACATATTTCTATTTTTGTGCTATAAATAATTATTTCATTCTGATATTACGTATACTAGATTTATTTTATGTTCCTTCTTACATCATAATCCTTAAATCATTTGCTTACTAATTCTGCTTTTTTTCAAATCGTCCTTTGAAATAGTGAAACTATCATAATTTTATCATCTCGATTAAATTTTATTGTTAAAATCCATGGACAATGAATTTATTTATCATGTACAGTCAGTTATCTTTGATAGTATTATAGATAATGTAAAGAAAATATACAGAGTTACAAGTTTAAATCGTCCAGATAGAATACTGTAACTTTCAGGATAAGGTATCTATGAACTACTTTACCTTTTAACGAGAAATAAAATTTCAATTCCTTCTTGGGGGTGCTAAGGGGTTGTAACTCAAATATTTCAAACAGTAAAACCGTTTTTGTTATAATCATTTTAAAGGTCTCTTTAAGACAAGAAAAATGGTATAAATCAAAGTTGACACAACGTCTGTACCCAAAATGGCGGCGGGATAATTTTGAATTTTGAAAAAAATTACATTGATAATTAAAGGAACTGTTCTCGCAAATAAATTAATTTATACAAATTTTCTTATTATCGAATAAATTTATTTTAAAAAATAATTATTTATTAAGCATAAAATTTGCTAATTTATATGCATTCAATTTTAATGAAATTTCGAAATGTCCTCCTTCTGTTGTTTGAGAGTGTGCCAGTTGGTTGTAAAAGAATGATATTGTAATATTAAATGATTCCCTAGTGATATTTTGTGCTGATTTTTGAATGCTATTTTGTAAATCATCGATATTTTGGGGCTTATTAAACGATACTTTTTAAGTGGCTCCATAGAATGTAATCCGATGGTAACAAGTCGGGTGATCTCGCTGGCCATTCTATTTGACCCCTTCGGCCAATCCATCTTCCAGGAAAAAATGCATTTAAAATTTTACTTATCTGAAGATAAATATGAGGCGCAAGGACCATCTTGTTGAAACCAAATTTTTTAGAAGTTGGGGCCAACAAAGTTTTCAATATTTCGATTTATATGATCGAGAAGGAAAGCCTCATACTTTACTGCGATTAAATTTCCATCAATAAATATCATCGGTGAATAATTACTTATAAATAAATACAATCCCTGGGCCACCCACCGTTTCAAGAAGGGATTGAAATTCTATTTCTTGTCCAAAACTAAAATAGTTGACCGATACCTTATCCTGAAAGTTACAGTATTCTACCTTTCTTTCTTTTTAGCCTCCGGAACCACCGTAAGGTATTACTTCAGAGGATGAAAGAGAATGATATGAATGTAAATGAAGTGTAGCCTTGTACAGTCTCAGGTCGACCGTTCCTGAGATGTGTGGTTAATTGAAATCCAGCCACCAAAGATCACCGGTATCCACGATCTAGTATTCAAATCGAAATAAAAGTAACTGCCTTTACTAGGATTTGAACCTTACAACTCGCGACTTCAAAATCAGCTAATTTTCGACACAGTATTATACCTGGAGTTGTTGAAGGGTTTCCGTACCTTCGACTGATTCTGTGTAATTATATGTAAATTAATTTATTCTTTCAATTCATATCATTTTTGTTAACGGTAACTGAAGAAAAATATATTATATTACACTGTTTAATTACGTTTAGGAACATTTATCACTAAGGCAATGCCATTTTATGCTACTTACACTGCCAAGAATATTTAAATCAATCTATTAGAAAATAACACTTCACAAAAATTCACTATATTTGTTAAACGTTTTGTATGTGGTCCTTAGACGGCCATAACGTAAAAATAATATTAATAACAACAACAACAATAATAATACAGTTTCTAACGCTTAATATCAAATTGATTTAAAGATAAAAAAGTTTCTTCATTTTAAAACACAGATTTAATGCAAAATGTATGTGTTAATTCATTATTAGGTTCAGTCGTTTTTTATTTAAAAACAAATAGAGATATTATAACTTAGTGACGTAGCAATAAATGTGCATTTGTAAAACATAATATTTCAATTAATGCAGCTAGCTAATAAACTCAAAATAAATAAAAAATAATAATAAAACGAAAAAATAAACAGATATTCTTTTAAATCTTAAAATAAGAAATTCTAAAATTTATTAATTTGTAGAATTTGTGATATA
The DNA here is from genome assembly GCF_047948215.1 of Lycorma delicatula. Taxonomy (NCBI): domain Eukaryota; kingdom Metazoa; phylum Arthropoda; class Insecta; order Hemiptera; family Fulgoridae; genus Lycorma; species Lycorma delicatula. The sequence goes on from NC_134458.1 coordinate 179,845,791, forward strand.
AACAATATGAAAATATTATTATAAATTCCGAAATTAAAACTTAATATATAAAATTACGTCACATTTTCATAAGTTGATAAAAATACTTAGCTATTCTATTTTAAAAACAAATTATTATTACACCATATGTTAAAAAAAAACATACATAATACGTATGGAAATATCTGACTCTACACACGAATGATAATCTATCTCCTTCGTAAAATATATTATTTTATTCAAAATTGGTTTTAATAATAAATGTCCAAAAGAACAGTTATCAGTTATAGTCATTTATTATTTCACCCATCACCCTATTAGGTAGTAATTAATACGTATAAATAATAAAATAGCACGGGTCTGTATCATAACTCAAAAAATAGAGTCAACTGGAAATGTTATTCAAGGTCAATGAAATTATAAACTATATACACAGTACCTGTCATTTTTATTGTCAAATATCACCCACATATATTTTCTAAGAAGGCGCGTTTACTTAAAGTATTGCGTACACTAATATTACCAGACAATTTATTAGAATTCAGGAGTTACATCACATATGGTACGTATGTAACAAGAGCAACAAGAATCTTCGAGTTTATTTAAAGAATAAACATAAACATGCTATTGTTTATGTTTATAAACAATAGCATGTTTATAATAAAAATAAAATAGAATAAAAATAATAAATAAATAAAAAAATACATATATATAATTATAAAATTTATAATAAGAGTAAAATAAGAAACTATTCAATAGAACTGTCTGATGTTCAAGTAATATCTGTGACATACAAAATAACAGCTGTTCGGTAAAGAATCTCAGTTATTATAACCTCTTTTGTTTATTTTAAAATGTCCGTTCCATTTGAAACGTGTGCTGTGAAAGAACAGCATTCTGTGGTAAGATTATTATTTTCTAAAGGCGTCCGATCGAAATTTGCATGCAGATATTAAAACAATATAATAAAGAGTACGTTAACCATAAAATTTTACAAGTGGATTTAACAGGTTAAATCGGGCAAAAAAAGTGTCACTGATTTTCATCATCAATGAAAATCATGAAGTTAGTTTCGACTGACGCTTTGCAAAATCGCATTAATGTTTTTATTTGTAAGGACCGACGCATAAAAACTTGGAAATGCTGACATTTTTAGTGTAAATATTGGCATTGTCCACTCTATTATCCATAACAAGCTGATTACCGCAAAACGTGTTTGAGGTTGGTTCCGAGACAGTCGGCTTAAAATCACAAAGATAGCCAGATTCGAATTTGTAGTGAACTGAAAGGATGGTAATGACCGGAAGCTAAGTGCATATTTAGATCGCATAACTCGTTTTGAGCCGAAACGTGAATGTCACGAGTATGGAATAAACATCCGACTTTTCCTTCCAGGAAAAACTTCAAAACCTACCGTCACCCGATAAAATGATGCTAATTGTTTTGGGAATATAGAGGCGATAAATTGTGATTGTTTGAAAGTAAAAACGTATAATCAGCAGTGAATACTACTATGACATGCTAAAAAATATGATTAATAATGCAATAAGGAAGTATCAAAAGATTTCTCTAAAACGACATCATTTTTATGCACGATAACGCCTACTTCCAAACTGCTCAAAAAATACAAGAAGCTATTTAAAGTCGGGTCGGTAGGTTTCGCCACGTTTATCTGACAGTCCCGATCTCGCACCATTTGTTTTAGTTTGGTCCTCTTAAAGAATTTTTCTATGGCACCGAGTCCGGCCACAATGAGCAGATCAAGAATGGCTTAAAAATCAAGGTGAATAATTTTTTAACAGGAATTAGAAATCTCACAAAAAGATGGATCAAGTACTAAAATGTAGTCGGGATTAAGTTTCATTAACAGTGAATAAAAAATAAGTTTACTGCAGTCATTTGTCTTTTTAATTAGCAAAAGAGTCTCGATTTGTAGATAATAAACTATTTTTTTTTTAATATTCAAAAAACGTTGATTTGTAGTACAGAACATTTAGTAACGTACGTTACCTTGAATTAAAATAATAAATATTAAATATAAATAACAGCTTTTTAATCATAATATTACCTACTTTGTAAGTTATTGATCGTTAAGTTTGTAAACATAAACTTTCTTTGTTAATACTTGTTATTACTAAGTTAAATAAAATTATGCAAATTTTTCCTATAATAATGTTCTCTATATTTTATGTAATGTAACATTACCTAGGCTATTTTATCACAATCTATTCAAGCATACAAATAAATATCGGTTATGGGTAATTCCATTTGATCTTTATTTACGTTGAATTGCTTAACTGTTCTGTCCTGTACAACAAATGGCAAACCATAACTTTTTACAATTTCTTAGGTTAAAAATTACATTAACGTATTAATAATTAATTTTACATAAATAGATTCAACATGTTTACTTACATAAACAAGACTACTAAGTTAATATCTTGTAGGCATAAATAATATAAAAATAAATTTCTTTAATGTAAATAGGTTTTTTCAGATGCCGTAAATATTATAAATAATTTATAATTGAATATTATTAAAAGAAATAAATGTATACCATGAATATAATATTTTCAATATATTAGTCGATACCTCTTCCGGCAAACTACAATATATTACGAAGATAACTCAATAATTTAAAACGAAATTTTTTATTTAAGAAAGTAAGAAATTTTGTTTAAATAAGAATTTTAAATGTTTATATTTATACAACGAATAAATTTTTAAAACAAGACTTATTCTAAAGCAAACAAAAGCTACGCAACAACATAAACAACGAATAATTTCCTTACCGAATATTTATAATAAAACATAAACAGCGATGAATTTCGTTATGTGAAGGAATTATAAACAGAAAAGAAGTTAGATACATGTACATTTCAAACAATTCTATTTGTAGACGAGCATTCTTTGCTTTTCTGATCAACCAGCTTATATTTAAGATGGTGAAAGTAAAATTTCGATAAATATTATGCTAATCCCATCCTGTTTGTAAATATTTCCGATCTTTCAAAAAATTTATTAGCAGAATGAGTATCAGGAAGCACTATTTTTAATGGTTTATATAACTTATATGCTCCCCAAATAGTTTTTTGATTCTGCATTACCTTAAAAATTGATTGTAGTAAACCTACAAACTATGCATCGAAGTCATTTTGCACTCAAAATTAAATAGTAAGATCTAATGTAATTTCAAGCCGCATATATCGCGTATAACTACTTGATAATGTTGCAATGGATTGACCAGTAACGAAAGCCCTTATTTTTTTTAATACAACCAATGTGTACGAGGGATCTTCTTGTTTCCTCTTCACCTTATTAAGCTAATAAAAAATCTTTCAATCTTAACTAGCTGACATCCTTATCGATAGAGAACTGATCGTCAGAACTGAACTATAATTTTATAAAGAGTAATTTTAATATTTTTAACAGATACCAACAAAACATATAGTCTACGCCGGAATATTTCCGAGTTGAACGTGGGTCGGCAGGATTGTCTTGACTTTTGTACGTACTGTACTCATTTACGTAATATCTCTTCAACATATTTTCACTGGTTACAGCAAACAGAACACTAATATTTTCCAAGTAACGCTGTTGGAACTTATGATTGCAATGAGAAACAATTTGCCAATTACCTTCGATTAAGCAGCGTTGGAGATTTATTTTTTCGTATAATGTACAAAGAAGGTAATTCGACCAACAAAATCGACCATTCACAACTGAAAAATACTCATCATATTCCATTCACCAAAATACAGAAATAGCCATTCATTAATTAAACAGACAAATGGATGCAGAGAATTGATTATCTATTCAACTGTAATGCAACTATCGACACTTTTCAACATAATCCCCGGATACATTTAGGCAGTTAATTTTTCTGTGAGTTTTCTTATTACAATAGTAAATAATTGTCCACCTGTATGTCTGACATATTCTTGTACAGAATTCTTGACTAAAATAAAAAACAAATAATGGTTCGAGATTGGGACTGAAAGATAGATGTGGCAACACCTCCCGATCCGAATTCTGTAGCCTTTAAAGAGCAATGAAGACGAGCGTTGTCACCCAGAGGAATTACACCTTTTGAGAGAATCAGGACATTACCTCCTTACTGCGGGTTTCATTCAATTTTCTAGCAAGTCAAAATAGTAAGCAGTGTTCATCGTACGTTGTTCATTCAAAACATTGTGATAAATCGGGCCTTTTTTAGTTCTAAGACTATGTTAGTATCATTTTACTGGATGACGAGTAGGTCTTGAATTTTATCCTAGTGAGGAAATTAGAATGTTTCCATTTCATACTCTGATGTTCTTATATCGGCTCTAACTTTTGAATCCAAGTTTCATCCTACGTTATTATATAATCTAAAAATGCACTATATTCTTCCAAAAAATGTCGTTTAAGTTCCATACAAATGTGGTTTCAACTATCTTTGCGATTCAGAAAAAACTGTACCGGAACCCAACTTGAACATATTTTGCTGTAATTCAGCTTATCTTTGTTGGTGGAATGGGCAGAGTCGATATTCGCACAACAAATATCAACAATCATTGTGTGTCTATCCTTGCGAATATTGTGATTTTGAAAAGCGTCAGGCCAAATTTCCAACGATCTTCCTGTATGATGGTCCACGTTCGATCCTTAGAACCATGTTCAATTCACTTGTAAAAATTTCTATGATTAAATTCATATTTATTTACCGGACCGTTTTAACATCTGCTAGTAAATTCCGGCAGTTTTACATCTTTAGAAATTAAAATAACTTAACACGGCGTTGTTTTTCCACGGTACATGATTCAAATAGAGCCAACATTTTTAAATAAACAAAAGATGGCATAATAATGGAATTTTTTTTCAAATAACTGATATTTTCTATAAAATGGTTGCCAATGTTAATGTCAAACAATTTTGGTTTATTTTATTAAATAATTTTTCCGCTGTTGTCATTTCTCTTTTTAATTATTGAACAACCCTCTTACATATAACTGACTTTCGGCTGAAACGTTCCTTGTGTACTACTTTTTGATGTTCGGTCTAACTATTGAATATGAAATATTAATGTCATTTTAAATAAGTAAACAAACAGTCAACATTTGTTAACTGTATTATTCTTCATGCAGAGACATAATGGTAGATAAAATATTTCGCTTCTTTCTGGTAATAAATTCAGTAATATCAATGTTAAAAAATAAAAAATAAAATTCAAAGTTTCTTTTTAACAAAACGGGGGTTTTTAACAAATTTCTTAATATTTTAACGGTTAGATAAAAAATTAATTTATAATGGATAAAAAAGATAAAAAATTTATTTTTTTCTATAAGATTAACGGTTTTAAAACATAATATATTATAACACAACAAATAAAGATTAACATAATATTTAAAACACACACACACACACAGTGTTTAACTTAAGAGAGGCCTCATCACTTAGATAATAATCACATAATAATTAAAGGTGTAGAAAATGATGACCATCCACTTCTATGTACTTAACATGTTTGACCATGTTCCTGGCTACCCTAGGTTAGCTGTCATCCTTTCCGTTTCCTGGATGACAGTGGTAATATTTGCCTTAAATTCCTGCAGGGTGTGTCGATTTGCTCCTATGAACAATTTCTTAAAAGTAACCCTCAGAAAAGGCTGGATTAGTTAGATCAGGGGATCTTGGTGGCCACAATCCTTTAGAAATGAATTCTCTGCCGAAAAGATCCTGTAGCATCTCTAAAGTACAGCAAGTAGCTGTATGGCAAGTGGCGCTGTCTTGTTGCATTAGCAATGGCACTCATCCTATTGCAGTAAGGCCACTGTTGCATAATTTCTTAGTGGGCGGCATCATCACAGTTTTTTAAAAAAACAAGAGTACTATTATTTATTCATCGCCTTGAAACCGCACACTATACGCATATTTTCTCTGTGTGTAAAGAAAGATTCGAAGAAAATGTGCAGGTTTTTCAATACCCCAGGCCCGGTAGTTCTGACAATTAACATACCCAACAAGGTGAAACCACGCTTCATCTGTGAAAAACACTTGTTCTAAAATGCCAATGTTGTCTCTAATGACGTTCTTAAACCATTGATAATAGACAATAAGCATTACTTAGCATAATAAGCATTACATAGCTCATGGAAAACTTTCTTTCGATACAAATAACATTTCAGCATTCTCCTCACTGCAGTGTGGGCTACGTTTGTGAAATGTTCTTTTCCTGACTTAATCTCCACGAAATATTTGAGGTGATCTTGTAATTGTAGCTTTAATCTCCAACAATAATGTCTGTACGACCGCGTCATTAAAATTAACCTATGTCGGGCACGTTGCTGATCTAACACCGAACCTGTTTCACGAAATTTTTTAACTAAATTCTGAATAAAACTTTTCATTGGTACTTCCTATTAAAATTTCTCCCTGTACTTTCGCCGATACACAACATGAGATTCCGTCTCTAAATAAGCTTACATCACGAATACACGTTCTTAAAACAGTTAACCGCATTTTAATAAACAGCAACCTACGACTACGCAACCTTGTTTAAAAGCCAATGTTCGACACAGACTGGCACTCAAATGCGCAGGCACTAAACAGTCCTCCACAAACCAGCTCCAGTCGTATCAATGTCTTGCACGTTATTTTACCAATCTCACACCAATAAATGCATCTTAATATAAAATATGCATTTAGTATAAACTAATGAATGATGAGGCCTTTTTTAAGTTGAGCACTGTAAATATATATATAATATATATTGTAATACCGATTTGATATTTTTATGTTAACGAAATTCTTTTTTCGTTCATCGGAGATCGGGTTGAAAATTTTTACTTGAAAGCTGAACTATTGCAAAAGGACAATTTAAGTATTATTTTTAATACTTTTCCTTGATTATTCATTAATTATTGAGTAAATTAATAATTTCAATCGTCTAAACCTTTATTCAAAACAATCTTACAAAAAATAATCGACTTACGCCCATCTTAAAAACGAACGCTAGTTCATAGAACTATAACGAAATTAAGGTTTCAAGTACAATTTCAAGTTTTATTACGCGATTTCATTATTTGAAAAATTTTTTACCGTATTAAATTATGAATTACTTACAAAGTAACAGAATTTTGCAAAAGCTGCACTCACTTCTTTTAATCCAGTAAAAATAAAACTAACGGATCTCTTACAAATATCCAAATTTAAAATATGTATATCCTTACATTACATAAGTCCTATGTACACATAGGACAAATTTATTATAAGCAATGCATGTGTTACATTTAACATTAGCGTGAAGATACGATACTATCCATGGACAACTCACACAAAATGAATTGTGATATTATAATAGTCTAATAATAAGAAACATTTTATGAAGGTTATGTATATTGGGTCATAAACTAACCTTGCAAATGACAATAATAAGTGTTCCATTTAAGACTTCCAAAAAAATAAAAAATAAAAAATGGTGAATGAAGTGATTTTGCCATTGGCTACTCTCTAAAATGAATAAAACCAATCTCCAAACCATATGAAATTCGAAGAGTTATTCAGTTCTTTAAGTGACATCTTTACTGTGTACGTAGTAAATAACGAATCATAAAAATGATTACAATCAGAAAAAAACGATTCTAATTAGTACCAATTTCATTTCCTTTACATAAAACACACAATAAGAAAAACTGAGACGTGTAGAGTACACCAAGAATTTAAAGTATTTTAAATCCGCGACCACTCCACCGGTTCCGTGGATGGAATGGTAACGGATCGGCCCCTCATCCAGGGTTTCACCCCCGGGTTTCGGGTTTCACTCCCAATTAGACATGGCATTTATCATATCTATAAAATTACCATTTTCATATTCCCGCTCATAAGCTTCTAGCTTATGGGATAGATTAATTCATTATATATAAATATATGTAACATTTTTACCACACCAAACAGTTGTGCTAATATTAATTAGTTTCCATTGATCATAATTACAAAATATTGGTACAGCTGATAAAAAACATTTGAATTAACATTTCCTTCTTTTTTTTATAAACTTCCTTATACTTTTAGTACATTGTGTAAGGTCAATCGATATGTTAAATCATACAATTAATTATAGTGTACTTCAATTGGTAACATATACCAGTAATTTTTAAATACATTAATATTTTGTGTTTTCTAAAATAAACTTTGGATAACCGGTTAGCTAAATATAAAATAGTAATTAGGTAATATAATTTATATATTACCAAAAATGAAATGAACTATGTAATTTTATCAGTTGAAATTTTTATAATAAAAAAGGCTAAGAAATAAATAGGAAGTATATTTATTAAATAAGTATCAAACCATTAGGGCAAATAATGTAAAAATATGAACTAGAACTTTTATGTCAAGGTATATGTTTAAAAAGTTTGCTTTATAAAATTATAATACATTATTAGCGTGTCGTAAAATTGAACACTGATAAGATTTTCTTTCACCTATTCTCTTTTTTACAATCAAAAATAATATATCAGAATAATTAAAATAAAGCCTGACACAATAAAAACACAATCGAAACGATTGTGTTTTTACTTTTTTACGAAGTGAGAGGTAATAATTATTTTTCCTAATGTGTATTTTTCAATCTATTCAACTGTTTATATTTTAATAAGCAACCCTCCCACCCATGACTCAATGAAATGAGGGTGATATGTATGTGAATTAATTAGGTGTAGTCGTGTACAGACTCAGGCCGACCGTTCCTGAGACATGTGGTTAATTGAACCCGACGACCAAAGTACACCTAAAGTATACGGATTTGAATACTAGACAATGAAAGTATTCATTGTCTTAGTATTCAAATCCGTATAAAAGGTACTAACCTTTAGTAGGATTTGAACCTCGGAACCATTGATTTAAAAAAAATCAGCTATTAAACAACTGATTTGCGATGACGAGTTAATCACCAGACCAGCCCGATGGGCTAGAATAATATTTGAAATACATATCTACATTTTATTATTTTTCATTATCTTTTTAAGCAACTCCCTTTTTTATGTTTCAATTTTTATTTATAATTTTTTCCCGGTCACTTTTTATCTTTATAAAATGTACATTTTTAATTGCATGTAAAATATACAATTATTTTTTTAAATTTATTTTCTTACTCCACGAGTATGTTAAGTTAAGGCATTTGGCCATAGCAGTATTTAGTACATTACATTGTATTATTAAATCCCAGTAGATTTGAAGGAATTAACTGGTAGATATATTCTACTATTAGCCTCATTATTTAGAAAAATATTAATTTATTTATAGGTTCTTGATTAGTATTATTAAACCAGATTTTTTGTAGGTTCACCATTTCATTAATTAATAAATATTCTACAATGATAGGTACAACAATAATATGTTTTAATGTTTTACATATATATATATATATATATATATATATATATATAATTTCTATATAACTTCAAAAATTTATATAATTAATTCAGATAAAAAAATAAATTTGACTAAAGACCACATTAATTGATTATTTATACACGTGAAATATTGTTAAAAAAGACAAATATAATAGTAAATAATTCAGAAGACGTTATTGGAAATTATTTGAGCGCGAATTATATGCACGATGAACTGGATGAAAATTTTTGATTAGTATTATTTGAAAATTCAGTAATATTATTCGTTTTTCCGTAAAAGTAAATCATTCAATTGTACTTTACACAAATTAGTGACAAGCTATTTTAATTGTTTCGGTAATTTAAAGTCGCATCTTATTTAACAGTTTATAATTCAGTGTGATACTTTCATATATTCTAACATACAACATCGGAGTTGGACGAAAAACCCCTTTAGCAAATTTTTACCTGTTCTTTACAGGCTCTTTAATTCTTGGAGGTAAGGAAATTCTTTTTACAATAAAAATTCATGATAATTAAGGATAATAAGGATAGGTTTCCACACATCCGAGTAAAAGAATCCCTTTCTCCCGAGGGATTAAACGATCGATGCCACTGATCCTAGAGACAGCCTTAATTTTTCTTCTAGATGGGAATGTATGTCATATGCTACGATTGATAGCGATTTTAGTAAAGAAAAATCTACAGTGCGATGTTGTTTATTTTGTTGCAAAATGTGTCAATAATAATAATGTGTCAAAATATAAGAGGAGTTAATATTAACAGAAAGTACATTACTTAAATATGAAAATTAATAATATTAAACTTTTTAAATGGACTTTTATTTTTTATAAAATAAATTATAGTTGAGTAAATTAAATTTTTAAAGTTGGCAACCCACCAATCTTTATTGTAGGTGTGACTGCAGAACTGAAAAGAGGTAACTGGATCCAAATTGTGAGTATGTAAAATAATTCCCGATTTGTTGACCGACCAACTAGACTAGTTTTATTTTTATATGCAGGTAGTTTTTTAATATACCTTTTTTTTATTAGAGAACTTTGTTTAATTATAAGTACAAATTTAAATTTAAATTTATCTACTTATTTCAATTTATCTACGTTTAATAATCGAGCCGAAAATAATATCATGCCGAAAAACATGATCGATTAGTTAACTGATAAATTAATTGAATTTATCAATTAATTAACATTTTAACATATTTTTTAGATAACAGAATAATATTATTTCTTCCTTTTAAAATGAAAACCAGGCCATGGCTAAACGTGGTTAAACAAATAATTATTTTATAAGAGAATGGTGTTCTACTTTTTCTAACTTTTTATACTGTTTAAGTTTATGCAATTTTTAAAAATACTTTTTTCTTTAATTAATATAATATAATTGCTAACAGGAATGAAAATGAAATAATTAATGAATATTTTTAATGATTTTTCTATCATATCTTAATAAATTATCTTTTTTTTTTAATAAATATATTTTTATTCAGTGCTGCGGCAAATGGAACTAATATAGAATTTTATTTCATTACTTCAAAAATGGAAGAATATTTTCTACAGTATATGGAGTACAAAAAAGTACACAAGTAGGAAAAATTAAAACAATGAAGAAAAAGGGTAAAATGCTTTGTTAATTACATAAAATGAACAAATACAGACTTACAAAGTACATTTTAAAAAGTTTTGTTAATTAAAAGAAAAAACACAAACACAAATTATATATCTTTCATGGCCAAAAGACCATGAAAGATAAATATTTAGGAGATTGGTTAATGAATCAGTTTCATTAAGTTTGAAAAAAAAGGCTTTAAAAAAATCTCAAATGGAGCTAACAAAGAAGAAATAAAACAAGTAGAAATAGTGAGGAACGTTTGGGAAAAGGAAAAACCCAAATTGTTTAATCCTTGCCAAAAGATGATCTGAATGAACAGAACAAAAAACAAAATGTACACATATATTGAACTAGCAAAAGTATCAACTCCCAGATTTTAAAATTGAACTATGTTTTTTTTTTACTCTATCCCTTTTCTGTTATAAGATTTCTTTTTTGCTATTTTATACGTCATTATATACAGCTGTAAAAAATTGCCAACAATTTTCCAACATTATAAAACCCGGAACTTTAACATAGAAAAATTTATTTTGAGAATGTTTACCTTCTTGTTTTAGCCTGTATTTGAGTTGGAGAAAACTTTACTTAAGCAACTATTTTAAGCTTAAAGAGGAAAGTTTATCTGTTTGTTGTTCTCGTTTAGGACTGATTGCTTTCAAATTTTCAGGATACATTTGTGTTATTCCAGGGAAGGTTTTAACCACAGACCTAAGTCCTAGTCCCCCTAGGGGGTGAAGCTCTGAACTAAAGATATTCATTATAAAAAACAAAAAAATATTAATTCTTTAATTTCATTATATTTCTGCCAGTATGGCAACAGAAATAATTTATGAATTTTTTCGTACTCAAAGGTTTGTGTACTTTAGATACTATAGTTATTACAATTCTGTCTTTTATAATTTAGTTTCTTTTTCAGGTTTATGTAAAGCCTAAATACTTTAATTGTTATTTATCAGTATTATTCTCATAAACATGAAGGTAACGAACAGTGCGGGGATTCAGGAGGCACAGCCATCTGGCTAGATGGATGGGAATGATGAGAAAAGCGAGCTCTACGGCTGTAGCAGGCCCCGTGGCCGCAGGTAGCACCTAAGTCAGCTCCAGGGTTCGCCTGGGGCCGACCTGGGCTTCGGGGTTATAGTGAGTGAAGACTGCTAAACCCGTGACTAGACGGTCGGGCGAGCGAAGTGAATATATATATATATATATATAATTTGTTTAAATTTATTTCCCACCTCTAAAAAATATGATTCTTTTTGGCTCTCTTAATTTTTGTTACACATTTTTTTTCAGTCACTTTAAGAGCAAATAAAATTTAAGTAGGGTTCGGGGCATAAAAATTACTCATTACTATTATAATTTTTAATTTAAATAAATTTAGTTTCTTTTTCAGGTTTATGTAAAGCCTAAATACTTTAATTGTTATTTATCAGTATTATTCTCATAAACATGAAGGTAACGAACAGTGCGGGGATTCAGGAGGCACAGCCATCTGGCTAGATGGATGGGAATGATGAGAAAAGCGAGCTCTAAATTTAAATTTATTTTTTCAGTACTTGTTTAAACAATTTTATTTTAAATTGTTAAGAATCACTTCCTTGTGAAAAACTGTTCACTAAATTTTACCCAAAGAGCAAGAGTTTAACTCTTACTAAATTGCCCCCACAGAGCCTCGAAATAAAAAATATTTTTATTTGAAATTCGGAAATTTTGATGCTTAAATCTTATTTTGGTAATCATATAATCAATGAAAAGTTTTTTGCAAGGTGTTGTTGACCGGTCTAGCCGGGAAAGTCATGCAATACTTTACTAGTTTTTGTATATATATATATTTTTTTTTTTATTCAACTTTTCAAAACAAGTAATATACCTGTGTTTTAATTCAATTAAATAATAATTATTGTCGAAATTGCTAGTCCATTAAAGAAAGGTATTGTTAAACTATAAATTTCTTTTTTCTAAAACATTAGGCGAAAACAATGAAGACATTAATTTTTATTCGGTTAGTAAGCTACATTTCTTCTTTTTTTTAGTATTTTATACGGTCGTAAAAGTATTTTAAAATGGACGAAAAGTAGAATGTTTTCTTGCTCTTCTTTAGTTTTTAATTTTTTCTTTGAGCCAATTTATGTTTAATTTAATCAAATTATATACGTTAATATAAAATTAACTGGGGGAGTAATAAAAATAAACTTCTTTGCATTTTTGTGAAACTCTTCAAACTCATAAGCAAACATATAGCATATAAATCGAATCAATTTACGGTAACAGCTGAATTATAAAAAAAAAAATATTATTATTACTCTTTGCCTGTTAATTAAATGATTATATACTACACATACGAATAATTTTATACATACTAAAAAAAAAAAAAAAAGGTTTTATGTAGTAAAAAGAAATGAAGGTAGTTTTATATATATATATATATACGTATATATTTTTATTAAATTCATTTATTTCAATATAAAAAATGTACTTTTAAAACAGGATGAGATTTTTGTTTCTTTTTTACACCATAATGGTGAATTAAAAATGGATACATTATTTTAATATTTCTTTCGTATTTAAAGAAACTTTATGTAATGAAATGAAATGGCGTATATTAAAAGGAAACTGATCGGGAATTTTTTTTTTTTTTAATTAAATTGTGGTGAAAAAGTTACAATAAACACATAAATATCATAGAGACAATATGTATAATTCACTTAAACAGAACTTCTCAATATATAGTGTTAATTACCATTACAGTTATAGTGGTCTCTTGATTTTAGTTACTTATCAGTCCTGAAAGAGTTTAAGCTTTTCCAGGAATAATATACACCTATAACAGGCTTATTCTTATTAAAACATGTGAAGACGTAATTGTTTATTATTATTCTTTTTTTATTATTTAATTACTATTATTTTTTTATCATCACACTTGAAGGTTGTTATCAATATGATTGTGTATTAACGCCTAATGTGCCTTATATTGTATATTGTATATGTAATGTGTGCATTATTTTAGTATGAATGGGATGCTTGACTGTGTGTGTGGGCGACTCCTCCCTTCCTGATGAAATGCAACACTAGCTGTTCCAGGAAGGGCGGCAGCCAGGGGTGGAGGTTTAGTCGGTAGTGCGCAGGTACACATACGCACCTAATAACACCTTGCGAAACCTGTTAGCGATCCCAACACTGCCTCGGCGTCTGTAAAATGGATTCCTCCAGCTCAAAAAAAAAAAAATTTAAAGCCTTGAAGGTTGTGCGTGGGACAAAAGAATGGAATTTTGTAGCGTATGAAAAATACCATGCTTGACCGGGATTCGAAGAACTTCCGGATGAAAAGTCTAATCGCTACCACTCCGCCACGGAGTTAGTTAAATTTTATTTCTCTCTGTATTGAATATACATACAAATTATTATTCCTCCGAGTCAATCGAAGTACAGGTAATATTCAGTCTCACAAGTTATATTTTTATTATATTCGCAATTGCGAACAGCTGTGTGTAATTAACATCATTACTTTCAAGGAAAGTAATTATTACTAATGGTTATTGTACTTTAGGCTCTTATATGCGTTAAACACATGACGTACAATGGTATAAATAGTGTTTCATTGTAAATCAACTATCATAAGTTTATTATTTTTTTTTTTTAAATTCAATTTAAAAATTATACTTAAAAGCAATTTTTTATTCTTGTTATTTAAATATGGAGAAATTCCAGTAAGAGATACATGTAATCGGCAGAATTTATTTTAACAATAATTTATTATTTAGCATTTTGTTGTCAATAGAAATTTGTTGACATAAATTACAAAATACATATCAGTGGTTACATATCAAGTGGTTACAAGGAATGTTGTATAATCTAAAATTTAAATTATATATTTAAACAGAAAAAAATTTAATATTTTTCGGTAATTTAAAGATTAGACAAAAAATTTATACAACATCAATGAATTTCTTTACGAAGATATCTATCTATAAGCCTAAATACTTGGTTAAATATTATAACAAGAAGGTAAAATATACAGAGTTACATAAAATATAATGAGATTTTAGGAAACAAAATAAGATAAGGTTTTGTGTAATATAATGTATTATATTTACAAGCAAAGACTGAACTCAATACATTCAATACGATATTTGTTTCCAAATTTCAACCGCAACCACAGAAATATTGACCGGCTGTGTCATTAGGGATAAAAATATTGAGAAATATTTAAACAGTATAACTGTTTAAAAGGTTTTATTCTAAAATTGTATACTAAATTATCGTTAAATTTGAATTTTTAAATTATATATCTTACGAAGCCACAGCTTATTATTGATTCCAATAGAAAATCTTTATTTAATTGATTATACTATTATTGCGGTTTATACTGAATAATTTGACTGATAGTCTAGTAAAACTTCATTTTAGTAATAGTAATGTCATTTTAATAAAATGGAATGACTTTATTTAACATAATTTAATTCTATTGATTTGTATTTTTTACCCGCGATGCTTGTAAGAATAATATTATTAAATAAGGAAAATAAAAAATTATCTACGTATATAAAGAATGTTTATCTGTCCGTTTGTCTTTTATACAGATTTACAGTTTTATTTCGATACTGATGAAATTTTACTCGCTAACAATTCAAAATAAGAAAAAGGTTGCCATCCACATTTCATTTTGAAAAAATGCCCCCACCCACCCTTAGTCATACCCTCAGAGTAACCTCTAATCAACCTCAAACTTTTTTGCGATTAAGTTTACAAAAATATTTTAAGAAAATAAAGCCGTTACTATGGAAATTGATGATTATTAAAAAAACAATTCTCGAGTATAAGGATAATTAGAAGTGGAGAAATAATAATGGGAAAATAATTTTGTTGGGAAAAGGTCATAGGCAATTAATAATTTTGGAAATTTAGCGAGGAAACTTATTACTGAAACTTTTGATTCCGTCCCATCAAATGAAGGGTACCGACATTAGGAGGTGGGTGGAAATGCCACCGACGAAAAAAAAGAGTATTGGTTAGATATAACTCTTGGAATAAAAACAAAGAAGCCATAGCTGTTTCGAAAACATCTGAACAATATGAGCTTCGTCTAAACAGGTGCGGGTATATAAGGATGTCGACTGGCCTCGGGCAGTTTACGATAAACAACCGAAATGTTTTTTAATAGATTATCGACTATTTACCAATTTATATCATATCATACTTATATATATATATATATATATATATATGTGTGTGATTGTTTGTTATTCAATCAGGAAAAAATTACTTCATCGATTTTGATGAATTTTGTTTTGTTTTCTTTAATTGGTTTTAGAAAACAAATCCTTATTTATAGGCTACATCGTTTTAAGTATGCGGGCGAACCCTAGGGTAGGAGGTTATTTTTAAATAAATAAGTTTTCGTTTATTTACTACTTATTTTTTTCATATTCTCCTTTCAATACTTTTTCATATATATCTTTGTTTCATCAGAACATTTAAGCACGGAAAATTTTTGTAATCGTTTAAAAAAGTAATTAAAATACATTAAATATAACGAGGTATGTTCTGAAAATTTAAGTCATTTAGATATCATAAAATTTGCTAAATAAAACAAGAGTATATCTCTCTCATTTTGTTTTGAATCTATAGCTCTACAACAGAATTTAATCAACAAAGAAAAAAAATATATAAAACCGGAATTGGCAATCTTATTGATTGTAAAATAAAGTACAGCCATTCTAAAAATTACAGAATTAACAATATGGAAGCACTATCATAAGAGACGCCGGTCAAAAATAGTGACTGTCAAGAAAATACTTCCACTATACTCCCCGTAATACTTATTTGTTCAATTTGTTTTGTAAATAAGATAACTGAAGGACAAACAACAAAAACATTTTTATTGAAAACCAATGTAACGATTACTATTTATTGTAATGAGACAGGCACTGTGGTGTATAATAGTAAGAAAACAGTGTCGGAAAAAACGTTAGAGTTAAGCGTGAAAAATAGTGTAATGCATGTAGCCGCTGAAAAAAGATAAAAATAAAATATGTGATAACAAAGATGGTCGCTTTTGGAACCGGTAGAGGTAAGATATTGCGATTTGTTTACATCTGCGACAGCTTGGCTACTTGACTTCTTTTCCACCGTACCTCTACATTAAACCTATCTAAGAAACAAATCGTCTACTATTTTGAAATGGATATTTTATAAAAGATTTACTATACATTTTTTCCATCCAGTAACTAGGAAATTTAATGTAACATTTCATGGAAACAGAGAAAGTGTTTGTCCATAATTAGGTCACAAATAAACAAATTGAAAAAGTTTTAAATAACTGGACCTCATATCGTTTAGTCAAAACAAATTAAATCCAAATAAATTACCCAGACAGTTCGAAATTCTAAATTTTTTTCAGTTTTCTTTAAAAAGAATAAATCGTGTTTAATAATCCCTAAGTTTAAAATGTAATTCGGACAAATTTAATAAATTTCAACGGATAGGTAGCTTGTTATATAATTATAAAATATAATTTTAAATAGTTATATAGTTATTAAATGACAGTACAAAGGTAAGTCATGCATACTATCTTTTTGTTTCAACAATCCCTAGAGTATTTTGCTAATTAGAAATCAACAACATTATGTAGCCGGAAGACATAACCAAGAAACCGTACAGCGTTACAATTTAATTAAATTTATTCCACTTAAGTTTGCAACTGATATAACAAAAATCTTTACTCGATTACTCGTTAAGTTATCCTTCAGCTAACTGTTAAAGTAGGGTACCGCACGATAGGTACAGAAGCGGCATCAGTCATAGCTGGTATGCCACCGATTGATCTACAGGCCAGGATGTAACATTCTATTGCTTCAGGGAGTGAGAGAAAAGTGTCTGTGGATGAGATGTTCAGAGTCTGGAACGACAGGTGGAATGCGGCGGAGACTGGGCGGTGGATACACCGGCTCATCAGTGACGTCAGGAGCTGGGTAGAGCGGAAGCATGGTGATACCAATTACGAGCTCACCCAGTTTCTATCAGGGCACGGGTGCTTTAACGATTACCCGTACCGTGTCAGTAGGAGTACCATGAGATGCTGCGATGATTGTGGGGAGCAGGATAAGGCAGAACACGTAGTATTTTCATGCACGAGGTGGAGAGACTTGAGGGCTGCCATGATGAGCCACGGCGCAGTAGATGTGGATAATATAATAAGTGTTATGTTGGCTGACAGAGATGCTTGGACGAGAGTGACGACTGCGGTGTCAGCCATAATTAGAAACAAGGCAGCGGTGGAGAGGGGCAGGCAGACTGGAAGACAGTTGACCTGTGGCGGAAAGACCGATGACGGACGGCTATGGGCGGCCAACCATAGGAGGAGGGTGGCGGGAGCTCCTCGGAGTCGTCGTTCGCCGATGATCCCCTGGGGACGTCGCTCTGGCTATTCTAATTCGGTGACAAGAGCGCGCGGGTGTTTGCGCAGGGGCTGTGTATATACTATGCGGATTAGGTCTGTCCCCTGCGTGACTAGAGGGGGAGGTTTTTTAGCGGGTGAGAGCCCCGCATTTGCCGTCAGAGCGGGCCTGGCGGCGGCTGGCAGTGCTTTTTCCTCCTCCTACGGAAAACAAAAAAAAAACTGTTAAAGCTTAGCGGGACACACCCCAAAATATTTTTATTGTATAATGTTTATAACATTACATTATGAACAATAAAAAAATTTTTATTTGGAAATTACAATACATTCAGAATCTTGTCGCCCATAGTAAGAATGGTTCTATTAAACCACCTTGAGCTGGAGAGGATGGTTTGTAAATTAAAATAGAGTATAGTATAATCTATCTGAAATGTGGAGGATTAGCATTTGTAGTCCAGGGAATGAGGTCGACTCCTCGATAATATTTCCGTTACCATTATGTTCTAGTGAGTAAAAAAATGTCCCGGCTTAGTGTTCCAGTACTAACCAACATGTCTCTTAAAGTAAAATGTCATAAAATCGGAAAAAATATTTGACTCTAATAAGGAAGCTTCTTTGATGAGTAAATGTATAATAAAATTTAAAAGATAAATTATATTATAACTGTATATACTGTTTATTATATTTAGTAATATAAACTCCGTCAATTTTATCATCCCATGGATTACTAATTTTGACTGGAATATATTCTTACAGGCAGTGTTTACTATCAAAATATACATTGATAAACGATATAATCAAAACGGTCATATTTAACAAATACGTAAAGATAAATAAAAAAAAAAGTAGTTATCCAACCCAAATTTCCTACGCAATAATAGCTTATATAACTGTTTTTATATTTATCAGATAAAAAAATTGTAGAAAATTTGCTAATTGATTTATATATGTTGATAAATGTAGTTTTTTTTCTATAATCCATCATTTTAATCAAGAAAGTATGGACATAATACTCTGATATGCATATTTATTAAGAACCATTTACGGAAATAATGCAGGAAAGAAATTAAATTAAAACGGTATTGCAGTTTAAAAAATGTTAATTGTTTCATTATTATATAAAGAAATGGTTTAAATCAAAACCCAACCCGTGTTAAGACAAAACAGGAATACAAACAAACACGGATAGTTCCTGTAATGAACTAAACAGGTTGTTGTTACTCGATCTACAACATAGTAATTATTTATTTCTATTAATTTAAAATAAATAAATTGCTTTAAAATATTTATTTAAAATTACAAAGTCTATGAATATTAATAATAATAAATTAGAGAAATTATAATTTTATACAATTTAATCAGTCGGTTAATTTACCAATTAGTTAACTGATTTACTTGATCGTTATATATACAGGTTATATAAATATTTATTTCTAACAGCTCTACGGAATATACTTAATTAACAATAAAAATACTGTAAAATAAGAAAATGTTACAATCATTGATCTATCTAAATATAAAGGTAGTTTTATTTTGAGGGCAAAATCGCCTGCACGTTATCTTTGCCGGATTTTTTTTTTTTTTTTTAAAAAAGAAATAAAAGTAATTAAGAGTAATAGATAAATAGTAAAACTTAAAACTAATATCACAGGTAAAATAAAAATGAAAGCAAATACAATTTAACAAAGTCCGAGATGGGTGTAAAAGTCCCATTTCTCAGATAACAAAAGCACTAAAAGAATATTAAAAAAAAGCTAAAAAAAAAATAAAAACACTACCATAAAACTTAAAACTAGGTTAAAAACTAAAATATTAAAAAAAAATAAATAAAACTTAAAACTATTATGTTTACTTACAACTAATATCACAGACGAAATTTTTAAAACATAAAAGCAAAAAAATAAAACAAAAAAAAAATATATATATGTATATAAAATTTGACAAATTCCGATAAGGAGTGTAAAAGGCTCCCTACTTTACCTATCGGATGACAAAAACAAAACATGGAAATTAAATTTTTATATTAGATTTTTTTTTTGTTAACCCTACACTACGCAAAAACAGAAACATCCGGTTTAAAACTTCATTATCATTGCGTAAGATACCACGGATGTTTCTGGGTAGTTTAAATTTACGACGCAATGCCGCATAACATATGCAGTACACGAATATGTGGCACAGAGTCATGCGGCAGTTGCATCGTGCGCATAGGGGTGCGTGTCTCTTGTCATCAGGCACTCGTGTGTCCTATCCGCAATCGACAGACTACTTCCTCACGCCGAGATTTTGTACATGAGAAGTCCCATGGCAACACAGAATCTTTAATCTGCCGGAGTTTATTATCTACAGTAGCCATCCAGTCACCTTGCCACATTGATCTTAAAGATTGTTTTACATAATTAGTAAAATCAGAAGTAGCAACTCGGGTGGTGAAAGGAGGTTAATTGCATGCGTCTTTGGCAGCGGAATCTCCATGTTCATTACCTGGAATCCCTACATGGCTAGGGATCCAGCAAAAACTTACTTCTGTGTTGCGATTATTCAATTCCGCGATTGCGTTGTAAATTTCAATGACGATAGGATGTTTGGAATAAAATTTTTTTAAGGATTGGGGGGCACTACACGAGTCACTGCAAATAAGGATTTTTCTATATTTAGGGTTAATGATATTTAGAGCCTTATTTATAGCGTATAGTTCAGCGGTAAACACACTCGTAATACCGGGTAGACCAAACATATAAGTTCTTTCATTGACAACAAATGCACAACCAACGGTATCGTTTTGTTTCGATCCATCGGTGTATACCACCGCGTCTGAATTCATCTTCGAGAGAACACACTGAAACATTTGCTGGAAGACAGTAGGTAGTGTTGATTGTTTATTGTATGTCGTAAGGTCAAAAGTAAAATTTATAAGGTTTATTCTCCACGGAGGATATGAGCAAGGATACGTTAGAAAAAATGACGGCGTGTCAACATTTATATGCTGCAGCAGACGTCGGGTACGGACACCTACAGATGCAGTACAACGTGGATGGTCCTCATATTTTCCTAAATTAGGATTTCTAAAGACCGAGTCAAAAGCCGGGTGTTTTGGCTGTCCTCTGAGACGAGCAAAATAAGATAATAAAAGCTGATCTCGTCTAACCCAAAGAGATGGTTCACCACAGTCTACAAGTAAGCTTGCGACAGGACTTGACCTAAACGCGCCTGTGGCAAGCTGCAGGAAAGCTGGTGATGTACACCATTCAGCACTTTAAGTACGGTTTGACGAGCTGAAGAGTAGGCGACACAACCATAATCTAAACGGGAACGAACAAAGGAATAGTAAAAACGTAACATACATGACCTATCGGCTCTCCAATTGGTGTTACTAAGGACTCGCATCATATCTAAAAGTTTGGAACATTTTGTTTTTAATTCTTTTATATGTTTGACCCAGTAAGACGACTATAAAAAAATAAACCTAAAAACTTGACGTAGGTAGAGATAGTAATAGTCTCTCCGTTCAGAAAAACATGCGGAATAGAAGGGTTTCGTAGTCGAGAAAAGACTACACATTTTGTTTTGTCGGATGAAAATGTGAAACCAGTAATCCTGGACCAAGCTTCAAGGTGAGATATAGTGTTCTGTAGTAGTCTCTCTGCTGTGGGTGTTGAACGGCTAGCAATGTAAATAGCAAAATCGTCAACAAATAGAGAACATGAGACAGGAGCCTGTATACAATTAATACTATTTATGGCTACAGAAAATAAGGTGGCACTTAATACACTACCTTGAGGCACTCCAATCTCCAAGATGACACTACCCGAGAGCGAATCGTCTACACGAACACGAAACGTTCGGTGATTTAAGAATCTCCACGGATAAAAGCAAGCATATTGCCCTTGATTCCCCATTCTTTGAGGGTGTTAAGAATACCACGTCGCCAGGCCGTGTCGTACGCCTTTTTATATCAAAGAAGATAGCGACGAGGTGCTGGCGGTTTAGAAAAGCGTTTTGTATGGCTGTTTCCATTGACACTAAATGGTAAGCCATATCTCACCATGTAAGCCTGCGGTTTACCATTCTCTCCATTATTTTACACAAAACACTTGTTAAAGAGATAGGGCGGTAGCTTGAGTGGTTGGTTTTATCTTTAACAGGTTTTAGTACTGGTATAATAAATGCTTCTGACCAGCCGGGTGGGAAACTTGTTCGGAGAATAAACAATTATAAATATTCAAAAGATGTTGTAGTACCGAATTAGGAAGGTGTGAAAGCATGGCAAGGCGAATGTTGTCCGGTCCAGGAGAAGTGTCACGTGAGTTTTATATGCGTGTAACAATTCCTTAAAAACGAATGAGGAGTTTAATTCACCAACCGAATCACCAACGTTTAACGATAATACTTCTAACTGGTACAAGAAACAAGTACCTTTGAAAATCGTTATTATATGATGAAGTGAGAGACACCGAGCGGAAAGATTTTGCTAAAGTATTTGCCACAGCTGAAGATGATGAAAGGACTTCTTCTTCATCAATAAGACCGAAAATAGATTGTTTCGGTGATCCGAAAATTGCACGAATTTTTTTTCCACACAGTAGACGTGGGAGTAGTGCGTGAGATAGTGCTCACATATTTCGTCCATGAAATCCTCTTAGCGTTCAAGAATACTCGACGGCATACCGCTCTAGCCCTGTGATATAAATTTAGATGTTCAGTTGTAGGCCTACGATTAAATTTGCGTAGTGCCTGCCGTCGATACCTAATAGCATATTTGGAATCATCATTCCACCATGGAAGGGAGGGACGTCTAGGATTACCCGATGTTTGTGGGATATATCTGTTGGCATTCTCAAGTATCATGGACTTAAGTGAGGAACATTGGTCAAGGATGTTCGCACCATCGTCATACTATGATTGGAAGGTTTTATGGTATCCATTCCAATCCGCCTTTTCAACAATGCATCTTCGTGGCCTTCTTTTAACCTCGCGGTCTACACCGAAACCAATAATAATTGGTCTGTGATCACTGCCGTGAAAGTCGTCACAAACAGACCAATTAAGATGAAGGGGTAAATTCGGTGAGCATATGGAGAGATCGATGTTAGATACAGTACCAGATGATAAAGCCATGAATTTATGTGATCCATTATTCAATAGACAAAGATTCAAGTCTTGTCTCACTCTATCATATTTCCTCGAGTGGAGCAGAAGGTTGAACCCCAGGAAATATGGTGGGCATTGAAGTCTCCTACTATTAACGATGGAGATGGTATTTGCGTGAGGAGATTTGAGACATCTAGAGCACTGAACTCAGTATTCGGTGAGAGATACAGATTGCAGATATGCAATTTGAAGGGGATAGAGATCTTTACTGCAACAGCAGGAATGAGAGTGGTAAGCCACTCTCTCTACTGTCTACTAGACAGTCGTATCTCTCACAGAAGTATCCTCTGAGTGTTATTGGGTCATGTTGTAGAAGATGAGTTTCTTGGAAACACATGATTAATGGATCTTGTTCATGCGCCAGTACTAATATCTTCAATGCGGGATCGAAGACCTCTAAAATTTCACTGAATAATGTTCATAAGGGTAAAAAAAAAAATAAAAAATAAAAATAATAAAATAAATAAATTTAGGAAACTATATAAAAATTAGTTATACGTGATTCGGTTTTTCTTTTTTGTATTTTTTTATTTTAAAGAACTCCGATGCCCTGGGGTCGGGTGGTTCTTCAACCATATCCTCCTGTATATGAGGTGATGGTGGAGGAGATTTATTTGAATGGGATGCTGTAGGGGGTGGTTATGTGGGTTATCTTTACGGGGAGCTTATTAGGCGGCTTACTGCCATCTTTGATAGTCTCTGCCCGTAACGGTAAGATTTTGGGAACAGGGACTTTCGTATGGATCACACTGTTGGATTCACTAACTGAGACAAATCATCTTTGTCAGCTCTGAAATAGTGGCTGTAAGTGAAGCTACTTGATCAGAAAGCATCTGAACAAGTTTTATAAGTTCATTGCAGGATCCGCACTGCTGATTACTAGCATTTGTAGGAGTTTGTTTCGATGTAGCGGTGGCAAAAGATACATCTGGTTTAACCAGGTTCCGTGAATTATTTAACTTTTTGTATTCTCTTCGTGCGGCCGGGAAAGATAGCTTTTGCTCCGTACAGATTTTAAGAATTGCCTTTTCTTCTTTAAAGGTTGGGCAATCTCGGGAGCGGGCTGTATGTGAACCACTGCAGTTCGCACATTTTTCACCTTTCTTCGCAGTTAGTATCATTGTGACCTACTTTAGCACATCGAGCACAGATCTCCGTTGTCGAGTAAGATGTTGTAGTGTGACCATAACCTTAGCATCTGAAACATCGTCGTGGATTGGGTATGAATGGTCGTACCCGAACCGAGAGGTAACCCACTTACCTGAGAGCGAATCGTCTACAAGAACACGAAACGAAGTCTACGTGAACACGAATCTTCTCTGGTGGAACAGGGAGATTGAATGTCAGTATGAGAGACGGTGTCGGTTCTTCTGTTCCGCTCTGCTGTTTCATTATATGCTTCACTTCAACAACATCTTGGGGGCGAAGCTCATCAACTATTTCAGTGATATCTACATCTAAGAGGTCTCGACAAAAAATTACTCCCCGGCTCGTATTTAACAATTCGTGGCATTCTGCACTGATATTTATACCACCCATATTACGGAGACGTAGGATAGATCGACTCTGTTCATCGTTGAATGTTTCAATCAGAATCGATCCGTCACGGAATTTCCTGATTTTCTTCGAGGAACCACTTGCACCTGTTATAGTTTTGTTTATTAAGAAAGGTGAATTCTTTTAGAGGGAGCCACCTTCCTGACTATTTCGGAGAACAACGAATCTAATATTTTTAGAATTCAAGTCTAATGATTTGCGGTTCTCTTCAGTAGGACGTTTATCCTCGTCAGACAAAACTGATCGAGGTCTTTTCACAAGACTAGAAATGATGGTTTTTTTCAGATATACCACCAACCATTATTGTATTTATTATTTGAACTGAAATTTTGGTTCCACGAGTACCGGCGAAAAATGGACCACTCCAACAGAGCGCACGCGTACTGGAGCTAGAGCTAAATACAACTGGGTTCGCCCTGGTGCCCAGAGGACATCGTTCTAGACTCACTATGTAGAACCATTCACCCATCGGCACGATTTGTTCCCACCTTGGGTTACGGTTGCGTTTCGTAAGATGTCGCAACACCACCGAGTGTAAATGTAAGAAATATCAGTGTAGGATGTTGTTGTGTAGTTGTGTAAGTGTGTATGTTGTAATTTATGTAGTGTTCTTGGTGTAGTATACGTGTATAGTGTAAAGTGTTCTGCAGCTCAATGTATAGTGGGAAGAAAAGCTGCAGAGACTAGGCCCGTGGGGACGCCAGCCCCCAAAGTCTAAAAGAATAAGACTCCCCGTCGGGGATAAAGGTAGTGGTAGAGAATGTAATACATAACAAAATACTCTTTTTATCTACTTAAAGTTGATTATTTTTCTTAATTTTATGTAAACGTTATCGCAAAATTATTTATTTTCTTCAGGGGTACATCGCGTATTGGAATTAAAACAATACTGCTGGTACATTAAAAAATATATAAAATCTCTCTATTAATGCTTTGAAATAAATTTTATTTTATTAAAATATAGTTTGTTACGTCATTCTCGATCATTAACAATTTCTAATATCAACTGTTAACAGTTTATCGTTCTTTCTTTTAAGAAAATAAAACACTAAGCGGACTCAGTATCATAGTATCCGATTAAAATTTATATAAAAAGAATAAGAAAATAAACATGAAAAAATATGACGGAAAATTAGGCACCATAGAAGATTTTCAAACTTATTACCAACCTACTTGATACTTTCCAGATACTTAAAGCAATCGAAATTTCCCAAACCCCCTCCCGTGTAGGCTGAGCTGGGGCGATTCAACAGAGAGGCTTAGATTCGGTAGTAATGCATTCTGGACCTTCTCCAATACAAGCTTTTATTTTCATTATACGCGATATACATTAGAATAAGTTAAAAATATTTTAACAATGTATTTTTATAATTAAATTCCCGTAATTACTAAACATAAATAAAAAGAAAAATACTGAGTTTCCAAACTTACATAACTAAACGTAATATTTAAAAATAATAAATTAATAAAAATACAAATAAAATTAATAAATGATTTTAAAATACAGCAATTAAAAGAATGAAAATATAATTTAAAAAGATTAATACAAATAATGTACACTTTTTTTCCTCTGCTCTCCTGGGTTGGATCTGCAGTCAAGTTTAGCTCAACCCAAGAGAGTGTCCTTTAACTCAAACGAGCTTTAAAAAAATATACTTCTAAAAAATAAATAACACTTTAAAAAAAAAATAAAAAGATAAACAATTAAAGATAATAAAAAGTGCATAAATTAGAAAATTATGAATCTACTAATTAAAAAGTTCAGTATGAAATTGCGAAAACTGTTGAAAACTGTTAAAGTTTTCAACAATTAGTAAATTATCGCCCCTATAACATAATTATCATTTTGCCTCTATTAGGGGGTCTATATTCCTTATTTTTTTATATTTTTATATAATTTGATAGTTTCAGAGTTACTTTACGAAAAAATATAAAAAATATAAATATATTAACAAAAATATATCAAAATAAAGAAAAAAATCTAGAAAATGGTAATTTCCCATTAAACTAATCAGATATTCATGTAAAAATTGAGGTAGTTGCTTTTGCTATAATTTCAATCACCAGTGAATGTATACAAACTAAATTATATCAAGTATGTAAAAGAGAGAACAATAAAAACTTATATATTTATTTTTTAATGAAAGAGTTTAATATTAAGAATTAAAGTACCCAAATACATGAGATACATTTAAAAACAGATGAGTATATTAACTCGATTTTGTTAAGTTGAATGCGGTTATTTTTATGGAAAAAATTTTCCCAAAAATTGTTTAACCGTTAAATATATGCAGTGTACAAATCTACTACGGTTAGCCCCTAAGTAAAATTTATATTAAATGTATTGTTTGGGCATTCCGTCTCTGTAAATTTACTATGGATAAACTTCAATCCTGCAATAAAAATTAATTACCATTTCAAAAATAAACTATTCACTTTCTATAAGTAATGCTTTAGATATCATATGCATAGATGTATATATGACTACCAGTTCTCATTGCTTGATTGAATGTTTACCTCATATTTTTACCAATGGGAGAATCAATCTAACACCCATGAGCTTTTGAACATTACCAACGCGTTTCGAATATCTTACGGAAAAAAGCTATAAAGTAAGAAAAGTTTTTTTATTAATGGGTAGATATGCCACTACACATATAAAAATGTAGCTGCTCCAGCATTTACATGGATGGATCAACGGAAATCGTGCTAAAAACTTGTTAAGAAAAATACTCAAAAGCAGATGTGATTAATGTCCATATTAATTATTATAAACAATTTTAAATACAGCTTACAAAAATTTGAAATTTGTAAAACTTTATTTCCATATTAATTATATAAAATATAAACGTATGAAATAATTTTAAGTAAATATATGAAGATATTAAATAAAAAAAATAATAAAAATTTGCGCAGTTCTGCGAAAGACCGACTTTTCGTTAATTTAATTTTAATATTTTTATACTTAGTTAATTTGGTTTAATATTGCTAACAATTGATACCGCAGATAAAGTCAACTTTCCAACTTGCAACATCATAACGAATAACGCTTTTAACTTGCCCCGCTCAAATGTCTTCGACCTTAAGTAACTCAAGAACGACTCAACCAATCTTCATCAAATTTTCACATGGAAAATTTCAGATATACTAACACAACACATCTAAATTTCAAAGAAATTGATTCAATAGTTTTGGAGATTTTCGAGCAACAAAATTTTATACATAGGCCGATAGATATATAAGGAAACTCAAATTTAAGTAAATGGTATTTTCGTACTCTTCATAACCCAAAACGTAAATAGAATTTATTTTCGCCCGTCATTTTTTTACCGACTATGAAAAGTCGATAAAAAATATTTAGAATTCAGAAGGCGGCAATGGGAATTGTTTGAGCACATATTTATGTACAGAATGACGGAAAATTCAGGTTTTTTTAAAAAAATTAATTAGTATTAATAATTCAGGTTTTTTTAAGATTAATTAGTATTATTTAAAATTTTATCCACATAGAAATATTGTTTGCATAAAAGAAAAATTTTTAACTTTATTTTTAATGAATTGGTGGGAAGATTTTTTAAATATTTGGTGATTTATTAAATATGTAAACGAAGCATACGTAATAAGATTTTCTTTTAAGCCGAATTGTTACGTTAAGTTACACGTAAATCTTTCTTCTTCAGTTAAAATGAACACCTTCATTTTGTTCTTACCGCTTAAATACATACTAGTACTTTATTTTTTATGAACTTATTGATCCTTTATTACTGGAATATGACAATACTTAATGTCTCGATTACTCTTTATTGATCCTTTATTACTGGAATATGACAATACTTAATGTCTCGATTACTCTAACAATATAAAAACCCATTTACCAATGTGAAAAACTAATACTAAAAACGCATAAGTAATTGTTTGAATAATAATTATCACTTTCAATGTATCTTTTTTCCATAATATCGTTAATATTATTTTCATATAAAGTAACAATTAAACTAAGTATGTAGAAAAACTGAAAATCAGAATTTTTATCCAAAACCATGGTACAGAGTGCCCTAATTTATTTTACAGAATAAAATAAAACTATAATCGATTTTTAAAGTCGATAATGATTAAAAATATCGACAATAATTCATATTCCAATAATATCAATTTTGTTTCAACACAGTTGATAGATAGTTTTGTAATATAATACGTGAATTATATATCCTTGAAATAACAACAATCAAATTGGTAAAATATTATAAATGTATATACTATACGTTCCAATCAATAATAAATTACATAATCAATAAGTAAAAATATATTTGTTTTTATCTGTATAGTCTTATATATATATATATATATATATATATATATTAATAAGTTGATAAATTTTATTGTCTTTTTTATAAGACATTGCATAAAGTACTTAGTATTAATTGAAATTATATTACTTTTTTTTTATTAAAACCGGTCAAGTATAGAAAAAAAATAATAAAGCTAGCGACTCACTCCTAATGAATATAATGTGTTAAATGTAAATTTAAAAAAAAAATAATGCAATAATTATAAGCTTGGAAATCATTATCATTAATATATTTTTTATGATCAATTAACTGAAAATATTTACACACGCGGGCGCATACACACACACAAGTATATGTGTTGTTTTGTTATTAAAAAAATTGTGTACTTAAGACAGTACGGCCAAAGCAAAAACTGCTAATCGTTTTGAAGTATGTAACTGGCTTACACACATAACGCGTGATTTCAGCAGAAAGTTTCAGGTATAGTATAACAGCCGCAATTATAGTAAATACGCTACAATCTAGAGCAATTTTGCTATAGTTTCTGCTACTATACAGTACATATTTTAAAAGTTTCTTAAAATTTAAGACTTTTTTTCTTAAAATTTTCATGCAATGATTGAATAACTCTTCAATAGTATTTTTCAGTATACAACAATGATACAATAAACATATAAATTGAGAGATAGGTATGTATATTATGGAACGCACTCCGTATACAGTATATGAGAAATACATAGATTTTCTTTACCTACACAATGATTGAATTATTCTTCAATAATATTTTTTTAGTATTAGACGGATGATGCACTAAACGTGTACACTTAAAGATACGTCAGTAGTTACACGAACAATTAAACGTATACCGAACAATTATAAATGTATTTAATGTTCAACGAAACACTGCCAAGCACAGAAGCCACGCACAGCTGTTTCTCTCTCGCTCAGACAAACTCGGCTTCCCCGTGTTTACCCGAACAAGCGTTTCAGCTCGGAACCTGACAGATGAAACTTGTTCACTATTCAGGCGGCTGTCTCCTGCGCTCGGCTAAATTCGGCTTGCCCGACTTTATACGAATAAGCGTTTCATTGCAGAGCTTGACGGATCAGACCTATCAATGCCCATCCAAAAATATCCAGCGCCCCTAAAGTTTTCATTTCAAAAGATTATTTCTATTATGGACGATTCTCATATCTATGATGTATTATTCTGGTAAAAACAAAACTTTTGATGAATATAATTTTCTTTTTATTTCATTTTATATATTGCCCATTAAATTTATTTGATGTAAAAGAAATGTAAAGTTTGTGTATTTAAAAGACTTTTAAACTTTCTTCTTTCTATGTTATAATGTTTTTACAATTATTTAGTTGTACAGTTTTATATTCCTTTACGTTCTGTTCTAGTTTTTAAAACATTATTTATTACATATAGATTTTTAATTATCCATTATATATATATATCCAATTTATACGTTCCTGTATACTATTTTTCTTCTATAAATTTTTCTATCACCAAATTTAGAAAGCATGGATGTGTAAATACGTGTCCAACCACCCTAGTTCGTTTATCTCTTGACAGTGTGTGTTAAAAATAATGATCCGATTTCAAAACCTAACGTGTGTATAACTACGCATGGTCAGTAAATAAAATTTACACCAATTGAAAGGGCGCGTCTTAGGGTTTCACATACCTGTCTGACCATACCAGACTGCAATACTAGCGCTCAAATATACGCTAACCTCAATTGTGAACAACATGGCGTCTAGGCAACAGAATGTAGCTAGACGGAGTGCGTAATAACGGTTCAGCGTACATTTTGACAACGTTTCAGGATCGATTCACCATCGGTTAAAAATATTCGTCGCTGGTATAAACAGTTTGAAGAATCAAATTATTTATAAGTGGGAAAGAGTCCATCCCAACTACCGTAGAGGAAGACACCCGTCCTGTGACGATTCCGGTCTTCCCCCCCTCCCCGATCGTAACAATGATGGTCTTTAACGGGAGTCGTCTTTCTTTTGCTCTCCAACGTTTTACATCTTATAGTAATAAAGCAGATCTCGTTGGGATGCCACTGGTGGAAGTGCCTCGGTAAACACTTGCATTAGTAAATTAATGACTCAGCCTTCGCCTTCACTGTAGGCTTCTTTTAGACAATCTTGACTGTTCTAATTCGTTGCTCTCTGAACTAGCTAACCGAGTTCGTGGAAGCACGAACCCCACACCTAGTTCAACACTTTGTAAGCCAACTTGTGTGCAAATGTCTCATAATATTCAGGGCAAATGAATAAATAACATACCACCAAAAATGTTTTTAGCAACAACGAAATTTATTTCTAGTTCCCTTAGTGAACTCAAATTTAGTTCATACCCTTGATTTAGGAAAGAGTCTATCCCAACCCCGTAAGGAAAGACACCCGCCTAGTGACATTCCGGTCGCCACACCCCCACGTTCCTTGCCCTCTTGGGCTTTAACGGGAGTCGTCTATCGCCTCTGACTTTTTACATCTCATAGTAATAAGCCTGGCCTCGTTGGGATGCCACCGATGCAAATGCCTCGGTAGACATTTGCATCGGTGATTTAATAACTCAGCTTATTGCCTTCGCTGCAGGCCTCGTCCGGAGGAAAAAGTCCACGGCGACCACGCACTTCAGAGGAAAATATATGACGAATACAAGATGATTTTCAGAGAAATCCAAAAAAATTCCATTCGTTGCGCTAGACGAGAATTTTCATCCCTTCATATGACTGTTTGGCTTCTGTTTTTACGATGCCGCATTTCTGCCCGTACCGATACAACCAGTAGAACCTCTTCATGTGAGTGACAACAAAATACCAAAACATTTCTGTGATATGATATTAGTTGATATGGAAGACGACAGATCAGTAGGTCATAATGTTTACATAGGAGTTTTGAGAATCTGAGGAGATCATGCAGTAGATTTATCAAAAGATAATGTATGTTTTTGTGCTGCTTCGTTTACAAAGATTTATGGGCATTTCTTTTTGGTAGGAAACCCCGTAACAGGGCATTCATATCTCGAGATGCTGCATGACTGGCTAAATGAAGACGCAACTAAATTAAGTTTTAAATAACGAATTTTTAAATGACGACTACACAAATAAATTAAGACTCTAAATAATCCATTCCGCAAGATGGAGCCCCGCCAGATCAGTACAACAGAGTTCGTC
Organism: Lycorma delicatula; assembly: GCF_047948215.1. Taxonomy (NCBI): domain Eukaryota; kingdom Metazoa; phylum Arthropoda; class Insecta; order Hemiptera; family Fulgoridae; genus Lycorma; species Lycorma delicatula. The sequence continues at coordinate 179,878,366 of NC_134458.1, forward strand.
ATTTTCTAAATGAAACATTGCCTCAACGCTGGATTGAGCCTACTGGAGCACAAGACTTGACACTAAACTCTTGGCCCCATTATCACTAGGTTGTTTAATACCGTTGTCTTCTGCATTTTAATATCGTTGACTTCCTGAAGAGTTTCTACGATTTTGAGAAACAGTTTCCCATTTTCAGGGCAGTTGAGAACGCGGTACCCACCCCTTTTCATCCGCTCTCTGAGGAGGCCGTTGGCAATTATAATGGGGGAATTCCTTATACCGGGAATAACTTGGTCCCTTCAATTGTTAGCCGCTTGTATACACAAACATTATTACAAATTTCATTCCCTTTTTATCACGCGGAGGTGAATATCTTTGTGAAAAGATTTACTTTTCACAAATCTTGGACCTTAACTGCATTTCCTACATTCGCTCGTATATTTAGATAGAAAATATATACTAAATGAACATAAATCAAACATACTGTTCAATAACATTCTGAAGGAGTTATAATTATTTCAATGCCGGGGTAATTAACAACAGTGCCATCTAAACACTGATGGAGTCAAATAATAATATAAAAGAGATCTTTTGTTCAGTTCTATATTTTATAATTTATATCTTCATAAAATAGCACTAAACAATATAGCTCAATTACTGATTAAGTACTTGTATAACCATAAATACGAATACAGAAGATTTTTTTTACTAATTTGTAACGATCCGTTATTTAAATTTTACCTTTAAAATGTTTCCTCCTGCATGCCAATATAACGTACAGTTAGATAATAGACTATCGCTTTATGTAATCGGATATTATTAATTTTTATAACTTTTACATTTTTGAAATTATAGTGGTTGAAAATCTATTATATAATGGTATCGACGAGAACAAAGACGTAGTATTTTATTAAAAAATAGTATTTTGTCTACGTAAAATTATTCTAGGTTATAAACGATTTTTTTCTAATTATGTAACGATAAAGAAATTTAATATAATTTGCTATACAATTAATAGTATATTAAGAAAAAGAATGCAAACGAAGTAATAAAAAAAGGGAAAATTTTCATAAATAACATTAATAAAAACAAACGTAAAAATTCAATAAAACAGTATTTTTACCAACAGTTCTATAATTTTTATAAATTATATCTTTCATAAAATAACAGTAAACGATAAATAGCCCAATTATTGATTACGAACTTGTATAACCATGAATACTAAATTAGTAGGTTTTTTTTACTAATTTGTAACAATCCGTTATTTAATTTTTTTTTATTATAATGCTGCATTATTATTAATAAAAGGTGTGGCCATATATAAAATTAATTGTTAAAACAATTAGAATTAAATTATGTACTAAAACCTTGGAATAATTGGAAAAACAACCTACATCAATATAATTTATTACAAAGGAAATTATTTTTTTTTTAATAAATTATTTTGCTAGTGACGACAATTAATGTGGATTAATTTTTTATATTATCATTTTATAAAGATTATAAAACGAATAAAAAATATACAGATATATTGTGAAAAGGGGTAAATTATATTTTTAAAAGGTAAAAAATAATTAAAATTAAATATAGACTTAATATAATATTTTATCATATATATTGATCTTACATCTAATATAAAATAACTTTAACATGTATTTAGTTTACTGAATAATAATAATTAATACGAGTTACATTGGAATAGATAAAAAGTGATCATAGCGCAAATATTGATTGCAAAATTAAAAATGACTAAATGGCAGTTCTATGAATGGTAGATTTCTTGTGCGTCTACTTTCCATTTTAAATAAGAACATAACCACATAAATCATACAGGCTTATATAAAAGCATAAATATCAAATAATGTTTTTCTTTGATCTTTACTGTTCAAAAATCGAGAGGAAAAAAATTACGAATAAATTAAACAAATGTAGGGTCTCTTTGATGTTATACAATTTAAACAACAATTAAATTAAAAAAGTGACATTTAAATTTTAAAGAGTATCACAAACATGCTAAGTAAAGTAGTATTGCTATTGCCGATAGTAAAATGGAATCCCACCGGCTTGGTCTAGTGGTGAACTCGTCATCGCAAATCAGCTGATTTTGAAGTCGAGAGTGCTACGGTTCAAATTCTAGTAAAGGCAGTTACTTTTATACGGATTTGAATACTAGATCGTGGACACCGGTGTTCTTTGGTGGTTGGGTTTCAATTAATCTCACATCTCAGCAATGGTCAATCAGAAACTTTACTAGATTAAACTTCATTTACATTGATTACATATCATCCTAATTCATCCTGTGAAATAATACCTTACGGTGGTTCCGGAGGCTAAACAGAAAACAGTAAAGTGGAGGAGATATTGTTTCAAGTTAGAGCATCGTAAGTAGCAAGAAGCCAACCGAAATTCACATCAACTTAGCTTTCTAAAACTTGTATGAATAAGATTTGATAAAATTGTAGTTTGTTTTACTTACACGAAAAAAATTATAAGTTTTGAGAGTAACTTTAACATTTTTTTTTACTTGTAATAAAGATTCATAAATTCAGAACTGAATTTCTATTTAAAAAAATTAATTATAAATTTTGATAAATTTATAGTTTATTTTTGTAAAAATAAAAAAATCTGATGTGGAAACCACATGAGTTCCTTGTACGTCTATTAAATGACGTAAACACATTTTTTCTGCAATTCATTTACACTTATTCCATTTGAAGATGAAATACGATCTTTCGATTCTTTAATAAAAGTGGACAATTACACAATTGCTAAAATATTAGTTTTTATTAACATCAAGTATTTATACGATTATTAATTTAACAATCTTGCCTGTAATATTAGATTAGGATAAAAGTTCCTTGATTACTCTTTAAATAAATTGTTTACCAAATAATCCAATAATAAAAACTGATTATTCTACACCGTAACGTCAAGATTAATACTTGTAACCAGTATACAGGAGTTTACTAAACGGTATAATTTAATTATTATTAACTTTTATTTATACACACCAGAAATCTTGTGCATATAACTGGAAACCATAACTGGAAAAAAAATTCAACAATCACTTTAAATTGAATACAATTCAAGAATGTACTTTATTTTTCTGTCAAACAATTAAATAAAATGATGTTTTAAATAAACATACAATTATTATAACAATTGGCTAAGAAAATCCAAAAATAATACGATTCTAAATTATAATTTTCAACTGATATGAAATAATCAGATGTTTCACTAAATGTATTACATATACACATATGTAATGTCTATCAAATTACATTTTTTAAAGTACATAAAATTTTATTCAACCAATAATATTTCTTCATTTTTTTAATTATCATTGAATTATTATTTATTTTAAAGTTTTTTTTTTACAATCACGTGTTATGATTATTAAATGAATATATTTAAATTTAAAAAAATTAGATTCGAACCGATATGAAAACCGAAATGTTTCGCGATCACCATACTTATTTTACTTAGTACACAGTAGTAAAAGTCACATTTTAAAATATAATATCTGGATGTAGTTTTATAAATTGTTGAAAAAAAAATTAGTTAAATATCGAAAACAGAAAAAGATCAACAAAATTTATACAGTTTTGTAAATGATGGGTGGAGATGTTATTAATTTAAAGATATAACATTAGGCAGATACATATTAAGAAAAATGATTAGAAGCTATGTGAGAAATTTTTATTGTATCTATTCGTTTACTTTTTGTATGATTATTAATCCAATGAATTCCGATAATTAGGACGACCGGTTATTCGGGCAGCCGTTTAATTGCTGCAGTTTTGTGAAAAGAGAAACATATAGGTATACTCGTAATTCATGTAAAATTAAGCTTCTTTAACGGCCCGAAATTCCGTTTATAAGGCCCACTAATTTGTATGTTTCTTTATTTTACCCATAAAATAACACAATTTTATTAGTGATGTAAGTAGTTTAATGTTGTTTAAAAACTACAGGGGAAGAAATGGCGGCCTTTGTAGCTCAAGTGGCAGCATCTCGGCCTTTCATCTGGAGGTCCTGGGTTCAAATTCCGGTCAGGCACAGCTTTTTTACACGCTAAAAAATTACTATTAAATCTCTGAAGCAATAGCTATCGGTGGTCCCGGAGGGTAAAAAAAACTGCATGTAATTCAGGTCATAGCAGCACTGGCGGGGAAGTAAAAAGTAACACAATAAAAAGTAGCTTTGCCAAATGTGGTTTAAAAGTGGATGCCGATGATGAAGCTAAAACAGTCTATGTCGAAGATGATTCCATCATTTTTTTGCAGCAGCAGGTTCAAAATTTTAAAAAGTTCTCGAAAATCTAAATGAATGCTACCATGAAAATAAAACCGAGGATAATAAAAAAAAATATTACAAAAAGATTATTTAAAAACTGGACGAAGTTGATGATGAATACGAACACAAAAGTCAAACACAAGTTGCAGAAAAATTAATTGATGGACTTCAGCAGTATTTTTTGCAAGAAGGTAATTAGCAGAATGCGAGTCTGTTTCAAATCTGTAGAATGCCAGGTAATGGATAGGAGACGACAGAGCAAAATATAGAACTTTTTTCAAGAATTTGAAATAAGTAGAAGTTAAACTATTTATTTTTGTGTTTTACTGGCCATAAAAAATATTCATTATTTTGACTTGTACCTCTATTTTGTTTATCAAGGTCTTCTTTTTATTAATGATGAAATAATGATGTAAACTAGATTAATAATTTTGTAATTTAATAACGTTTATGTAAATTTAATAATGTATTAGAAATAAAATTACGAATAATAATAATAAGTTAAATCATGCGTAATAACCAGTTTGTACTATACTGTATTTGCACTATATCATGGGTGAAAAATATTATATACAAAACAAAAATACATTTTCGTGAGGAATTAATTGTTCGCATTATGAATGCAGCTGATCAGCTTAAGAACAGCTCCGAAGAACTAAAAAAAATTTAAAAAAAACAGTACAGAAGCGTGCAACAAAATGTGTTGAAAATGGCGGGCTCATTTTTCAACATTTATTGTAAACTGGTACGTATGATTCCCTTTGATCTAGTGTAAAGTATCTAAATAAAATCCGAAAATTTTCATTTTTCTTTATTTTATTCAACTTATTTTACACCATTTTGTTCAGAATTAAATTATCTACAAGTTTTTATTAAACGGTTTAAGTGCTTATTACCTAGTTAACAAAGTTATTGTACGGTAAACATAAAAAACAGGGGTTTTTACCCCAATTTATTGGTTTTCACTCCAAATTTATTAAAAACTACTGCAGATACATTTCTGGGATTTATTTTATTAAATTTTTCAGGTTATAAACTATGAGAAATCACTAACTCTGCTCCTTTATTAACGTCCTAAAAATTTCAGTACAACCTTATTTCATCGGGATAGCTGAAACCCGCGTAAAATATTTCACTAGCCGTAACTCACAAACGAAACATTTTAGGACATATGTTTGTATGAATTTTTTTTCCATTTTTTTACGAATAGAATAGATTATGAAAGTCCATAACTTCGTGATACACTCTGTATATCTCATTTTTCATTTATATCACTTAATAAGGGCCAGCTGTTTAATAGGCCATATTCCCGATCCCGGAGTAGTCCAATTATCCGGAATCTACTGTAAAATGTGTAAAGGGTCCTTTTTTGTTTCAAATTTTTTAAAACCTTTTTTTTAAAAAAAGTAATATTAACCAGTATGAGAATGAAACATCAGTCACTAAGGATCATCACATAGACAACTGAAAACATTTCGAAGTTTTAAAAATACTTTTATTATAAAATGTGATTCGGCTTGTCATTTCAAAAGTTTAAATATATAAATTACGATCAAGAATTATTAAAACAAAATTTAATTCTAAAACTAGTTGGAGTATTTTAATTTTTAAACGATTACCATCGGTCGATTGATAATAATTAATAAAGAATATAAAAATTTATATTAAGCGCTAGTAAAGGAATATTTCTATCTGATATTAAAAATAACCTTTAACTAAAAAAATATGTAAAATCCCTTTAAGCAAACCAAGCTCAAATTAGAAAATTCGTTTTTTTGTAATAATTGCTTAGCTTTCTAGTTTTGACTTTCGACTACCTAGCAATATTTACCACTGTTTAAATAACAATTTTAATATTTTTATCTTTAAAAAAAATAGTATCATTATATAATAATGATTATTTATTTATAACAATTTTCTTGCTGATATTTCTTTCATTACAAATTCTATAAAGCTCAATTGTCGTAATTGGTGAGGTGGATTGACCAGCAACTGGTTTCTTGGTATCTATGACATCCTGTCGCAGTATATTATTTCTTCTACTGCAATATTGCAAGTTCCTACACTACGAGTACGTCAGACACTAAGTAGAACTATTGCGCATCTATTTGTTTAAAGCTTAGAGCTAATTAATTCTTATCTATATGAGTAATTATGAATGGTTAACAATCAAAATGCGCATAAAATTTGATTTTTATTTTCGTAAAACCTTTTTAGCATTCTATTTACGAGTCTATTTCAATAATGATTAACTACTTACTTTATATTACTTTAACAATGATTAATTTTTTATGTCATTTTGAAATGCTCTATATTATATCTTTTTTAAATTTAAGAAACATTTATTGTAATGTTTTTTTTTTTATTTTGTAAATTTATTTTGATTTACTAATGTAATTCATCATTATTATTAAATTAATTTACACATTTTCTATGTCAAGTGCTTCTGTTTAAAAAAAAAACAAAAGTTTTCTCTAAAATATGTTCTTAATTTTTGATATTTGAAAACATTTTATAATAGTAAAATAATCTGTTGCATAAATGAAAAAGTAAAACCGAAAGTCTAAAAGTTTTTTTCATAAATGTAAACTAAAATCAAAAACATAAGAAATCATTCGTAATATTGGGAAAGACATTCATTTGCTTGGGACATAAAATATTTCACCCACACTTTAACAAAATTTTACGTTCAATGTTAACATGTTTACTACAGTGGACATTTATTTATTTATTTTTTTAATTCGTATCACATACCTAACCTAATAAATAAAACAAGTAATTTATACAACTGATAAATTTTACTCGATTTGAAATCCATTTATTATAAAAAGTAACTCTACCAGATATGTAAAAAGTATCTTAATTAAAAACATGATAATCCGCCTACTACAGATGTATAAGGATCAAATTTCTGGTTTAAAACTAGTTTTACTGCTAAAGTAAGAGTAAATTTAGGTTAAATTTGTTTTTAAAAACGCGTAATTGATAAATATCAGATGTTTATATGTTTAAAAACAAAAATATGTGTAAAATGTACCCTAGGGCAGTTTTTTTACAGTATAATTTTACGAAGAAACATGGAAGAGTATATATTTATATAGTTATATAGTTTATAAGTTACTTTTTAATTTAAATTATTATAATTAGTTGAAATTAATCAATGAATTCATTGCAATAGGGCGAAAAATTGGTAAATCTACAACATTAATAACAGGTATGTGCAGTTAGTTATACTCAAGAAATTGATTTCTACGTCCAAAATGCAAATAAAACATTTTTATTTTCCTTTCAGTATTTTAAAATTTTAAAATAACAAAATTTGGTTATTCAATTATTTAGTAATTAAAAGTATTAATTATTTATTTATTCTGTGCAAAAAAAAATTAATTTCAAGACTGTTAAAAATAAATACAAAAAAAATCTCTACATCCAACTAATGAAATATGTGAAAAAGGATTGTTAATTTACAGATTAAAATTTATAACTAAACAATAATTATAAATAAACAAAGTTTACATTAAAATCTAAACAGATTGCCTAAACATGTTGTTACATGTTGTAACATGTAACATTTTCGATGACATCATTTCTCTACAGAAATTTGTAGAGATCATTTTCTTGACATCATAGCTCTAGAGCTATGTTTTTCCTTTTTCTGTTTAGCCTTCCTAACCACCGTAAGGTATTACTTCAGAAGATGATATAGATGTATGAATGTAAGTGAAGTCTTGTATTCAATACACAAAATAGTCCTGGATCTATGCTGCAAGAAGGAATAACCAATACCAGTAAAGTATTACAAGTTAGTTGTCAACATTTTTTTAATACTATTAATATTTATACATGTACTGCACATATATGTATATAATAAAACTCGACGATGAAAATATAATTAACGAACAAATAAAATTTGAGCATGATTATTTTAGGGAAATAAAATATTTACTTTAAATTATTCAAATATTTATAACTTATAGTTACAAATAAATATGATTCCAAACTTAGCAGGAGAATAGTTAAATTAATTAATTTCACTAACATAGATAATAATCTGTATAATTTCTATGAATAAACTATTTTTTAATTATTTATTTTTAAAAATGAATTAGAATAAGAATTGTAGGTTAATAAGTGATATCACTTTTGTTTCTACACAATCGAGGATAAATAAAGAATAAAAGAGGATATTTTAATTACAAAAAGAAACTGAAATCGATTCAATGTGCATTATACCAATTGTAGAATGTTTTAAACGTAGTTATTATTTATACTATTGTTATTATTATTTTTATTATTAATCATCGTAAGATTTACTACCAGTTTTCAGCGATTCAGCCGGCCGTCGTAACAACGCTTGAAACAACACTATTGTACCTATATTGCATCGGTATTAAAACGATAGATAACTAATCATGTACAAAACGAGCAATTAATTACATTTGCGCGTTATGTTTACAATTCTACATCAGCTGCTGGTAATCCACTAGGGGATGTTCTATACCTTCTTACTAATATACGGATGTCCAAGAGGATAGCCTTTTGCATCGAAAGGATTAAAACCAGCTAGAAGATCAAGATAATTTAATGCTTCACGTAGGGTGTGCGGAATCTCAACCATCGTACCCAGCGGAACAGGAATAATCCGTACCTCCTTCTAGTTCCAGATTTTCCTTCACTTGATCCGCCAAATCTTCGCTACCTTTTCACAATATTTCTTCCTCAGGTTATTTGCCAGTGGAATAGAGACATCTATAAACCAGGTAATCCTTTCCGGTTTGTCCGTGACTATAATGCCAGGCCTGTTATGTTCCACTGATTTATCTGTGAGATACGCTCATAACAAACACGGTCCTTGCGTTTTAAAGCACAGTTAAATTAATATACCGAAAGTACGGGACAGATTATTCAAATGTCTTTAGATCCAGAGCTATACGCTGATAACCTTGGCTTGATAAACTGGCGTTGTTGTGACGATTTGTATAATCTTTCAGGACTAAAACCTAACAACCGCTAATAACATGTTCAAATTGATTCATTGGTTTTTCCAGTTACAGGATCTTTGACCAGTTTACAGGATCTTAACTGTGGGTGCTAATGACCCTACCTTATCGCAGATAAAAGGCTCTCTGTTTCAGCAAACAGCTGTGCACCATCAAGCCACAGAAAGGAAGCATAATCAAAAAGAAAAAAAAGGTGAGATGGGCAGAGCTTTTAGTAGATAGTTATCAAAAATGTCTTGAATGTGATTTTGAAATGAAAAAAAACGAAGATAAAGACCAGAGTTAAATGGATGGGTGAGATCAATAAAATTCATGGAGATGATTGGTTGGAGAAGACGCAGATCGGTTTGGTTGATGGAATCTCGTTAAGGATGCCACAATCACTTGAAATTCATTATGATCGAATACAATTCAATTATCACCACTATAAATTTTATACATTATTATTATTTTCTTTTGTACTTTTATTTATTTTTTGCAATTTCTTTTTTTGCTTGATGAATTATTTAATTCACCACAGAAGCTTACAAGACGACTTGTACTACACGGAATTAAGGAAATAGAATTTTGTAACGTATGATAAGTGCCATACTTACAAACCGAGTTTGGAACCCTCCAATGAAAGGTCAAGACGCTATCACTTCACCACAGACATTGACAAATCTTTATAAACATTTGTTGCTGTGTATTATTATTATTATAATTTTGAGGTTTCTCACCGTAGTGGTTACTCAGATCATGTTACGGTTATGTACCAAATCACACGTTCTTCTATTGTAGAAACATCTTGACTATTGCAGTTGTTTTTTGAATTATGGCTTTCTGTATGTTGGCATGAATATATATTGGGAGATCTTATTGTGACATTGGTTTTGCTGTTATGCCTGTGACTAATGTTATGATTGGTACTATTGTTATTAAGTTTTCTTTTCAGATCTCTTTCAGCTTTATTACAAGCAGAGTATATTTTTTTTATTTTCTCTCTTTCTTTTAATATTAAATTACACAGGTCAACAAAAAAAAAATGTAATAATAATTTGGAACCGAGATAAAAGTAGGTGAATTAGAATGTATTTTTTTATGCTGAATCTTAAAATGAAAACAGTTTTTCATCACCCTCAGATTTTTAGTTATGACCCTTTAAAACATTAAGAAACTTCTTAAATAATAGAATACAAAAATAATAATAATAATAATTACATTTAAAATTCCTACTTTCATTTCGCCTACATTTATGTTTATCTTAATTTCTTTTTTCTTATTTTCCTTTTGTGTTCAGTGAAGTCTTCTCTTGTTATCATCCAGCAATAGTCACTCATCATAGATTCATCCCATCTGCCTTGATAACATTGTTCCATCTGCAATATATCTTGGTGGAACCTTTTTTTTCTTGCTATGTCACCCAAATTTAAAGGGAAAAAGTCTAAATGAAAATGAAAAAAATGAATTTTCAGTGGCATTTTGCAGCCTAAACTTTTGTGGTTCACTAAGAGTTCATTTATAAGCTGATCATGGTTTTTACCTTTTTTGTTTACAAGAAAACCAGTAACGACATCTTTGAATGACTTACATGCTGCTAATTCTTTAGGATTCAGTTTGCTGTAAAATATATTTTCACAAATTAATTTTCTTACTTGTGGCCCGATGAATATTGCCTCTTTTAATTTAACTTCACTTAATTGTGAAAAAACTCAGCTTTTTAAATCTGTCTCCATCTATATCTAATGATTTAAAAAAATTTTTCATCAGGCCTACTTTTATGCGTAGAGATGGTAAAATAATACGATCTGCTTTGACAAGGGGAATATTGACAACACTTTCCTTTCCTGGGGTAAACTCATCTTTGGCCAGTCTTTAACTGCTTAGTGTTTATCTGTAGCTCGACTATCCGACAAGCACAAGAAACACAAATATTTTCTTTTTATGTTTCTTGTTGTGTGTTGAACTCACTTACCTTCTACAGGTAGGTAGTGCAATGCCTTTGTTTAGTTAGGGCTTTTCAGTCTTACTTAAGACTCAGTGAGATGTGTTTTATTTTGAGTTCATTAAATAGTAGTACACTTGTGGGAATGTCACTCTTGACATTTACATCAGTGGCATCCTGGCCGAGGCAGACTGGAATATGTCAAAAGCCGAGGTTTCGAAGATGACCTCTGGTAAAGCTCATAAGGGCTCAGAACAGAGAAGGTGGCAGAGGATGTCTTCCCCTACAGGGTCAGACCTAGAAGAAGCCCTATTGCTTTCAGGTCAGCAATGATTGGTCAGTATGATTGGCCATGAGTGTTCAATCATACTTAATAGCTTTTAAAATTTTTGACACACTTTTATATGTTTCTTTCATATTTTAAGACTTGTTTTTTTTAAGGCTCAGGATTATTTAATTTTTAAATACTGATATAAATGTTCACTTTTTTATTACTCCTGTTTAAATGTTACAACTTTAATAATTTTTATTTAACATAGGACTTTTAAATTTAAATATCTTCGGCTTCAGTCGGATTCACTCGGTTCTTTACCGTTCAAACGGCTCCTTTCAGATGCACTCAGTTCCTGATGAAACAACGGCTTCACTAACATTATACAAGCAAGCTCTTCACTACAATAGTGTCCAGTTCTATGTCAGTCCTATGGCAGTCCAGTTCCAGTTCTGCAATTCAGTTCATTTACTTACAGAAATATTTACAATTACTATGAAACAGTTATAATTAATGTTATATTTCAATCATATTCAAACAATTAATATATATATATATATATATATATATATATATATATATATATATATATAAAGGACGAAATGATTCCGGAACCGATTTAAACTTTCTCCATACTTAAAATCTCAATTAAAAAAAATCGGTTTGCGCCTCCACGTTGGTTCGTCTGGATAACCAGTTAGAAACGTGGAGATTTCTACTGGTGAACTAAATCGGAATCACCTCTCTGGATCACATCCAGAGTTGTAACTCGGGAATTTATTCCCACCCAAGGCTGAGTTGCCTTTGAAAGTCAAATATGGAAGGTCTTTTAAGAAAAAATCCACAATCTGGTAAATACCAGAGAAGGCTGCACTCGGATCCGGTGGGCAGCTGCTTAAGAGATAACAATGAATCGGAGAGTTTGGAAACACCCAAAAACAACACAAATTCAAAATTGAGGATAAGACACAAGCAAATAAACTACACTGCCACTCACAACATTAATTCTCTAACTCAACCCGGCAAACTAAAAACTCTAACAGACATAATGGACAAACAAAATATCCTAATCGCAGGACTTCAAGAAATGAGAAACACCTATCGAGAGCCGTTTGAATCTCAGGGTTACAGAATTTACAAAGGAATCCCTGGGAAACGTGTGATGAAGAATTGACCACAGTTCGGAACAGGATTTGCAATCAATCTTAAAATAATTGACTCAGTCGTAGAATTTAAGTCTTACTCCCCCAGGATTTCAACCTTAACCCTAAAATCAGCCAATAAATTCTACACCATAATAAATGTCCATGCTCCCACCAATGACAAAAACAATCTTAAAAAATATAGAGAAGAGATGGACAAATTCTGGGAACTTCTTGACCAAACTGCAAACAACATAAATAAGACCCACATGAAGATTTTAATAGGGGACTTTAATGCCCAACTTGGTAAAGAACGAAGATAGAAGATCGGAAAATGGCCTACCCAAAAGAAAACTAACAAGAACGGCCAAAGACTTGTCGAATTTTGCAGAAACCATAATATGATCTCAAAATCCACCTATTTTATGAAAAAACCAAACAAATTGAAGACTTGGAAACACCCAGATTGGAAAAAAGGAGAATGGCAACTGGATCATGTTTGCATGGACCGGAATTATCACAAGGAGATTTATAATGTAAAAGTCTTGAGAGGAACAGATACTGGATCGGACCATTACTTAATTAAAGTTAAAATAAAATTCACCCCGCATAAAAAGAAAAAATCCCAACCTAAAAACAAAAGAGCTTATGATCCATATAAATTAATAAACAATGCCATCTTTGAAGAAACAACAAAAAAAATCAAATTAACTAATAATTTAAAAGAACTGACATCCCAACTGAAAGAAATAGCTGAAGAACTAGCCCCTATAAACCCAAGAAAAAAACACCAATGGTGGAATGAAGAATGTGACAAAGCAGTCAAAGACTGCTTTGTCACATGCCGACACCGGGCTTGGATCAACCACCAAACCCAGAAAACTGAAGAATCTAACCATGAATTCACCAAACAAAGGAAAATAACTCAGAAAATTATAAGAGGAACCAAACGACAAGCCCAAAAAAACTTGATTCAGCAAATAGAAGAAAGTTCCAAGAAAACTAATTTCCGAGACTATTATAAAATTTTTGGTCAGGCTCTTCAAAGATATGAACCACCCACCCTTATGCTGAGAGGAAAAAAAGGAAATATGGCCCACACCAATAAAGAAAATGCTGAAATTTTGGCAGAAACCTTCAATAGACTCCTCAACTGTGACGACCCCCCAGAGCTTTTTAAGATTGACACTGAAACTCCAGTTAAAACTTCACTAGTAAATATCAACCCGCCAACAATTCAAGAAGTTCTCGCAGCCTTAAATGAAATAAAAAACTACAAAGCAAGCGGAGAAGACCAGCTTTTCGCAGAACTCTGGAAACACTCATCAGTTTATTTAGTCAAAACTTCCCTACATCTATGCCTCGTGAAAATATGGAACGAAGAAAAACTTCCAGAACACTGGACCACAGCCCTCATCCATCCATTGCATAAAAAAGGGGATAAAACTAATCTGGAAAACTACAGAGGCATATCTCTCCTGGATTGCACATACAAAATCCTGTCGAGAATCATATATAACCGATGCAAAGACCAACTTGAACTGGAACTTGGGGAATACCAAGGGGGATTTAGGCCATGGAGAGGTTGCCCGGAGCAAATAATATCTCTAAAACTTATGATGGACTTATATAAAAGATGGAAAAAACAACTAATAATCACCTTCGTCGACTTTAAAAGGGCCTATGATTGTATACACCGACCATCCATGCTGAATATTCTGAGAAACCTGGGCCTTCACCCTAAACTCGTAAACATGATAAAATTAACTTTAACCAATACCCAGTCCAGAGTGAAATTCAGAGGTGAACTCTCTCAACCCTTCTACATAAAAACTGGATTGAGGCAAGGAGACGGCCTCTCACCACTCCTTTTTAACTGCGCCCTCGAATTTGCCATGAGAAAATGGTATGAAATAAATCCCAAAAATATAAAAATGGGTACTAAGAAAAACTCCATCACACTAAATTGCCTAGGATTTGCAGATGACCTCGCTCTTTTAGCAAATAATATTCAAGAAGCCAAAACACAAATCATGAGCCTTCAAAACCTAGCACAAAAGATAGGGCTTCATATCTCTTTCGAAAAAACTGAACTAATGACCATAGATCCTCTGGTAATAGAGCACATTACGGTAAACAATCAGAAAATTAAAATAGTAAAACAATTTAAATATCTAGGGGAAATAATAACTTATAATTTAAATGAAAAAGTACCATGGCAAAACAGGACAAATAAAATGATTAAATCCCAAAAATTAACTTGGTCAACATATAACAAAAAATGCCTTTCTGCTAAAACAAAACTTAAACATTATAAAACTGTAGTACAGCCAGAAGTCACCTACGGAAGCGAGACCCTTTTCAAAATCACTCAGAAAAACCGAATTGAAAAAATTCTGAAAATAGAGAGGAGAATTGTCAGAACGTGTATCAATAAAAAACACCAAAAAGAAGGCCAATGGTGGATTGTGCCAAATGAGGTGGTGTATCGAGAAATAGAGCCTGTTACTGATACTATGCGGAAAAAAAGAATCTCTTTCTTCGGTCATCTCATAAGGAAACCGGAAACAAGACTGTCAAGAAATATCATTGAAAAGCTCTGGTTCCAAAAGCTAGAAGTAGGATGGATCAAAGAAATTAGAGAAGATATGAAAGAATTGGGAATTTCCCTGACTGACCTACAGAATAAAACTGGAAAAATTACAAAGCTAAAAGATAAAAGCATTAGATTTAAACAAAAGACAGACAAACGACAAAATACAACGAAGAGGGTGTTTACGGATGAAGAAAAGAAAGCAAGATCTGAACGGATGAAGAAATACTGGGCAGCTCGAAAGAGTAAAATAACACGCTTTTCTTAGAAAAGATCCAACTAAAATTGACTTAAGTGGTTCCATGTTGGCCGTAAAAGCATAATAATAATAATATATATATAAAACATGTAAATAGTATTTCAATTGCAATAAAATATTTATAATAACAAGAAATCAAGACTTAAATTATTCAAAGAATCAGCGCCAACTTTCAACATCTACAGCATGTGCTACCAGGTTGGAAGAAAACTAATTCATGTTATACCCCATCACTGCCTTTAAGCTAGTATTTGATGAGTCTATAAACAAATGCCAATCATGAATAACATATTCAATGTCCAATTCAGACATTAGCTCCATAACATCATGGGAGGAACAAATTAAACCATCTCTTCTAAAATATTTCAGTAAATTTTTGTTGCGATTTCTATATACTGAAATTTTAGTATTCTTGTTAAATAAACTCCATTCCTTAAGACGTGGACCTAGGAGTTCTGAATGTTGTTTCGACAAAAAAACAAGTCACAAATTAGGTCACTCAGTTCTGCTTGTCTGATGAGGTGAGGTTCAGTATTTAATTCTTCTGGATTATAATTAATATCCATTGAAGTTGAGGATTCATTGGTTGTACCTTCTGGGGAATTAAAAATTTCTTTCCAAGAAGTTGGAGCAATTGGAATCAGTAAATCAACACCACAAAGTACTGGTCCTATAGGTGAACATATGTTTGGGTATGCAATACTGCTTTTATTGTTGAATTGAAACCAGTAACATTTGTTAAGCAAATGTGGAAGTCATGCTATAACAATATCTACTATGTACATATGTTCCTCTGATTTCTTGATTAATATAATGTCTGGTCTATTGCATGTAACTGTTTTGTCTGTGAGTATTAATCTGTCCCATTATAGTTTGTAGTTTATGTTTACCAGTACAATTTCAGATGTGTATTTGTAATATGGAATGTGTATTGGGATAAGTCCATATTTAACTGCAAGTTATTAGGGAATTATTGCTACTGCTGTGTTGGGTCTTTCAATATAGTCTGTTCAAGCAAGTATTTTACAGCCTTGACTTGTAAGCATTTTCGGCATGTCTGTTTCTATGTTCTCTTACATGATGTATTTTCTGCAGTTTTTCATGGCTATTTCTTTATCTTGAATGGCTAGTGCAAATCCTTCAGTCTCTAGAAATAGATGTCCTGTTGTGAGCCATTTATATATGTTTGGGTATTGTGTTATGTTGTAATGATTACCACGGAGTGCTTTTCCTGCGCATGATTATTTCTTATGTTGTACTGTGGTTGTATGGGTCTTATGTATCCCTTTGTTGTAGATTGAGTGATGTATATTGCTTGATTAGCTAGCTGCTTTGTAAAGTGATGCGTTTTTGTTCTTGAATAAGATCTTAGGTTTTTATTTGCTTGTCGTGTAATGATTTTAAGTCTGTGAGTCTTCTTCCTCCTTCTTTATGGCTAATTGTAATACAATGCATGAGTATGGATGTAATTTACAATTTTCTGTTAGTTTAGTGCTGTTGAGCTGATTTGGATCTTCCTGGTCTATGTCTGACTTAATTACCCCAAAGAAGTATGTTAGAACTGAAAGTGCGAATGTGTTATTTATGTTTCCTGTGGTTTCATGTTTTCAAGTGTTTCATTGTTGAGTATTTCTGTTGTCTCTACTTGTCTCAATTTTCCTTTGGTTATGTTAAATATTTTGCTTTTGTTAATTCTGAATCCCATGCATGTGTTTTGGGTGAACTCTTCTACTATTTTCATTAGTGACTGCATTGTTTCTCTGTTTGTGCATATAACTTGATGTCAGCCATGTACAGTAAGTGGATTATTGTGTGTTGCAAAATGATGTTTTATTTTGAAGCCAAAGGATGTGTTGTTCAATATAGTTGATAGAGGATTGAGGCATAGGAAAAACTGGACTATTCCTCTGTTGATCTTGATGTTTAATTTGTATTTCTTGTTGATCTGAGTTTATATGTATTGTTTTCTTCCATGTTAGCATTCTTGTTTTTAAAATGTGTTATTGATGTAGATTGATTTTGTAGAATTCCAAAGTTTTCAGTAGCCAGCTATGCAGAATGGAATCAAATACTTTATTGTAATCTATGTATCACATAGGTATATTTCATTGTATTTTCTTTGCTTGTTTCATGATTATCCTATCAATTATTATTTGTTCTTTGCACCCTTGACCACTTTTTCGACATAACTTTTGTTCTTCAGCAAGTATGTTACTTTGTCAAATATTTGTTTATCTTTTGTTTGATTATGGATGAAATTAGGTTATATAATGTTGGTCAGCATGTACTTGACTGTTATCAACTGAATTTTGTGTTTCTTGATTTTTCGGTATGATGAATACAGGTATTCTTCCTTGTATTAAAAAACATGGCACGCAGCATGGCTCTTTAATGTTTTTGTTGATTTCTCTTGCTAGGGTGTGTGTGTGTGTGTGTGTGTGTGTGTGTGTGTGTGTGTGTGTGTGTGTGTGTGTGTGTGTGTGTGTGTGTGTGTGTGTGTGTGTGTGTGTGTGTGTGTGTGTGTGTGTGTGTGTGTGTGTGTGTGTGTGTGTGTGTGTGTGTGTGTGTGTGTGTGCGCGCGTAGTGAAGTGAATTGCTTGTACCAGAAATTATGTAGTATATGTGATTTATTCCAGGTGATTTCCAATTACTATTTTTTGAATAATTTCAGTTACTTCTTTTGCTATAATTATTTGATCTGTTTATTGTGATATATTTTTACGTGTAATCTGTTCTGTAATCCATATGGCTATTTCTTTATGTTGTTTTTGTAGTGACTATACATTTTCCCAAAACACCTTTATTTTATATGTGCTTGGTGGTATAACTCTTATTTCTACTTATTTTTCCAGGCTATTATAAAATCGTCTTTCATTTCTGTTGAATTGGATATTTTGTCACTTTCTTCTACTTGACTCAGTGTATCTTTTCAACCTTGCTATATACAATGCTAGTTTTGTTTTAGATTGTCTAGTACTTCTCTTGGATTTTCCTTGTTAGCCTCATCATTTATGATGACATACATGTTTTTAAAGCATGTGTTGGTCAGTTTCCTCTATAATACTGTGTTACTCTTGCTATAATTTTTCTAATATGGTTTATTTTGTTTTCGAACCTGATTTTCTATTTAGGTTTTGTTTTGTTTCTTTTGCAGTTAGCTTGATGTTGTATGAGCTATCCATTTTGTGTTATAACTGTTGTGGCAGCAGTGATGATATACACTGTTGCATAAATTGTATGTCTGCTAGTGTGCTTGTGTCATCTATATACTTTTGTAGTTGTGCATTAACTGTATTGATGATAAAGATTGTGTTTTTCTTGTATGAGTTTTGGTAGTTCCCTTCCACTTGATTATCTTTGTTTTTATTCCATCATTTACTGTATCTCCTGCAATTGTTGTTGTTTCTATCATGTTTTCTATTCTTATGTTTATGTCTATCTGTTGGATTGGTGATTGGTTATTTTGGGGGTCTGGATATTTTGAACTGGGAAAGGTAGGTTCTGAACTTGTGTTTGGTGTTCATGTTGGCTGCTCTTTCTTCTTTCTTGTGTTTCGTGGGTGTTTAATTCTTTTGAAATTTATTCCTTAATGTTTTGTATTTCCCTTTCTATTTGCAGTTTCTGTTTAATGTTTTCCCTTTCTTTTATTGGTAATAATAATTCTTTTTTGATCAGTTAGTCTACGTGAAGTGACAGGATTTATCAATTCCATTTTATCGGTTTTATTTTTCAGTGTATAGTCTATAGAACTCTGCTCGATATCCTGTGCACATTGTTTGCAATACAGTGCATGACAGTGATCTTAAGTTCTCATCTATGTCATGTACTGTCAGGGTTTTCCAGTTTCAGTGGGCTAGGAAAAAGTTCCAGCAACACTTTTACATGTTGAGATTTAATTTTGATTTCCTGTAATGTTTGAATAACAGTGGCTGCCACTTTGTCAAACTGTCTTGTCCTTGGTCTCAGTCAAAACGTGTCTGGTCTTGTGGTGTGTCGATCAGGTAAATTGCCGCCACACTTTCTCTAGCATTTTCTACCTCAGGCTGAGCTTCATGACGGTTCCAAAAGGTGCCAGCTCACAGCACCCTACCACCCCATTCATTTTCATTAAGTCGACTTTTATGCATTATAAAATAAATATGCAACTGGGTCTCCGATAACCCAAGTACAGTCGACCTCTATGGGTGCAGACGCTGACCGAAACGCCACCCACTGTGAGAACAGATGCGTGCAAATTTGGTTTATTATTATTACTCAAATTTTGTAGAGTAGATGACTGGTTAAGTCTTTAGGTTTTTCTAAGAAATAATCAAATTTAAATCTATTCTACCGTTTCTTCATTTTGTAATTTCCTCACTTTTCATAAGTAATGAGAAATATGAAAAAAATGTAAAGTTAATATTCTCTTAACCGAATAATTATTAATGCTTTACTGAGTATTTTCTTGTAAAACGAAGTTTCGTTTGCCATCCAATAACAATCAGTTTTAACTCAAAAAAATAACAATTAATTGGATTAATAAAATGTAATAAATAGTAAAAAATTATTTTATAAATAAAACGTTTAATTTCGTATGAGTTAACTAATTTTAATTGGTTCAGCCAATGAAAGAGATTTTTCCCGTGTAACATACGGGTTTGCCCGATAACATTAATTTACAATAAATTCTTCTTTTTACAGAATTTGGTTATGAGTTGAATCGGTAAACAAAATGGGCGTTTGTGATTAAAATAATGTATAAAAATGGCGATAGTTTTACGATAATACAACGATCTGATACTTCCTATATTATTATTGTATGTAACTTATTAAGAGTTGAACAAGAATTTTCTAGATTAACAAAGGAATAGATAATACATCTGAAATAATAGTCTTTTAACAGCTGCAATACTACGAAACCCCAAACGATCTGATCGTTTGGTTTTACTCTGTCGAACAACAGTGATGGAAAACGTTTTTATAAGGTATACCCCCATAAATCCATATAAAATTCAAGTACTGTTGGTATTAAACCCCGATCGAGGCAATTATATCTCTTTTTGCCACCAATGTTTGAAACTAGTAAATGCTAATGAATTCGTATTCATAATATGCTAATAAGTAATGAACCATACTTTCAATTGATATATGAATAAAAAAAAACTTCCAGTATTGGATGACAAATAACCCTAATAAATGATATACTGGGTATTACTAGTTACTATGTAGTGTACATCATAAGTCCATATTTTGTTGAGGACCATGATAAGATTGCTACGTCACGTTAGAGCGACACGTCCAGAATATATTAACTCCAAACACGGCAATACTTCTTGGCTCGCAAGTCACCGGATTTCATGGTATTGGTTACTTTCATGTTGAGCTATTAAAAGAATAATATATTAAAAAATCCTTTCCCACAAAACACTGTAGAACTAGGAAAAAATTCATTATGAAACTATTGCAATTCCTACATATATGTTACATCGCGTAATGGAAAATATAAAATTTAGGCTTGAAGAATATGTGAGGCGAATGGTGGTCACTATCAGGTAACGTTTTAAGGTTTAGTTAAATTATATTAAAAAATTACTAATTTATCGTAAATATTTAAAAAATATACATTAATAGAAAATAAACTAATAAACTTTTAGTATAACCTGCTTATTGGTACACATATTATTGTTGTTGTTCTTTTTTTTTAATTATAATTTAGCACGTGAAGAAATCTTTTGTAATTAGAATTAACTTTCATCTGTAACCGTTATAAGAACTGAAATAGTCAATTTAAATATATAATATTAACTATCATGAATTAATAAATTTAAATAGGAGATTTTTGCCTCAGTTATATTATAATTATAATATTATAATTTTTAATAATATTTAAAATAATAATAATCATTTATTATAAATTCAATATTTTGGTTTGGAGGTGTGGTGCCTAAAGAAAAAAAAAACATAAAGCAGAGGGTGTTACGTTGTATGTACCGATACTAAACGGGCGGGCGTTAAAGTCGGTTCTGTATACTACATATAAATATCCTTTCGCTAGTTCGTCTGACCGTGGGTTGTAACAGAACGGTATATTATACGTGTATGTATGTTCTTCTGAACACTGTTCTGGTATAAACCGAACAAAACGATAGAACGTGCATGCTTTACGGTGGTAGCGGCGTTTCTTACGAAATATCACGACCACTGGAATGAACAACCAGTGTTTAGTCAGGCAAGCATGAATAAAAACTACATTTTATAAATATATTATACATAGCAATTAACAAAATGCGCTTATATTATTAAAAAAATATATATACATATACTAGAAATATAGAGACGGACACCTTTCTCTCAACAATTACAAGTAACTTCAAAACTGTGCCAACTAAACTAGCTGACACTGTTTTCATGTTGACAACAAATATCATAGTTTAATAGTTCACGTTCATAATAAGTCAAATTCTTGGCATCATATTTCTGTCACAATTCTAATTAAATAGTAAAACAATTTTTTAATAATAAATTTAAAAAGTTTAAATTTATGAAAGTAAAATATGGTAGTTTTAACTTTATTTTTATTATTCTTATGAATGGGTCATGGAAATAAATGTTAGACGTTTTAATGTATGATTTTTCTTAACGCGCTAAAATTTTTATATTAATATGAAATTTATACTCGTTTATATTCTTCATTATTAAAATAAATAAAAAGTTAAATGCTTAAGTAATCTTGAACCTTTTCCAATGAATTGGTTCGAAGAAATTAAATAATGTTTTATTTTCTATTAAGATATAATTTCGTAAAAAGTAATCAGGTTGCTGTCGGTTGTTGAGTTAATTAAACGATAAATCTAAAGATTTAATTTTTTCTTCTTTACAATAAATATAACGCATAAGACTATTCCAACCAATCTTGAATCAAACCAATCCATCTTTTCTTTGGACGTCCGAGATTCCTTCTTCCTGTCGGTTCGTATACTCATTTAATCTTGAAATAATTTTTTGGTAACATTCTTCTTATCTGTACTTTTCACTTTGTGGTGATTAAGTAATTATTCAGTTCTTATCGTACATTTACATTTCTCCCTTTATTTATTCTAATGTACACACATTGATTTTAGGAATATGAAACAAAATAATAGTCATAAAGAGGTTTTATATATAAATATAATATAAAACATTTTCAGCAGATGTTCTATTGGTGAAAATAAAGAGAAAGGTTTATTATATAAAAACAGGTTCAGAACCGCTTCATTAGCGAGTGTCGACCGGTGAATGATTTTGTCCTGAATTATGCGTCTTCGATAAAAGAAAGCCAGACTGTATATTCTTGAGACCCAAATTAAAGGATAAATTCAGTGATTTTATATGAAAACCGGCCTGAAAAATTTAAAAACATTATGGGCCCATAGGGGTATTTTAAGTATATTTCGAAAAATCTGGGGTGAAAGACAAAAGAATAGGGTGAAGAACACACTATTCTACGTATGACGTAAATTAGCTTTTTTAAACGGGAAATAAACACATCAACGTTATAAAAAAACTAATAGAGCATTTAAAATTCTGACTAAAATGGTACGAATTAAGTTCATAGAAATAAAATAGAAACTAAGAATTTCGAAGTTTATTAAAAGCAAATCGTATCAAAATGTGAAAAACTCGACTAGTAATAATAATTATAAAATTACTTATATTATACAACAATTAAGGTGTTCAACTTAAAAGAGGCCACATTATTTAGTTTAGTTTATAAATAATAGTTTATTGGCAAACACATATAATAATTTAAATGCTGAGAATGATGTTCATCCACTTCTATGCGCTTGTCAACACGTTTGACCATCTTCCTAGCTACTCTTGGTTAGCAGTAACCTATCTATTTCCTGGATGGCATTGGTAATGTTTATCTTCAATTTCTGCAGGTTGTGTGCATTGCTCCTATAAACAATTTATTTTAAGTAACTCCAAAAGAAATTAGTCTGGACTAGTCTCATCAGTGGATCTTGGTGGTCACAATTCTTTAGAAATGATTTTTCCGCCGAAAAAAGTCCTGTTAAATCTTCATAGTAGAGTGGGCTGTATGGTAAGTTGCGCTGTGCAGTTACTACCAGCAGTCGCGCTCATCCTCTTGCAGTAAGGCTATGAACTGTTGGCTAAATTCTTAGTGTCTACTAAGAATTGTGTTGTGCCAAATTTATTTTGTAAAAAAAAAGGGTATTTGTCGCCTTCAAACCGAACACCATAGGCCTATTTTTTGTGGGTATACGAGACATTCAAAGAAAATGTATGGATTTTTCAGTACTTCTGGTAGTTCTGACTATTAACATGCCCACAAAGGAGACACCATGTATTATCTGTGAAAAACGCTTGATCTAAAATGTCAGTGTTGGCTCTAATGAAGTACTTGAACCGTTGACAATAGCGAACTCTTTTAGCGTAATCTGCATTAGTTATCTCACGGAAAACTTGCATTCGATACCGATAACATTTCAGCATTCTCCTCACTATAGTGTGGACTGAACCTAGTGAAATTTTCTTTCCGGGCTTAGTCTCCTCTAAGATTTATGAGCTCTTGTAACTGCCGCTTTAAAATCCTATACGACCTGCGTCTTTAAAAATAACCTGTGTGAGCTCGTTTCTGGTCTAACGCCGAACCTGTTTCACGAAATTTCTTAACTAACTTCTGAATAACACTTTTCACTGGTATCTCCTTTTAAAATTTCTCCTGAACTTTCGTTGACATACAACATGAGATTTCGTCTTAAATAAGTTTCCATCACGAATACACGTTCTCCAACAGTTAACGGTATTTTAACAAACAACTATACCCGATTACGGAACCTTGTTCAAAGGCCAATTCTCAATACAGGCTGGCAACACTCAAATACGTAGGCAATAAACAGTCCTCCCCACTCCAGCTCCAACCGTACCATCCATCTTCCACATTATTTTATACACTTTATACCAATGTGAGCATTTTAACAAAAATATGCATTTATTATAAACAACTGAATGATGGGGCCTCTTTAAGTTGACCAATCTGTCTTGGAAAGAACATATAAATAAAATAAGAAACGTAATCGGGTTTAAGTATATTATATACATTTTATTTCTTAAAAAATTTTTATACATTTACTGAGGATGTGATTGGTTAACTGACATTTCTCCCGCCACCATTCGGTCGTCCTAGAGCATATGACCAAATGTCCGTGCCAAAAACGGCTACTGTGTCTCAAAAACAGTTTAGCTACCAATAATGAGATAGCTCCTAGTGAGCTTACCTAACAGCGTGAGCGGACTAAGCAAGGTGCTATACACCACCTGCTTACGTGTCCCAACCGCTCACTTGTCATACAATAAAACTAAACCGGGGAGTCGCACCCCTTGTTAAATTAAAAAGACAGTAATTTCCTGTCACCCCTCGGTCGCTGAATGACGGCTAGTACCTATCCACCATTTAAAGCGCTTGGAACTTTATCTGGCTGGTGGCCAGCCATTATCTCTGGATTAGCTCCCCACAGCAGCACATTAGGAGTCCTTATACTTTACCCTTAACTAATCTACCAATGTCGGTTGAACAACGCAACCTCATCGAGGAACTCCCATACGGTCTGACAATGCGGTTCTCGCCACATTGACTCGCCATTTATGAGCAACCAATTTTCCCCTTGACCTCTAAGTTCCACGGTGGCCCGGTCTCTGCCCCCCCCCCCCCCAAGAGCAGGGCAGTCAAATATCATAATAATATAAAGGAATCAAGAAACTTTAGAGGATTTAATACTTTATTATTTGTATGGTTACCAGAAATCGATGAAATTGAAAAGTTATTATTCTAATCTAATTACTGAAGAAATTGTTAAAAGAAATTACAATTTTAGGATTACAATATTTATAGAATGTTATTGTTATTTTAAGTTATTGGCGGTGTATCTCAGAATTTCTGTTTCACTTTATAAAACGTTATTGTAATGGTAACCCTCGACACGGATTTGTCTATCGAAGGTATCTAAATTTTCATATAAATTACACATTTCATGTTATATTGCAGAAATTATTTTATTGTATTTTCTTTTTATTATTATGAGTAAAATAAAATGTGTAATTGTGTTATTTTTTGTAACTATGCCTGCAAATAATAAATAAATAAAAAAATAAATAAAAACAGATAACCATAAATATATTAAAAATCGCTAAAAGAATCTGGATTAGGCAAAAATTGAGAAAATATATTCTGCTGAATTTTTTATTCTTTTTGTAAGAAATGAGAAGAAATGGAGAAAAGGACAGGAAAAAGTTCATAATTAATAGATAAAATAATTTATGAATGAATCTATGCAAAGCCCAGATAGCTGGTAAAAGTGATTTTAAGCTGATTTTAAAGGAATGTCTGACAAATGAACATCAATAAGTGCTGGCTTCAGTATATCTAAAGTACGGTCACGCAAGCATAATGTAACGAATTCCATTACACCAATTTTACAAATTACAATAGTACACTCAATTTAAACCTACACTTTTATATACGTTTCAACATGAAACTTATATGAAACGTTGTAACATGAATAACTGAATCCATTTTATTATATTTAAAACAAAAAGGTACTGTTTATCTATTAACAAAACATGAGAAAGATAACAATGTAATTGGAAAATCTCTCGGTTCTGTATTTTCAGAGAAAACCTAACAAATCCGAGTGATTTTTAATTCTGTAGAAAAGTTAAAAACCTATTGATGACATAATTATTCAATATTAAGAGTAAAATTACGAAAAGTATAAAATTATTAAATAAAAAATCTGGGTTCGATTTGACCTCCTTGATTAAATAACTCTTTTAGGGACCCATTTCATCATTTTCCTCGTCAGCTAGCTTATAAATAAAAATTTTAATAAAAGCCACAACTTAAAAAGCAGATAAAGTGTCAGAAATAAAAAAACAATGATTCGGGTCCTACATGACAATCGTTTTTTTAAAAAGATCTCATATAGTCTATATTATTACAAAATACTGGTAGGATTTTCAATTTTGAAAATTAAAGTTAAAAAAAATTATATTTTAGTTATAAATATCATTTATTGGGGTAATTATTTACTTCAATAAGTCAAACCAATTTGGTTCAATTTTATTCAAATTTCTTTGTAGTTCTTTTGAATAAACTATAAAATTTTGAATAAATTATAATTATAGTACATTAAAAACAAAAATGGGTACTATGATCTCTTTTACCCGGCGGGATCAAATATCATGTCAAAGCTGAGATTACTATAGACAAAATATATGCGCGGAGTTGAAATTTTTTTGATCAATGGGTTTTCAAGAAATGAGACAAAAACTGTTTAGAAATAATTCTGAGTACTCCTACTCCAAATCCGATTGACTTAAAACTTAAGAAATTTAATTAACCTAATAAGTAATTTCATCGTTATAAAGTTAGATTTTCTACGACCACTATACAAAAAGTAAAAAATTAAAAATTTTGAAAAATACCACTTCTTAATTAATTTTATACAAAATTTAATGCTATTAATGCTCCATATATAGAACATTTTTGAGCCATTTTTGAAGAATTTATATTGAACCAGTCCGGAGTGTTAATCAAAATTTTGGCCAACACTATTAGGAATATATATATATATCTTTCGGAAATTTCTAAAACATCTTTTGTGTTTTTGTAACTAAGGGAGAAATGTAGACATTTGCAAAATTTTTTGGCGGATCACTACACATTACCTTTACAGCAATGCTGCAACAGCAGCTATACAGGTACACCCAGGAAAGTAATAATCCATAGCAACAACATCAGTCGAAGCCAGTGTGAGAATCGTAACTTATCGTACTCCTTTCAGTTGTGAAATAATAAGTTACGATACTTTATCTTAGTAAGTGCCTAGATCGTGAATATCGGTGTTATTTGGTTGTCGGGTTTCAATTAACCTCACATCTCAGGAACGGTCGACCTGAGACAGTACAAGACTACACTTCATTCACATTCATACATACCATCCTCACTCATCTTTTAAAGTAATACCTTACGATTGTTTCGGAGGCTAAACAGAAAAAAGAGTAAGAGCCTACAAAGGCTAAAAATCATGATTTATAAATACATGCTTGTACAATGTTTTAATTATTTTATTAGAATGGTAGTCTAAAATTATGAACCTTCTTATAATTAAATTATTAATAAACATTATTTTTTACCGACAATTTCTAATATAAATTTAAAAGAAGTAAAAACAAAAAATAAAAAATGCTTGTTTATGTTAGTGCATAAAAATGCCTGTACATCTAGAGTTGTTTGGTATATTGACTGTTTTCTGAAATACATAATCGTTAAAATTCATATATTACTTTCCTGGAAAATATAGGTAGAATAGTTTTTTATATAAAAGGGAGGGAAAATAGGGTAAACCGGGAAATAATGGGGGTAAATCTCAAAAATAGGGTATCGGGTTTTTTACAAATCTTTACGTTTTAGGGTCCAACTAGTTCATCTAAACCAAAAAAAAATAAAATATATGCATGTGTATTGCACTGCTTTTGGCCTTATATCTCAAGAATGACCCTATCGATTTTCTTCATATTTAGCTCAAATATTTCTGTACATGGGGCATTGATCAAATTAATTTCTTTTTCAAAATTTGTTAAAGAGGTTGGAAGGATATCGAGAATAAACCAATTTCGATTTTCTCCAGAGCAATTTTAGAGAAAACTTTATAAAAGCAGACTTATTACCTACAATACTTATATAAATAATCCAAAAAGATGTTTCAATAATTCAACCCACATTTCTTAAAACTGAAATTATGTTTTTTTTTTGTTCTCTTGCTATATATCTTTTTGGTTCAAATATTTTTAAAGTTTACTTCATATATGTATATATATATATATATATATATATATATATATATATATATAAAACTAACAAGAAATATGTACTAATTTTTTTCTTTTTTTTTTTTTTTTAATTTTACGCCCTGGCTCTAAAGTGCAGAAAAGTTCTTTAAAATTCTATTTTTCTTATTTTAGCCTTTATTGAAGAGGTTGTTAGATTTTGCGAAGAGTTTATTTAAACAAATTTGTTAAGCATAACCAATATATGAATATTTTTTAGAAAAGGTTTTTTATTAGGGATCGCTATTTTTTAAATAAATCTTTCCAAAATTTTCCTCAGACAGTAAGAAAGCCCCAAAAATGAAATAAAAATTTATTCAAAATTTGAGAATTTTTACGCTTAAATCCTTTTTTGTAAACATCATAATCAAAAAAAAGAAACCTCTGTTAATACTTTGGCTGACAAATTTTAAAAAATTCGGAAATTCACAAAAAATCTTCTTATCGTAACACGTTTATAAAACTAATTTTGTTGAATATTAGCGTTATTAAACATAGCATCTTTTTAATATCGAAAAATTATGTAACATACAATGACTTTTTAAGGTTATTTTATTTTACAACTTCATGGAATTTTTTACGATTTTATTATTTTACAAGTTTGTATACTTTTTTCATTCTACTACTTTTTAACAATTTTTTATTTTTGTTTGTGTAAATGTAATAAAAGGGCGCAATGAACTTCTTTTCATACCTTTTTATTGCATTAAAAAAAGATGAAATATTTGGCATAACAATAGTGAATGAAGTCATAAAAAAAATGTTGAAATTAATTAATTACTACTTAAAGACTAATGATAAAAACAATTAATAACCGATTAAAAAAACTAATATTTATTAATATTCATTGAAATGTTAAATGAAGTTGCAAAAGTTAGCACAGAAAATATTAAAATACAGGGGCTATAATACGTAAAATATTTTACATATATGAATAATTATTAATTTGACGAAAAAAAAATATGATAATGAAACAATTTGTTTTAAAGTTATGGGGCTAACCTACGAATATTATAATTCCTATTTTATTTATTCATAAATAATATTCCATTTAAAATTTAATGATATGCGATGTCTGTATATATTTCACCAAATAACAAAACTAATAAATGTAAATAAATTCAGACTTAAATAAAAATAAATAAAAAATAAAAGGAAAGTGTAGGTAAATATATTCATAAAGAATAATCCTCTCACCTCTAAACTGTCCGGTCATTCTTTTATTTTAAACAAGTAGTCGTTCATCAGAAACTAGACGTGAATACAAAAGTTACATATTTATTTTATGAGTTCGGTTACCGAAGATTAAGAAAAGTTATGCGCGCGTTTTAAAGTAGTTGTAAAAAATTTATTAATACCGCCTCTTAAAGGCGTGTTGCTAAACCGTAGTGAAAAAAAGGGTTGGCTATATCTTAAGTTATTTATAACTACGGTGTAGAAGTATAAAATCCGACAACTTTGCACGACATAAAATATACCAAACGTATTTATTCTCGGGTAAAAAGCGCATCTTATTATTCCGCCCCGTGTGACCTTAAGTGAGAAATGTTTGCTACAATAATATTAATGTATCAATATTGACACTAAATGTAATAACTGTATAACATAGTAATATTGCCTAGGCCATGCTCGAACAGTATATTATAAGCTTACATTTCGTAATGCAAGTACGCCTGTTTAAAATACAAGTGTATTAACGGTTCGTATACGATATCCGGTTCGCTAAATATTGCCAATAGGTTTCTTTTTTGTTAAACGAGTCAATAAATATAATCTTTGAAAACTTTCATGCTAAATGAACTGGTATTAGCGAAGAAAAAAATGAAATATGTTCATAGCTAAATATTTCAGGAATACTCCCTATAACCAACTGCGAGTAAGCGCTTAATAAATACCATCATGTATTGTATTTCTATTAGGACTGCCCATAAGGAAACCGAACTTTGTTTAAAAATAATTTAATGGCTAAATTTATGTTACATTTGCTGTTTACAATCAAAGATTCCCTTCTAATAATAATAATAATTTATTTATTATTACAATATTTTTAATTAAATATACTTTTACATATCCCAGTATTGTTCTCCTTGTAGCTAAATTTAGCTAATTGAAGGAACAGTTATAGATAGAAATTACATAAACAAATGTACGTATCTTACGTATCTGTGCTATAGTAACAGCAATGATAGTAATAATAATAACAGTAATAATTAAAATACGCGTAATAATGATAGTATTTGTATTATACAAAAGAAAAATTAAATATAAGATCTAAGATTTTACTTTAAATCCGACTCGGACCAGTCTTATTAAACATATATCTACACAAAAAATAAAAATAATATTAAAGAAAATAATAGTAATAAAATATATATATATGTATAATAACGAAGTTTTGAAAATAATACATTAGATTATAAATTTTGAAGGTTATTATATCTGCAGACATGTAAGATTCACCATCATATTAATAGTGTTATTAATATTTTGATTCGCCATTTTAGAAATTTGTTTGTAAATAGAGAATTTAGTATTCAAAATCTTACCCTCTAGTGTACATATCTGTTTTAAGTAAATGCGTTTAAACTTTGTGACGTGTGGTTTATGTGTAGTAATTTTAAATATATACGATAAATTATAAAGTAACAGTTTAGTGAAATCTATCATTATTCTCAACAAGTTATTTCCAAATACAATTCAGCCCACCTGTGAACTTACATTTAAAAAATTAATTTTCAGTTTTTGCCTGGCTTTAGATGGGTGTTGTATACATCTTAATTCTTGTGGGAGTTCATTTAAAATGTTAGGTACACGATATGCAAGCGATGCTTTACCGTATGAATTATTAAACCTTGGAGTTAAAACGTTTTGTGTTCGTGTTTCGTAAATACTTTCTCTATGAAATTTATATTTAAAATCAAAATAATATTTCTGTAATACGATATTTTGCCTGTCCCTCAAAATCCATTATCCCAAGAAAGCCAATCTGAATATCGTAGAATAGAATTCTTAATATTCTGAAAACGAGGAATTTTAGAGGAGCTATTATTATATAATCTGGAGCTGTTAAGAAAAGATTCCATGTCTTAGTAAGCTTTCTATTAATGAAAAATATAACACAGGTTTAATTTTATTTGAAAACAGTCCGATAATCTGTAAATTTTATATAAAGATACTTTAAGTAAATTACAAAGATGAGTAATATGTGTCTTATATTTCATATTACTATCCAAATAAACGCCTAAGTGCTTCAGACTGACAACCAAAACTAGACTGTCACATCTACAGGCCACATCAGTTCTTAAAAAATTATGATTATGACAGTCTCTATAATACGTAAAATATTTTACATATATAAATAATTATTAATTTGACGAAAAAGATATGATAATGAAACAATTTGTCTTAAAAGTTATGGGACTAACCTACGAATATTATAATTCCTATTTTATTTATTCGTAAATAATATTCCATTTAAAATTTAATGATATGCGATATATACAATTTAATACAATATATAATACAATTTATATACAATTTAATGATATGAAATATATACAATATTTCACCAAATAACAAAACTGATAAATGTAAATAAATTCAGACTTAAGTATATATAAATAAAAAATAAAAGGAAAGTGTAGATAAAATTTTCATAAAGAATAAAACTCTCACCTCTAAACTGTCCGCTCATTCTTTTATTGGATATCGGAGTCCTTACTGCTACGTATCAGCCCTAAGATGTTATCGTGGTTAGGAAGTACCTGACTCTCCGGCCAGGCTTAAATCTGTGGGAGGCGGCATCGTGGTTAGGAAGTACCTGACTCTCCGGCCAGGCTTAAATCTGTGGGAGGCGGCGGACTCGGGGAACCAAGGTAGGATCTATGATCTGGAGTCCGCCCGCACATTGTGATGGTTCGACTGGCGAAAATATGGGCTATGGATTTTTCAACACCCACAACATCCGTGGCAGAGGGTCCACGTAAAACCCCTCGTCCTGGAGAGCCTTTGTCTTCGCAGGCGAAGAGAAGGAAGAGTGTAGAATTTAGTGATAAAGAAATTTAGTGGAAAGAAAGAAGGAAACTCGTAAGTTTAGACCAAAGAATAGTAGTTCAATAACAAAATATTTCGTTATAAAGAAGAAAGACGGCGATTTTTCGAAAACTAGCCCTTTCATGGTAGCTCGTGGCATCACGGAAGCTGCTGCGGACCTGTTAAAGAGACAAGGAAAACTGCAGTGGGACTTTTTATAGAAACTGTCAACGACGTTAAATCGTTGCGATTATTAAAAGCCAAGATCGGAGTCATGGACATTGAGGTAGCTCCCCATAGTACATAATCACCTCAAACAGCGTTATAGTGTGCAAGGAATTATTAAACTGCACAGAAGAGGAGATTGTAGATGAACTTCAGGAACAAGGTGTTGTTGCGTGCTGTCGCTTAAACATGCGTCACAACGGAGAAATTCAACCCTCTGCGTCACACGTGTTAACCTTCAGTAAACCAAACTGTCTGGAGAAGATAAAAGCTGGGTTTCACCAGGTGGATGTGCGTCCGGTTATCCCAACACCTTTGCGTTGCTTTGGATGTCAGAGATTTGGACATACGACTGATCGTTGCACAAGGAAGCAGATATGTGCATGTGGTGAACCATTACGTCAAGACCCATGCAGGGATCCTGCTATCTGTGCCAACTGTCATGGACACCATTCGGCAAGGTCTAGGAAATGTCTACAGGAAGTAGCTCTCCAAGAGATCAAGACAATACATAAGTCAGCTACTTTGACGCAAGTAAAATTGTGCTTGGCAGAACGCCAATAATAGTTTTATACGTACAAGTACCTCCTGGAGCTCCTACATCTTATTTAAAATCACAAGATGTGCTGTCAGAATTGTAATCAGCTTTGGCTAAGATTGCCAAACGTATCGTCCAGGATGAAATGAAGAGTCGACCATCAAGAGGAAGTAGTCCAAAGCCGTCGGAGAAGAAAGGAGAAAGATCCGTTGAAAAGAGCTCCGTAAAGCCTAAATTTGTGCCTACAATTAGCACATATGTTAAGAAAAAAGAAGCAGTAACTGGGAGAAAGACTGAGTCAACTACATCTAAAGTAAAAGTGCAGGAAGAAAAAATTCCCATCGAGGGATCTGCTAAACCAGAAGTGATGATATTGGAAAAGGAAGACTTTAAACACCATCAATGGTGCCTCCAAAAACACGGAGGCCTTTAGCCGAGACAGCGAGAATTTCGGACGCCTCATAATTTCTAGCGGTAAGTACATCCATTTTCGATTGTGATGTACTTCTGATCGCGCCAGCGGAGCTGGTGACATCCGATGCCGGCAGCATAAGATCCTCCGAGACTTACCACGGAGGATCAGAAGACTCCATCTCCGAGGCCTCAAATACCTTAGATTTCGACATCAAGGTCTTTAGGAAGATGGAGAAAAGAAGCAAAAAAGGATGGCCTAAAGGGAAACCAAGGCGATAGAATTTAAGAAGAGATTGATTTTATGCTTTTATGAAGAATTCCTTTTAATAAAAGATGTGTGCAATAATAATAATACTGAATGATAGGAGAAATTTAACATGTGTTTTTTTATGTTCTTTGAACATCTTCTATTATAAAAGTGGTGTGGGATGTTTAGTGGCAAGGATCCTTTACACTCTTGTCATTATGTGTTTAACACTATTTTTATATTAGTGTTTTTTAATATTTTGTATTGGTGATTTGGATAGTATTTACTTGATGTGAATGTGATTGTTTGACAGTGTTTCGTAAGAACTGGTTTTTGTTTTTTTTAGTGGCAAAGACTATTTACACCCTTGCCATTTTATGTTTCTTTTGGGGTTTTAATCCCATGACAAGTCTACTTATTATATGATCTTTATTGACAAGACTACTCTACTGTTTATGTCGTTCGTGTTTTTAAGAGGAACGGGGAAAAAAGTATCTTTATATTTTATTTTATTTTTTTTATGTGGAAGGGGCTAATGACCATAGCAGTCGATGCCCCTAAAACCTAAAAAAAAAAATAATAATTATTATAATTATAATAATATTAATTCCTAGTAAAACGTTTAACGAAATATGGAATAATGAAAAAATTCCCAAAGATTGGAATACAGCACTCATTCACCCACTTCATAAAATAGGACCCAAAACAGACCCAAATATCTACTGGGGAATTTCGCTTTTGAAAATCGTGCCGAACCTCAACTGGATGCACAACTGGGTGAATATCAAGGTGGATTTAGGAAAAATAGATCTTGCGCAGAGCAAATCTTTAATCTCAAAACTTTTATGGAATATTGTAAATGTCAAAATAGAACACATGTTATAACTTTTATTGATTTTCAATAAGCATATGATTAGGTAGATAGAGCATCAGTTTTTTCAACATTAACAGAATTAGGTTTGGATAACAAAGAAATGTTTATTTCGAGAAATTTTCCATTCAATCTCAAAATTATGCTTTAGTTTCCAATCGTAATTTTAACTAACCAAGTTTTATACGTAACTTGTTATGTGAAATTTTTCTAAACATTTTTGTCATCATTGACCGAAAAAAAAATTTTCAACAGTTCAAAGCATATTAATTTTTTCGATCAATATCAAACAACACGAATAAATAGAAATTACAATTTCCCATTTATAACGCCCAAAAATTATAGAGAATTATAACGAAAATTATAGTCATCTAACGATTTTTTCTGTTAACAGCCAGCCATTTCTTTAACACGATCATCTTCAGCTCATGCTTGATCACAGATTTCTTTTTTCATCTAATGCTCAGTTTTTCATTGTTTTAATGGTTTTCCCCCTAACCTGAAACAAGTAGACCACACACAATCTTGTGTGTCATCTAATTACCTAATTTAACTTTAACTTATTATATTATTTTAACCTTACATTATTTTAATGTGAGAAAAGATGTTATCCACCATCAGGGAACTGATGACGTTCTTCTCCGATGTGTGGGACTCCCACACTAAAAACCTAACCTCTGTTTGCAGACAATTAATCTATCCCGGAATCGCTTACCGCTTTATTTGGGGTGGTGTCCCTAGATTTGCCTTCTCATGCATCTGCTGCTATCTTTTGCTTATTTCGTCCTGGTTCAACTGTTCCTCTTCAATCCAAGTCCTTTTTCTTCGTCAGAATCGATTCTACAATACTCGCCAATTAGATAAGCTGGTGAGCATCTTCTGAAAACCATTATAAGACCCTATTTTGGTTAAGACTGTCATAGCAGAAATTTTTTTAACATCAAAAATTTTGTATTTCAATCTTCTTTAAAATGATTTGTCATAACTTTCATGCATTCCATCATTCATTCACATTCATTCATCTCAGTCACAACCATTTTCATTTAAAAATTCTGAGTTTTCTCCCCTGGGTGATTAGTGGGTGGTGGTCTCGTAGCATAAAATAGATCTTTTTGAGTAGGATCATTTGATAAATTAATTTTTCTGTTTAACCGTTTAAAGTTATTAACCTGTTTTCATGTTTAACCGTTTAAAGTTATTTAAGGGTTGCCGTATTTTATTAACACCCGTTATATAGAATATTTTTATTTAGATTTTACTATTTAAAATATTATAACTCAGGATTAGTCCAGTTTTAGTATCAGTAGTAAAACTTTTCAAATATCCGGCGTAAATAAAATTTCATATCTACTAAAATAGCGATATCTTTAGATTATTAATTAGGAAAAAACTGTAAATATTAATTAAATAAAAACCCACAAGAGTAGCATATTAAATATAACCTTGAAACAGTCTACAATACTTAAAAAAAATGATTAAATTAATTAATTTGGACAAAATTGATTATAAATTACAGCTAAAAAAACGAACATTAAATTAAAAAAAAAAAATTACAATTATTTAAAAAAGGATTTTTATAAATTGTACCTAAAAAAAATTAATTTAAATTAAAAATATAATTATTAACGTAACGCCCTTGAAAAAATACGTAAACGGTCAGCCTATAGACTTTTAATGAATATGCATACCGGGGATACAAACATATATAAAATGAATGAATTAAAATTAAATAAAATAAATGTAGCGTGAACTGAAAAATGATTTTAAAAATACATAAAATAATTTGTTTATTTTATATTAAAGCGGAATTGATTTACGTGATAAATTTAATGTAATTTATTTTAAAATTATACAGTCTATCTAAATACTTTAAAACATATGCCTAAAGCTTAATTTAAAATATATATATACACAACACACGAAAGCTCCTAATTACTGCACATTCCAAAATGTAAAAAAAAACCCTGGGTCAACTTTAAATTGATCGTACGGGGTTAAGGTTATAAATATTATAAGAATTCACAAAATAAATAATTATAAATAATGAAGTTACATCGTATAAACGATAGAATACATTAAAAATATGTTTAAAAGGAATATTTATTGTTTTAATACCTATAAACGTTTTACATACATTCCAGTTAGTTAACACAAATCATAGGGTGTGGCGACCCCGACTTCGTAATATTTTGTTTCTCCAGTGTTCCAGTGACCTTGAACGTAAAATATAAATTAGAATGATTTTTCATGAGTCACTATCACCACCTATTAAATGTAAAAAACGGTTGGTAGGTGGATAGTTATTCTGTATCGATAATGTATTTGTTTTACTAAATTATAACCTGAAGGCATTTTTAGTAAAACAAGCATTCTTATTTGTAATACATATTGACCAAAAATATACCATTATTTTAAAATGAGGTCGTATCAGTAGTTACTGAAAGCAATGCCGAAATATTTACTGTAAATTGACCGATATGTTGGAGGAAGTTTGTTGATTTATTTTGGTACAGTAGTAGAAACACCACCCGTTAACAGTTTAAGGCATAAACTATTGTTTTAAAAAAAACATATTAGAGATTTTTGTAATTTAAAGTTATTGTTTCGTTTGAATTTTTTTTTCCCCATAGTTGAATTGTTGTATTTTGATTTTATGCCTCTTTACATTTAAATAAAAAGGGAAATTATTTTAGTAATGTAGGAAATACGAAAAGGGTTTAGATTTTAATAATACTAGCTGGATTACAACAAAAAATAATTTCTTTGTTTTCCATAAAAAAAGTAGATTTTAAGAAATATTTATGGACCAAAATATGAAGATGAAATTTACAAATATACAAAAAAGGGACTTAATCCGGAAAAGAAGATTACACTTTTATGAATATTTATGCAGCATGAACAATCAAAGATTGACAAAACAAATATTCAATTTCTACATAAATAGAGCCACAATCACCAACCGGTTTAAAGAAATAGAAACGGATATAAAAGCATTACACTTTTCTAAGGATCTCCTTTAAAACAGAAATAAATTTAGAAAACTGATTCGAAAATTTAAGTTTCCAGAGAGAAAGAAAAAGAAGGGTATAAACCTGAATAGATGGACGGAAGAAAAGAGACAACAGAGCAAAAGAATGAAAACCTTTTAGGAAAAGAAAAAGAAGTCAAAACTATGCGAACGTGATCCGTAATGGTAGGAACGAAAAAAAATATGCAGTATTTTACAGAGTCAGTAGGGCACTAAACTCCACCACGGCTAATTATAGGAGTTATGTACTTTTTTTTGCTGTAGAACAAAAATTTACAATCGGTTTCTCCTGACGAAATCACAAGTAAATAATACGTTAAAAATATTACTTGAGAGAGGGTCATCCAATGATGCCCCCCCCCCCCACCACCAACTCGAAAATAAACAGAAAAAGATTATAATAATAGAAACATCCGTGTCAATAAACATACTTATAGTAACAAGTAAGATCCAATAAACAATAATTACGTCATAAACACTATCATCACCGGGTTCTGTAACTTGTGCAATCTATGTACCACACGTGTCCAAACATTCACTTCCCACGCAATGTTTTTTATCAAATAGAAGATAAAGAGAGATAGATAAACGAACACATGAAAATAGAGTTAAACAGTAATAGCGTTGAAACAACAAAAATAAGCGTTAAAACAATAGTAAACAAAAATAATAAAAAAAAATAATAAACAGAAATAGTACCGGAAAAAACCATGAAAATAGAATATCTTCAACGACCATCACTAAGGTCCAGCACATGGACCCTTCTCAATCGTCTAACGTCATCATCGTTATTTGGCAGATTCAAAGTAACAAGATTTACTTGTCTTTTTAGTCTAACCATGTATTTAGAACTGAAACGATCAATCTCGTCCCGACACATACGGGATACATTTACCATAAGTAATACATTTAACTTTATCAAAAGAAATTACGCGTTTCAAGGAGAAAATTTTCAATTTTTATCAAACAAATGAATAAAATCCTTTTAAACATTAATATTTCGCGTTTGTTTAAATAGTTCAAAACATTCTTATAAATGATGTTTTTAGTACCTTATTTTTAATTTTTTAAATTGTAATTTAGAAATGATAAGGAGTCCTTGTTTTGTAAGAAAATGCTTTCTTTAATATTATCTTCAGTGTTTTATATCTATT
This sequence comes from Lycorma delicatula, assembly GCF_047948215.1. Classification (NCBI taxonomy): domain Eukaryota; kingdom Metazoa; phylum Arthropoda; class Insecta; order Hemiptera; family Fulgoridae; genus Lycorma; species Lycorma delicatula. Next base: position 179,917,212 of record NC_134458.1, read on the forward strand.
TTTTCAGTTAAAAAATGCACTCGAAAAGAATTTCATTAATCCAACTTCTTTTTATATTTTTAATATCTTCATACTCCCTCACCAGAATTTTTCCAAAATTTCATTCAAATCAATATTCTTTCAAACTACTACAAAAAACACCTTCATTAAGGAGTGTAATCGAGACTAATACCTGTATTTATTTAGATAAATATAACCTTCTGAGGAGAATTAATTCATCAGTAAAAAAAAAAAATAAATAAATCCTTGAGATTTAGTAAAATTTCAGCCAACACACAATACACAGACTGATATATGTATACGTAAAAATTTTCTGAATTTCTTACATTTTTTTTAAAATCCAGAAATACAAAAATCTAAGGAGCAAAAAAATTTCACATTGTTATAAAAATAAGGCATTACAAAGCAACCTCATTAATGTTGTTTATTTACAAACAAGAACTTTTGAGGGTAGAACATAGAACGTAGAACGTCGACAAGGTAGTTTTGAAGAACTGTTCTATCAGTAGGATAGAAGAAAACAATAACAACAAGAATCATAAAAATAACAGATTCATGAAACACTTAGAAAAGAAAAAATAAGTGAAAACAGAAACAGAGAGGAAGGTAATTAAGGATTGATTAATGCACAACACTCAGCGGGTGTAATTACACTATAGAGTTACTATGATCCAGAACTTGTAGCCGCTTAAGTCTTCTAACATCCTTACCGTTGTGTAGAAGATTTACATCCATGTGGTTAACGTGTTCACCTAGCTGAAGTTTATATTTAAATCTGAAACGTTGTAATTCTTCCTTAACGTCAAAATATTCGTTGATTTTGCTGTTTTCAGCAAACCACGGTGCCTCAGCTATACACCTCTCAAGTTTGTTCTAAAACCGATTTAAGATTAAGTTCCATAACTTGAAAAATAAAAATAGCGATGTCGTATCGAATAATTGAATATACGAGTAGTGGTCTTAAATAAAAAATAGATTGTTTTGAGGTACTACAGGTAATAGGTAGGTTTTGAGGTGTACTACAGTTTACTTTATTTTTGTTAGTGTTTCACTGCTGAACAGTTATTTAAAAAGTAGATAGATCACTTTTGAAATTCAGCTGTAAAAAATATTACACTGCTGCCACTTTGGTTAGATTTGTAGTATTCAAAGGTTTTTGTGAATTTATTTTTTTACTCTAATAACCTTTAAAATGCAGTGTCAAATCTTATACTTTCAAATTTAAAATTACTTCCCCCTTTGAGAGCTAGCCAGGTGTCTCAGGTGTTCTCATATTGAAAAAGTTGAAAAATTATTTAAGTGTACCCTGCTTTATGAATGCTTTCGGTGTACGTGTGTATACATATTCGTACGGGCCAATACTAAGAATTAATAATTGTAGATCCAAAGAAAATAGATAAATAAACAATAAGAAAACTGATAATTAAGTAAAAATTATTTTTATAAAATACCGTAGCTTGATTAACAATAGTCTTTTATAACCTAAAAATCATTGAAAATATTTAATAGTATAATTCTATTAAAGTAATATAATACTAATTATTCAAATCAAAATGAACACTGTTTTTAAAATTTTTAATTTTCTTATAATAAAAAATAATTTATTTAAGGGACTTCCAAATTTCTGAAAAATCAGTATTTTGGTAATTATATTAAATAAAAAATTCAAAAAAAATTTTTATAAAAGCTTTATCTCACTGAAAGAATTTCTTCATTGAAGGTAAAAAATAAAAAAGGATTGATTTAATTTGATACTTTTCTTTAAGTTACTTAAAGAGGTCATTACACTTTTAAAACCCCCTTTCCTTGCCCTAAAAATTATCTAGAAAGTTCAACAACTTTATCGCCAGATCTTTTCTACGATTGATATCTTCAGGTGTATTTGATAGCTGTAATGTAGGTCAAGGTTGTCATAATTTTAACAGATTTTAAACTATTTTATACAAGTTGTTGAGTAATGGACATACGACAAAAGACTGCATTTACAACAAAATATATAATTATTATTTTTTTATTTATAGACTATAAATCACAAAAGAATTAGGAAATGTTAATATTGCCCAAACTAAATAAAATACGCCTTGGACGTACGTCCAATGCATACGTTTTTAACTAAATTAAATACGCCTCGGATTAACAGATTCATAAATAAAGATAACAAAAGTAGAACAATATTTTAAATCATACCATTCATATTCTGAAACATGATCATTGATGTGCAAATTTAAAATTAACTGCCAAAATAAGTCTTAAGGCTATTATAAAAAAAGAAAATTGAAATGTTGTCAAGACAACCTGTCCTGAAATATCTACGAAAATAATCTTACTTAACTAGCAGATTTCTTAATGACGTTAACCTGATCGTTAAATTCATCAGAAAAGTTCTACTTTTACTGATTTTTTTTTTTTTTAAATTACTTGTCAGAGAATAATTTAATAAATATAAGTAAATTTATTTTTTTGTAGGTTTTTATTTGATATAACTTCAAATAAACTGTATTTTAATTAAAGTATGATGCATCAATTACAAATGAGAAAACTTGTTGAAAGACTTGTCTTACATCTTCTTTTTAACTAGTACATCAAAAATGAGAAGAAGTTGTTAAGTGAGAAATGATTCATAATAATTGGTGTTTTGTGTGAGTGTGTGCGTGCGCTCGCGCGTGTGTGTAACTAAAAACGTATTAAATTTATCTTAAATAAATAGGTGTATGCTTCAACAAAGTATAGAAAGCTTAGGCCTTGACAAAGAGCACATACAACAAAAAACGCATGTCTAGGATAGGTTTGATTAAGTACTATACAGTAATCCGACCTGAAATTCCCTATGGTACTTAACCCCAATACTTAATCAGAGAAAATAACTATTATAATAGAACTTAATGACCGAAAGAAATTATGAAAGATACCAGGGCCAAGGATAACGGATGAGGGATGAAAAATCCGAAAGAAGAATGAAATCTACCTCAACACAGGAACTTATTTTTAACTTTTATGTTAAGGAATTTTATCTTTAATTTTTTAATTCTTTGTGGTGGAAGGAATAAATTATTTAGAAAAAAAACTAGCTAGAGCAATATACCAGTAAAAATAATAATAAACTGGTTATTTTCATTTGGAGCTAGAAGTAATAAATGATAGAATAGAAGAAACGAAGAATTAAAAAGATAACAAAATGAGTCACATGAATGGAGATATTAAAATATTAACATATGAGAAAAAACGGTGAATTAGTATAGAATATTTTTGTTATGTTGTAACAGGACCGGTATAACGGACCAGGGTAAGGGATTTCTTCCGATTAAGAAGAAAGAAAGGGAAATAATAATGAATAGAAGAATCCAGAAAGAACTAAAAGGGATTCTTTTTAACTAACAGGTCCGTTTAACAATCTGTTCTTTATAATACAGACAATGGCGCCTCCAAAAGCTGTTGTTCGACCAGAAGGGTTACCAGACCGGAAAAAGAAAATACAGAAAAACGAAAGGGCGCGAACGATGAAAAATATTACGCTTCACCAATCAAAGGGATAAGACGGGTACTGGTTTTGCAGGCCAGGGGATATAAATACTACCAGGGACCAGTGGAGAATAGTGAGTAGTTCTGTGAGGCCGTGTTCGTCTTAGTCGTGATAAAAATCGATAATAAGAAGTAGTTTCGCAAGCCCGAGTTTGACGCGGTTGCGGTGACGGCAAAATCAGTAAAGGTGTAGTAACAACGAGTGAAGATTACTTCACGAGGATTTCAGCGTGGACTGTGGGTGAATGCAAGAAGTTGTTCGGTGAGTTATTGGTAAACAGTAGAGAAATGACAGTATTCTACTCATTCACAAACTGTAGGGTAGTTCACAAACTTAAAACTACAGTTCACAAACTGTAGGGTATAAATAGTATAAGTAATAATATTTGCGGGGAATTAAACTGTATAAACTTTAGACTTTTTTAGTGTTATCTTGTTGTTAATGTAATATTACGTATTAATGTTAGTGGTTATTATAACGTTTTTCATAAATTGGAACGTATTGTGGTTTTTATTCATTTTTTTTAACCTGCTCCCCTGGGTCGGATCGGCACTCAATCAATACTCAACCCAGGGGGCGGATCTTTTATTCACATCAATCGCCTGCCTCAAATCACTGAGGCGAGAAAACAGAGCCCGGCAATGCCGTTCCTGGGTCCCGCCACAGTAACCAGGACTCGGTTTTTATTCTGAAATAATTTAACTGTCTTTAAATAAATATTCTGCATTTTATTTGAATTATTTTTATGTATGTTACATATACATATTATTATTATTATTAATTTCAGTATTATTATCACTGTTATTATTAGTTTTATTTATTATTTACTTTGTTTTATATTCCTTTAGGGTAATAAATTGTATTTATAAGGAATTTTAGTTTGATACTCTCTCAATATTCTGGTCGAACATCCCAACCCCGTAAGGGAAGACGCCCACCTTGTGACGTTACCGGTCGCTACACCACCCCGCCCTGGGGGCTTTACGAAGGTCGTCTTTAGGTAATCAGGTCTAACTGATTACATCACACAGTCATCAGCCAGGCCTCGGTCGGGTTGCCACCGATGTAAATGCCTCGGCATATATCTGCATCAGTAAAACACATATCAAATTTCGCCTTCACGTAGGCCGCAAACGGACATCTTCATATGCAACCTAACATAATTCCCTCAAACTAACTAAACGAGACCGCAGAAGCGCGGACACCGCGCATAGTCTAAATTTGACAACACCGTTCGTGACTGCGAATGCCTCAGAACACGAACAAGTTGTAAGTTAAATCAGTGATACACTCATACCAATCAAAATTATGTTTTACGCAACATAGAAATTCAGACCTACAACCAATAAGTCAAACAAAATTAAGTCATCTAACAAGGAGAACGCAACCTCATACCGGTCCGCGCAGGAGCCGGGGACAAACCCCGTACCCCCACCCGGTCCCATAATGGAGTCTGACACGGCATTACCAAGTCACAATCATGGACCACCATCAGCGGAACGAAGCCACATCCCCGGTCGCACGGGCTACCATATCCCGGCAGCGCGGCCACCCCCGCCAGTGGGAGGCCCAAATCGAATCACACGCGATACCAATATAACCATGGCACGATGCCAATGCGCCTACCTCCAACCAATCCAATGCCTAGGGCGGAACCCTAGCCACCCGGGATCCTACTATGATCAAATATCTCGATTAAACTCCCTCTGCAGACCTACACACCTCAAGGGCACGAAGAAAGCCAGCCATAATAGACCACTCCTCGCGAATCATCCAGTTAATACGGAGATCCAGAAATTAATTTATTCTCTCAAGTTCGCTAACAGCTCGTAAACATTCAACTTCATATCGGGGACAGACACAGAGGACGTGGTCCACTCTATCATCAGCCCCACAATCCGAGTATTGAGTCAAATGCACCAAACGAAACCTAGTCAATCTTCGTCCAAAAGGTACCATGCTCGGAGAGAAACTATGTGATATACTGATTGGGGGAAACCCGTTTTGTCAGCACCTAAATTAGACACTATAGGAAATATATCATGCGTGTAGCGACCTGTGGGTTTGTGAGATTCGTCCCACCTGGCCTGCCAAGACGGTCTTTCTCCTGCTTCTCCTAATGTCAATAGGTTATTTAGCTTGGAAATGTAGCGTTCCTTACGCTCATTAGTCAAGATATCTATTGGTTTGACTCCGGCTATAACACAGACTGCCTCCCGCGAGACTGTTCTATAACCGCCTATAACAGCCAGCAAGAGGAGTCGTTGAGCCCGCAGCAAAATGTTCGCGTAACACCTAAAAGCCAAGTGGTGAGCCCAGACAGGTGCAGCATATAGCATAATAGCCTCACTGACACCTTTGTAAAGGATACGCATAGTACGGTAATTCAATAGTGCCTATTCCCCGTTATTACCGGGGGTAATATTCCCCGGATATGTCCAGAAAAATCCACAATACATATGTGCATGAACTAGAGGAAGCTATACCCACCACCTTTAGTATGGCATCCTCAGCGCGCTTGCCTGGTCGAAAATCATAGTGGTTGTCCATTAGCCAATCTAACAGTTGTCCATCAGTGATTAATACGCAAATATAGGACCTTTTCAAAAACCTTTCAAACATAGGCAAGATCGTTAGCAAACAGGCAATAATATATTATATAATATCGCAAAATTGTTATAAGAAATAAAATATATGATCACAAAAATGAGCAAATATCCTAGCTTCTTATGTACTTCCTACACTTATTTAGTCTAGCAAAAATGGTCATCAAACAAAATATAATTAAAAAAATATCAACCATTCAAATGGCATTGAAAAGGGTCTATGCCTCCATCAATTTCTGACTAGGATTTACTGCATAATTCATTCCCATTTCTTACTAAAGGCTTTCTTTGCAATTGCTATTCTTTTTTTGAAATTTCCATTGCACTCTTCTTCTGTTACCATAGCACTCAAATATCTGTAATTTTTTTTTTTACTTTTTCAATTCTTCCTAACTTGTCCTTACCGCTGAATCCTCTTTAATGTTTAATTCCATTACTTTTGTTTTTCTTATATTTATTTTCATTATACTATATCAACATACAGGGGATGAATGAAAGTTTTTTGTTTTTTAAGAAGTTTGAGTCTGTACTTGATAAGGATTCTTCGCTATTTCAGAGAAGCTTTTTTTAGCATATACTGAAGATAAGTAACTCAAAATTATTGTATAAGTAAAGGGCACTTGTTTAAGGGACATATTTTCGGTAAACAAAGCAATTTTTCCAAAGACTTAATGATACGATGGGCATCAGCAGCTGTTTAATTTATCTTTTGAATGGTTCTGTTTGTTTCACTCATTTTTCTCTTATTTTCTGAACGAAAAAGGAAGCGTACAACATACACGGTATGAATAATGCTAACAACCGACATTTACAACGTTCCAATCATAAAATTCTATTTGAAAATACAAAGACGTCTTTCCTGTCTGGAGGTTGCAAAAAAACGACTAGTTGTAACTACAATGCCGCTAGATGAGTCCTAAGGTTTCAATTCCACCTCTTCAAGAATTCGGTTATATATAATTTTGTAATTCTTTTGAATCAGGAGATAACGTTAATTTTAAATATAAAATATTAACTACCTTTTAATAAAACATGGAAAATAAGACAGTTACAGATGAAAAGAGTGTAATAGATACAAGCGAGATAACGAATAAATTTATATTGTTATGATATAATGAAGTAAAATACCCTACGGTTTATATGGGATTTTCAATCATACTTACTTAAATAAATTTCAGTTATAACGATACTAAATCTCATATGTTGTTAGTAAATAATTAGATAACAAAAGTTCTAACATGCCGCCCGCATAACACTAAAGTTTATTACGTTTTATATCGCGTATTAATATTAATTAGAGCGGAACGTAATATGGGTGCGCGGGCTTGCATACCTCTTACATTCTTATAAAATATTGTAGACTATTTTATTTTAAAAAGATTATTATAAGTTAGATGCGTGATTACATAACAAAAAACAATCGAAAAACAAAGAAATAGAAATTATACCAAATTATTGTAAAATATTTCAAAATCGTTATATAGCGTTTTACTATAAATTTCAATTCATTTTTTGTGGCATAGCATGCAAAACCTTTATTATTAAAATTTAATGATATACGTACAACTGCGTGCTGCTCTAATATTATGTGAATTAAATTATATAGTCTCTTTTATAAATTAAATGTCTATATTATTCTGTTGCATAATAAAAATGTATTTCGGTTTTAAAGAATTGTAACGGTGCTACTTAAGTTTTGCGTGTAATTATAAGAAAGGAATCGAGTATAGTAAGCTATATAAAGCCCTTCTCACTTTATGTTATTCTTTTATTATACAAAAGAAAAACCACAAAAACATAATCATAACAGTAAATATATTACAATAAACAGTGTTACCTCTCTCAGTTAAAAAAATCACAATTACAATAACAAAAGTAATTTATAAAGTTTTAACTACAATAAACTGATGCAAATTTTAGCAAATATTTATTTTTAAAACATCTAAGCTATTCTACAAAATATTACTTAAAAAATTAAAATTTTAAAAATTATTTTTCATACGCAATACTTATCGAATTGTACTCCTACATTAAAAAAAAATGTTCAAAATTTATTGAATCTAATATATTATACAGAGTGATTCATGAAGAATGTAACAAAATTTCAGGACATGTTCTACTTGTTAAAATAAAAAAGAAACTTCATATTATCATAGCTTCGGAAACGCCTCGTTAGCGAGTTTCGGTTGCCGTAAAATTTTGTCCTGATTTCTGCACCTTCAGTAAAATTAAGCCGGACTGTAATTCTTGGGACCAAAATTAAAGGGTAAATTTAGTGGTTTTATATGAAAACTGATCTAAAATACTGAAATAAAGAAAAGGCCCGGAGCTGTATTTTTAGTAGTTTTCGAAAAATCTGGGCTGATAGACAAAGGTTTGGAATAGAAAAACTCAGTATTTTATTTTTGGCGTAAAAAAACTTTGTTAAATGGGTAATAAACAAATGAAGTTTTAAACAAAACTTGTAATGAATTTTATTCTTAGTGAAATGGTATAAATAATGTCTACAGGAACTAAATATAAACGTAAGAATTCTTATATTTATTAAAAGCAAAACATACCTAAATGTGGTAAATTTTCTACCACGTACTCAACGGGAAACAACATTCAAGTAAAATTAATTTTAAGTGGTGATAATAAATTAAAAAAAAAAATTACTTCTTAAAATTGTTTAAAAATACAAAGATAAAACCATAGCTCTAAATAAATAATTTTCTTGGAAGTGGGTGAACATTTTCGGTTAATCCTATTTTTCAAATAATACTAAAGAGTTAGGGCTATCAGAAAATTAAGATTTTTTACTTTTTAAATGTTATGAATAATTTGCGAGATGGATTACATTTAAACATTTATTTTTTTAATTAAAAAATATTTTTTGTTGCCAAACACCATTGGAGTGGAATTCGACAAAAATTTGGTTGTGGTTTGATAGCCTTTGATGTAGAAAATATATATGCGATAAACTTAACTCCTTTTCTGAAGTACAATGTAGCTAAAAAATATATATTGTCGATTTTCGGAGACGTGGGTGAATATTAAATAAAAAGTTTTGGTAATGTGTGATCTCGATAAAAAAATTAAACTTTAAAAAAAAATTGTACTAAAGAGCCCCAGTAGAGTATTGAAATTTTATTTCGGCCAAAATACCATCACCCCTTTTTTCAAATCTTCGCAAAAATGTAATACATTCTTTCCCCTGAAGGTAGTACCTCTCTAGCAAGTTTGAAGAAAATCGGTCAACGGGTTCCAGAGTTATAAGACCAAATATAGTCCAACATACGTACGTAGTACATAGATAACGTCTGCCTGACAAAAAAATACACTTTTTGGACTTGGGAGCACTGAAATAAAAACAGCTTTGTTGTAGATTATTTACCATTTATTTAAATCTATATTCTGTTTTAGACTTTTCTTAAGGTACAAAACTTAAATAAATACCATTTTTTGGATGTTTTTGGATCTATCTATATACTTTTCAGCTGATATCTACAGCTGCTATAGCAGTATATGTAGTTACAGTCGGGAAAGTTTTCTTTTAATAATTATACTTAGTAAATAAGGAAAAGGTAAAAGCAAAAATGCAGTATGAAATAAATGCATATATAATATAGATTAAATTATTTAATGCCATAACATAAGGTGTTACTTTAAATAAAAGATAAATATAAAATGAAAGCAGTCGTTAATATTTATAATTTTTTTATCGAAAAAAGAAAGAAAAAAATAGAAGTCATTGCGTATCGGATAATACACACAACCACGCCCCATGCAACCTATTCAACGATTAACTGCATAGGTTGAATGCATCGACGCTTAGTCGACTGAGTAAATTTAAATGTATGAATGAAAACGCAAGCATACCGTAGAAATTTCATCACAAGGTCATATTGACATCAATCTACCGTAATCTGATTGACACAGTACGCCTACTCTAATAAAATAAATTCAATGCATCGAGATATATATCTTTAAACTGCAGTATAATATCAGGCAAGTTCCAGATAATCTCTGTGTGTTCTTGTCAGTATCACATGCATGTACGTAACGGTTCAGTGATGTTTAGATTTAATAGCACATATATTTTTTTCCTTTCATTCCTTATCGAGTGGAACTGCATTTCCTTTACGCTAATGAAAATATCTGTTCCAATAACATTTAATAATCTGTAAGTGTTGATATATAAATTACAACTACGTAATATTTTAAATAACAATAGGTAGTTTTAATTAATGTCAAGTTTACATAAATCAAATTGTTCTGATATTAATCCAGTACAGTATAGTCACGATCATCCGCAACTAAACGAGTCCATGGATATATCTGAGAGGAAAGTAATAAAGTAGATTTTATATGACGTAAATGAATGTAAAAAAAAACTTAAGTTTATTAAATATAGTTTTATTTTATTTTTTTAAATTATCAGTCATCTGACTAAATAATATTATTTATTCTTCACTTTTTTCCTTCTTTCCTATATTTAACATATCTATTAAATTTTATATCCTCAGATATCTGATTTATATATTCCGTTTTATTTATTTTTTTATATCTTTTTTATATATTTGTTCTTACTATATTTATTTTTTACCTTGTACTTATTCCTCTGTTATTAAATTAACTAAAATCAGATTTCTTAATACTTTGATAAAAGGACTCTCGATACAACGAAGCCTTAATAACTCGATAAGCCTGGAAAAAGCGATTTTTTTTTTCATATCCCTTTAGAAAATCTGCCTAACTAAAAAAAAAGAACATGGATGATTTGAAAGCATTATTCTGGAAAACTGTACCTATAATTCGAAGTAATAAAATAATTATCTCTCAAGAAAATAAGTTAATCAAATAATAGCTCGAAAAATCATGTCTGAATCAAAACCTTACGTAGCGTTACCTCTATTATTCAACGTTACCTCTATATCTGTATCGGGACTAGCGATTCCCGATATGAATGCTGAGTGGAAGACAGTAACCACCCACCTAAAGGAAGACCTTATATTTGAAGAATTCCGAGTAGATGAGGATATGTAGCAGGGAACATTAACTGATAGTGACTTTGTAGCATCATTAAATAATAATGGAAATGACGCTTCAAATGATGAAGTGTTGGAAGAAAATATAAATGTGACGGTTAAAGACGCTGTAGATGTTATAAACACTTGGCGCATTTTCTTAGAAAAAAGTAATGAAGTTCCAGACAGTGTATTTTCAGCTGTTGTCCTACTGAGAATATGGACTCACAAGTTGTTAGTAAAGTAAAATTACGGACTTTTTTTACAAGTAATAATGTACATTACTTTGTTATCATTTATAACTCAATGCATCGTTATATATCAATAATAACGTTACTGTGTTTATTATTTATTTCAATCTACATAAACATTTTTCTAGATAAGTAAGTTAATTTTCACTCAGAAATATCTATTGATAAATATTTAAAGTTGTTTTATAATCATTTAATGTAGAGTACAGTACTCACAGATTTGTAGCTGCTCTAAGAAAATACAGTGGAAAACAAAAGATTTCACCTATGTACCTCGAAGTTTGCTCATTTATATCTCTGTAACTCGAACAATACATAACTGGAGGTAATTTCTTGTTCCCTTGGGATTCGGGTTATCGAGAGTCGACTGTGTATAGCAAACTAGCTTTTTCTTAAGAAAATTCTCCCGACCCATATAGAATTATTCGGGATGAGAAAAAAATTATACAAATGAATTACAAATTTTTCAGCCAAATTCCAAAAATAATTTTCTATATTTTAAAATACATTGTCGATTTATGCAGTTCAGAAATTATACGAAATAAAGAGTGAAAAAACATGTTTTCTTGCGTTTACATGTATATATAATTTTTTTTTTGCGGTTGAGAATATAAATTACTCGTTTTTTTTTTTTTAATTTTGTTAAAACAGGTTTTTAATAAAACATAAAAAAACAGGACAGTCATTAATTTGGGTTACAATTTTTTTTCTTTTTAAATGATAATTACAATAACATTGTATTATAAATAATATAACAGTTAACACACATATTTCCTAAATAGTAATTTTTTTTCTTGAGAAGATATAACGTCATGTTATTAAATATCTAAATGTGTTTATCGTGATTTTTTTCTGATTATTTATAAGTAGAAAACTAGATATTAAATTATTAATTCAAATATATTATTTATTGAAATTTTTAAAAAGAACTACAGAAAATTTTAATATTAATAATTAAATTTTGTGTTGTTATTATTTTACAATTATGTGAGCATATCACAGACTGTTACTATAGTTCAGCAGTGAACACATAGCTTTAAGCCAGTCACACCTGATACAGTACCGTTAATTGAACCCGTTAGCAATAAATGGTTTAAAACATTGAAATAGATGTTATAACATTAGAATAATTAGTATGCTGGATCTAGATCATAACCTGCAGCATTACTCAGATGCAGTAATAACTACGGGTTGCTGATTATAAACACCGCAATTCAGTTTTTATTGATATTACGTACATTGTAAAGGAATAATTTACATAACTTTCAATAAGTAGAACATTTATGATGTAAAAAATTCATAAAATTAGCATTAATTGTGATTGTAGTCAAATTAGCATTAAAATATATGTTTAAAATAAGAATAATTGTTAAAACTACGTATATTATACAAACTCAATTATTTATCAGAGCAGGTGCAATAGGCTGTATTAAATGTAAGCTTTACATATCTATTTGGTTAAAACATCGATAATTAATTATTAATGTATATTTATCAGTGTACAAAGGTACTAGTCACTGTCCTACAAGTCTGTAGAGTAGATTAGTAGAGTGCTATCTATTTTTTAATTATTTTTTTGTTGATTATTTCTCCTTGAGATCGGACCTGATTTTAATACGAACTCAACCCAAGGGATAATCAGAGGGAATTTACCCATGTACTTTTTCCACCATCTCACCAGGACAGCGTGTGCCATCCCGTTCGGTCTACAGCATAGTTCCCATAGTCTGCTGTCTCGGGTAAGCATACTGAAACCATTCAGGTATACTATTTATGCTGCAAGAACAAGTCGCATTAGAACACCGATTCTAAAGTTCCTTCCTTCCACAATAGTCATACACAGCGGAGAATTACAACACCCATAAGCATAAATATGCTTTAATGCAACCGTGCCGTTCAGGAAATGGGTAAGCTCGTACTCCAGTTCCCCTTTCTTGCAGTCCAGCCATCTTTGGAAGTCCGGGATCAATCTAAAAGTCCATCTACCATTTTTCGACTTATTCCATCTCTTCTCCCACCTGCGAACAAGCGATGCCACCGCACCAGCCTTACTTGCTTCTTGCTACATCAATTCCCGCTTTCAAACGAGGAGATTCAGCCATGCAAGTCTGGCCATGACACCGAGGTAGTCGGCGTCGCTCGAGATAGTCCTTAACCACATCATAGCCGAAGGGTCGGATGGCAATCTTGTGCATCCAACTATGAATTGAACGCGTCTTCCCAATTAGCTGATTTGGAAGTCGAGAGTTACAGCGTTCAAGTCCTAGTAAAGGCAGTTATTTTATACGGATTTGAATACTATATCGTGGATAACGGTGTTCTTTGGTGGTTGGGTTTCAATTAACCACACATCTCAAGAATGGTCGAACTGAGATTGTACAAGACTACACTTCATTTACACTCATACACATCATCCTCATTCATTCTCTGAAGTAATACCTGAATGATAATTCCCGGAGAATTATCATAACAGAAAAAAAGAGAGACTATGAATTGTACGGGCAGAGCGACACCGGACGGGTGCTATGTATATCGATTTCGAGAGCACCACTTGTGATAAAAACCCTCCGCTTTGATACGCGGGAACCCCCTATGTTGGTCATTATCTGACCGATGGCACTGCCATCTTTCCCCCATCTTTCCCCCTTATTTGACACCACGGATACGTGTCTCAGGAACGTGACGTTTTTATCGATACATTTCCGGAGATACATCACTGCAGCAGAAGGACTGATAACCTTGGTTTCGACCATAAACGAAATCGAGCTTCCGCCTATGCGACATCACGACCACTTGGATCTTCTCGGGCGAAATATCTAATGCATCTGGACTTTAATATTCCATGACGGTAGTACTGTAATAATCATCATAATATTCGGGTTTAATTACAAAGTATATATATAAACACCACATGAGTAAATATAGTAAAAAAAAAGTTGCTATAAAATCATTGTGAAGTTTTGTAACTTGAACTTATGTTATATATACGTATCACGAAAGTAACGCGTATACAAAGACAGTTTAAATTTACGTTGTTAAAGAATTCAGTTCATTGAACATAACTTGATCCTTAAATCTGATAACACGAATATTTAATTTGCATAAATGTTCCAAGTTAAATAATGAGGTTCGAATGTACATATAAGTAAACCTAACACCTAGGTTACCTGCGTTACTACTTTCAAAAATACTTTTTGTCAACAATGTAGTACTTTGTTAATAGATTTACTGGTCTGTATAATTATAAAATAATGCACTACATATTTGCAGTCATTTATTTTGTATTTATATACATATACGTGTTACTGATCATCATAACTGATTAGTATATTGTTCGTCCTTGCATTGAACAAAGTTTTGTTTGCTGTCAAATGTAAAATACTGTATTACAAAAATAAAAAATTAAATTCTTTAATTTATTCAGGTATATTGATTAAGCAAACTGTAAAATTTTTAAATAACAATGCGAGATATGAACACTGCATGTTAAAAATGTAAAAAAAAATTTATTATTAAATTAATACAAATAAATATTGAGCAGGATTTAAAAATTACATTAAACATTACAAAAGAAAAAATTACCGAACTAAAACAATCTTGAGAATGAATATGTGTTTATTACCATAAGAATAATAATTGTAGGAAACCTTCTTTCTTTTTCCTGTTTAGCCTCCGGTAACTACCGTTTAGATAATTCTTCAGAGGATGAATGAGGATGATATGTATGAGTGTAAATGAAGTGTAGTCTTGTACATTCTCAGTTCGACCGTTCCTGAGATGTGTGGTTAATTGAAACCCAACCACCAAAGAACACCGGTATCCACGATCTAGTATTCAAATCCGTGTAAAACTAACTGGCTTTACTAGGAAACCTGATGTGGGACAAAGTCACTCCCAAATATAATAAGCAATTCTCAAGAATAACAAGCATTCCATAAAAGGGTTACATGAAGAATAAGAAACAAAGTGATTTCTGGTTGTATTTCCATATACATACTATATTTTGGCATGCCAAACTCACTGAAATTCAACATGAAAAAAAGGATGTTACATCCTGAAAAGAGTTCAGACATTATTTAATTATGTATAACTCAACAAAATTTGTAAAAAATATCATCATTAAGAGCTTTAATTAGACTAGTTGTTTTATTACTAGTGGTTTCATAATATGAGGAAGTTCTAGGAAAGATAAAGAAAGATACAGGAATTTATAGAGGAACGATAAAAAACCATTAAGAATTGGACCATGAAATATCTTAATCTACTACAAAGTAGAAAACTTGAGAATGTAAAGAAAGAGATGGTCAAAAATGACTTATACTCAGTATGAGTGAAATGAGATGAAAAGGAAAAGGAGAGATACCAAGTGGGGATTTCCAGTTTTACTTTTAAGGTGCAGGAAGGTGTGGTAGTAATGGAGTAGGCATTCTGATAAGTAAGAAATTGGTAGGAAAAGTATTAAAGGTTGAGTATATTAATGAAAGGATGATGATGATGAGGATAAAGGTAGAAGGTAGAAGGATAAAGGTATTGTAATAATTCAAGTACACATACTGACCACTCAACATACAGATGAGGAAGTAGAAGTGTTATGAAAAGATAGAAGAGTTAATTAAAAAGAATAAAGGGGCATATACAGGAATGTAAGGGAAAAGAATGAGAGTGGGCATACTACATGATTGGAATGCTATAGTTGGAGAGGAGTGGGAAAAAACATAAAACAGTGGGAAAATATGATCCAGGAATTAGAAATGAAAGAGAAGAAAGACTGGTTAGATTCTCCATAGAGAAGGAATTTGTGTTGAAAAACACCCTGTTGGAAAATCATAAAGGAAGAAAATATATATGGGTATCACGAATGAACAAAGAGAAATATCAAACTGATTATATTATGATACAATGAAAATTTAGAAATTGTATAAAGAATGCTAAGACTTATCCACGTGCAAATACAAATTCAAATCACAATCTAGTTGTGGCAGAAGAGAACATTAGGCTCAAGAAAAGTGGTAGTCGCAGCAGAAGAGATTATTATGATTTAGAGAAGCTACAGAACAGAAAAAAATTCAAGAAATGGAATAATTGATGGTGGAAAAAATGACAAATAGGAGATAAACCAAGTAATGGAGATGATAAGTGGATAAAAATTAAGAAGAGTTTAAGGAAGCATCAAAAGAGATGATAGGACTTAAAAAATAGAGCAGAATATTAAAAGAGTGGGTTATAAATGAAATGTCAGACAAGATGAATGAAAGGAGAAAGTGGAAAAATGTACAAACAGAAAAAGGTAGAAGGAAATATAAAAAGGTGAATAATGAACTAAGAAGGGAAACTAAAAAAGCTAAGGAAAAGTGGCTAGAGGAGAAATGTACAGTGACTGAAAATTTGGAAAAGAAGGGAGATATGAGCTAATGTATAACAAAGCATCAGAAATAGTTTTTAAAGAGAAAAGGGGGAAGAAGATGTATCAGATAAAGGCAAAGGATGGGGAAACACTTAATGAGAAGGAGGAAATAAAAAGAAAATTGGAAGAATACATTGTATATTTATATGCATCAGGAAAAAACCAAGAGAAATAGACATGGGAGTGGATAAAGAGTACAAAGTTCATGAAGATCAAAAAGAGTACAGTACATTAAAAAGTGAAATAATGAGGCAATTAAAATGATGAGAAAAGGAAAAGCTGAGGGATGAAGTACCAATTGAACTGTTAAATTCACTTGGAGAGTCAGGAGAATTGTTATTACTAGATCTATGCAATGGAATACATGAAGAAGGAAAGTGACCTGAGGACTTCTGAGATACATAATGGTACCAATAAAATAGAAAATAAATACAAATAAGTGTGAAGAACATAGAATGATTAGCCTAATATCAGATGGAGTGAAGGTACTATTAAGGGTTCTAAGTAAGAGGATATAAAATAAATTGGATGACAGTATTGAGGAAGAACAGTGTGGGCTTAGAAGAGGTGTTGGAAGAAGGGACACTATAGGACTGCCAAGAGTAATAGGTAAGAGACACATAGAAAGGAGGTGGAGAGTATATGTTGCATTTGTCAACCTAGAAAAGGTGTTTGACAGAGTTAGATGGGATAAATTACTGATAATTATGGAAAAGAAGGGAACTGACTGGAAAGAGAGAGACGCCTAATAAAAAAGCTATACTATAACCAGAGAATAAAAGTGACGTAGGAGATGAAATAACAGGAAGAATGGGATTGGAAGGGGAATGAGGCAGGGATGTTCCATGTCACTAACACTGTTTAGTATATATCTGGAAGAAATAATTAAATGTTTTTTGAATGAGAAAAGAGGAAAAAAGATCAGCAGAAGAAGACTAGAATGTATACGTTTCACTAATGGCATGGAGGTGCTGGTGGAGAGTCAAAGTATACTAAATGAAATGCCTGATGACTTAAATGAAGCTTGTGAAAGTCAGGTTATGAAGATAAACAAAAAGAAGAACACAAACATATGGTATTAGTTGGAAAAGAAGAGAGGATTGAGATTAATATAAGAAATGAAGTTTTAGACAGGTGAAGAAATTTCATTACTTAGGGAGCTTTATAACTTATGACCTGACTTAAACAGTAGAAATTAAAACAAGAATGCTGAGAAGTAAGTAGGCATTTAATAAGAAGGTAAGACTGTTATGTGAAAAGTTAAACTTAGCATTAGGGAAGAGATTAATAAAATGTTTTATTTGGAATGTGATGCTCTATGGAGCTGATACATGGACGATGAGAAAGCAGACAGAAAATTGAGGCTTTTAAAATATGGGCGTGGCACAAAATGGTAAATGTCAGATGACAAGACCATATAACAAATGAAGAAGTATTAAAGAGAATTGGAAAAAACAGGTAAATGTTAGCATTTACCTGTTTTTTATATTCAATTTATTTTTTTTTATTTACCTGTTCTATAGAAAAGAAAGTGGTGAGGACATTGCATGAGAAGAAGGTGTTTATTAGTAGATGAGATGGAAAGGTTGGTGAATGGAAGGAAAGGAAGAGAAATTATAGTTGGGTTTATGGTAAAGGGGAAATACGCAAAAACAAAGAAGTTATCAAAGTATAGAACAAGGTGGAGAGCATTAACTGACAGGACCTGCTTTAATGGCAGAACCCAATGGAAGGAATGAATGGATGAAACTAGGATGCCTATTATTAAATACGAATTTTATTACAAATTGATTTGAGTCTGTTTTAGACTATTTCTAGTAATGTGAGTATCATACTGTCATTTGTTATATTTATGAGGTATTTAAATTAAATTTGCTTTTGTATAATAGTATTATCGATTTAAAAATCATTTACAGAGTAAATGTTTAAAACATACATTTTAAATATGAAAGAAAAAGTCATAAATATTTGATTATAAAATGATCTAAATGATATAAAATGATATATATATAAAACTTCTTTTTTTTTTGAGAAATTTTTTTTTAAGTACATGATTAGTTTTACCTAATTTTTTTTTATTTACAAAAATTTTCTAGGAAACTACAGAAGATACCCAATTCTAGAGACTTTTATTTTTTATTTTTTTTTTGTTTATTTATATATTTTTTAAATTTTATTTTATTTTATTCATTCAATGACAAAATTTCTGACTGCAGAATTTCAATATAACTGTATTTTACCGTTGGAAAAGAAATCAATATGAAATTTTTCACTAACCATTTTCTAGTGTTCATATGATATGAAATATTTTACCATTTTATGTACTATAAAGTTTAGCGAGAACCTCCCACTCGTATTTGTGTAGTCATCACACAATATACGAAGTCAAAATAAGTATGCATTATTTATTTTTATGTTTTTTAATGGTAGTCTTTTGAATGCTCTATAACTTATATTTTAAGCATTCTTTTTTTCTAATCTATGAATCCAAAAAGATAATAGTTTTTACATCCATCTTAGTTTGATCTATATATTTTTGGATTCCATTAGAATTCTGTTTCAATTTACTACACACAGTTCTTCCAAAATTTAATTAATTATTATATTTATTAATTTTTTTATTAAAACACTTCGTTAGTTTTTTTATAAAAGTGTAGCCAGAGGGCTTTGCCCCCTGGACCCCCACCGAATACATTAACCTCATGCTTAGGAGAATAATACTGATAAATAATAATTAAATCCTATTCAATTTATAAACACTATCAGTGTATAATTTCTTCAAAGCAACAGTTTAGTCAGTATAGAACTCGAAACTTTAAGTGATCAGAAGTACCCGAGTTTCAGAACAGTCGGCCCCGATCTAGAAAATGGTAGACACATCCGGTTACCCGTCCTTCGTAGAGATAAAAGTATTTCTTTTGGTTCTTAGTGTTACCCAACAAACATCATGAGGTGGTAGCTCTAAAACTTCGTTTCTCTTTTTTAAATCTTTCTTTCTATGTTTTTTAGTCAAGAAACAGGAAACAGGTGCAAGTAAATTGCGGCGCGTAGCGTCGCACACATAGAAGCAGTGTCAGTAATTCTGTTGGTTGAGCAGTCACAACGTATACCGTTGCAGTTTTAAGGCTAGTTTTCTCAGTAACAAAAAGATATTGAAAAAATACAAAGAGAAGGTTTTTGCAGAAAATTTAACTTCAAGTAATAAAAATCTCCGAATACGATTTGCTTAACGGTTTGGCCATAGTAAAGTTAAACATCGGCAAGGAACATGATCACCCACCGGGTTGGTCTAGTGGTGAACGCGTCTTCGCAAATCAGCTGATTTCGAAGTCGAGAGTTCCAACATTCAAATCCTATTAAAGGCAGTTACTTTTATACAAATATGAATACTAGATCGTGGATACCAGTGTTCTTTGGTGGTTGGGATTCAATTAACCACACATCTCAGAAATGATCGACCTGGGACTGTACAAGACTACAATTCACTTACACTCATACTTATCATCCTCTAAAGTAATATCCGACGGTGATTCCCGGAGGCTAGAAGAAAAAAAAGGAACATAATCCGGGTTTTACCGCAAGTCATTAAACGGCCACCATCTTGAAACGGTGAAACATTTCGTAACGGTAACAGTCATGTTCTTTTCAGGTATAAAAACTATGTTCGTGCAAAATTTCAGCTCAAACGGTTATGTAAGTTTGCGTGGAAGAGTAATAGACTCACAAACACCTCTAGATTTGATCAGTTTAAATCGTTTATAGTTTTTCTGAACCACTGGAATTTCGTTGTTCGTGGTTTTTGTCTTTTTTTTTATAAAAACTGCAGGAATCGAATCCAATACCTTTAATATTGTACATCAGTTAGTATACCTTCATTATCATAACTTGATTTACTTTCATTGTTGCACAATAAAAAGTAGAATTATTTAATATATATCTATGCGAAGAGTAATAAAATGTTACTTCACAAGTTTATGGTCCTTTAAAACGAGGTGAATAATATATTCAGTTTGATAAGTTGAAATAACAAACAGTTTCTTCGAATGACCATGATACAGTAGTTATTTTAAAAGCCAGTTGAGGTAATGTGATTGTAAAGTACGTATACTCCTGACAACGTGTATGTAAGTATATACGTACGCACGCGCGCTTTCGTCTGTGTTTTTGTAAGAAGAAGAGAAAGAGCTGCTATATACAGAAATAAAAAACAAGTTGTAGATAAAAACAAAGATTCCAGATTTATCAGAGCAAAGCGCATTATTTATCCTATTTTTTGAACCGTTGTGTAATAGGAATGTAACAATTGTTCGTGATCAAAGCTTCAACCTCCGGCCGACATAAAGCATTCTCTTCTATTTTATCTGGTACTAGTATTAGAATTAGATACTTTAAAACTTCTATCCAAGGACACCCAAGGCCAATCGCTCAAGGCTATCAACAAAGAGAACTCTTACGGTAAAGTAGAGCAACAAACGCCACTATAAAATAATACTTAAATCTGACCACTTGCTGTCGCTTTACGTCTTAAACGTTAGTTCCAATTAACAATTTATATAATTCACTATAAAAGATATAAAAGAATTAACAATTTAGAAAGAAAAAATTATGTATTACTTTTATCGTTATAATGAGTGGGCTATATAAACACATAAAATTATCGTTACATTAAATAGCATTCCTATATTTATTCATAGATGGGTTTTTCCAGATGTAAAATCAACCGGAAAAATAATTGAAGGAAAATTATATTTCATTGTAATAATGTCATTAGGTTTTCATAACAATAAATTTATACAAATTAAATTACAAAAAAAAAATAAATAAATAAATAAAAATAATAATAAATGACATGATAAAACGTGTTGACATTCATTTAGACCTTCGGCTCAACAAGAAACACAAATATATAAAAAAAAAGTATACATCACATGACTTCCTTTTACGCCTATTAAATTACATATACACATTTTTTTTTTTTTTTTTTAATGAAAATGACGTAAAAATTTATTTCATTAATAACATCTGATATTTTTTCATATCATATTATTGTTATTATTGGATAATTATTTACAATGACATATTGTTTTTACAATCAGAGGTTAATAATTATTACTAAATCAATATATTTAAATTAAAAAAAAGTTCAAAAAAAGGAGATGAAGTCTGATTCGAACCGATGTGCCAATGAAAATAAGTACCACTTACAATATCATAATCTCTCAATGAGGGCTTATTACTGCAGTTAAGAAAAAGTCCAAAATCCATTTTTTTTTGGATTTTGAGCTTTTTTGGACACTTTTGGTCCAGTCGATTGCAATCAAAAGGGAAAGTGTACAACTAGATGTTACAACAGTCCTAAATCCAAAATTTCAACATCCTACAGCTAATCGTTTTTGAGTTACGCGAGATACATACGTACGAACAGACGTCACGCCGAAACTAGTCAAAATGGATTCAGGGATGGTCAAAATGGATATTTTCGTCGAAAACTGAAAACCGAAATTTTTCTCGATCACAATACTTCCTTTACTTCGTACAAGGAAGTAAATTGTTAATGAATATATATATTATATTAGTAATTTACAAAAGTTCTAATATCAGGCTTTGTATACAAAATATAGCATTCAGGTACATCAAACAAATACAACAAAGTTATTATATCAGAAATACCAGTTAAAAATACTTTCAAAATATTAAAAAATTCACGATTACAAAGGACAGACGAAGTAATAATCAGATATCAAATGTTAATTACCATCAGCAAGGAGAGCTTTGAACTACAAATAGAAGTTTGTTATTATCAAATCTAGATCTAACGATTATGAATACATTTTTTTTTAAATTGTTGTGAAGTAGCAGTTTATGGCAATAAACCATAGTCAAAAAAATATATATAAAGTAAAGGAATGGTCTTGGAAATGCTGTGTGTGTTACAGAAGGATGTTGAAATTTAGGTGGGTTTGAAACGAAGAGAATTTAGGTATTTATGTTTGAATTTAGGCGGGTTTATTACGACCATGTACGTATTAAGATATCAAGGTTTAGTTAGTCTGAGAAACGTACAGATGGTAAAAAACTGTAGAAGGAAATAAAATATCAGACAATATAAAAGAAATAAATGAGGATGTAGGATGTATTTAAAAAATATGTTGAAGCATATGTTGACGTTTAACTATGTTGAACAACGTTCAACAAATATGTTGACGTTCAACGGATTATGGTGGAAGAGCAGGAACAATGGGCGGCAATTGAGGGAGACCACTTCTGTGATGACTGCCTTTCGGGACGCATCTCTGCTGGGCTCTTTTCCGGACTCCTGTCCGTGATGTTGGGTCGAGTAGAGTGTCTTTCTTCTTCTTCATTTTCTTCCTCTTCTTCTTCCCATGACCTCTTCATTCTTCTTTGGCCTACACCTTCCGAGAATTGGCAGTAACCGAAGTTACATACCATTAACCTTAGTGTTCCCGTGGCCCCGAAGGGCTGAACGGGGGAAAGTGCAGGTTTCTTCTTTCTTCCATGCTGTCAGTGGCTCCTGGGCTGATGGCTGCTAGGCTCGTTCCCTCATTCTTCTTTCTTGAAAGGAAAGGGAATAGGGAACTTACAAATTTAGTGATACCTATTCGCGATCGCGGTTTTGGGCAGCGATCGCCTTTTCAGAATATGTAAATAGAAGTGCTTTACGCTACATAATATTAATCTCCAGACACACGTGTGTCCGGAAAGGGTTTGGGGGACCGCGTGGCCGCAGAGAAGAAACCATGTTTGTTTGTTGTGGTGGCTGCTGTGAGTATCTGTAACAAAAGAAACAGAACACACACACAGGAAAAAAAAAGAAAAAAAAGGAATTTATATATTTTCTTTCTATTTTGGGATGATGGGATTAAAGGAAGGGCGTTTCCCTCTCTATTTCGGCGAGTGCTTAGTCAAAGACCAAGACGGCACGACGAGTCGCTCCACACCCACGCCTCTCACGTTTCTGAAACAAGACATACAAAACACACGCACGAAAAAAAAAAATGGCGTTTTTGCTCTTACCCTCAATATTGTTGTGGCAGAGTTCCACGTTTGCAGAGCGGAAGTTGCATCTGAAAAAAAAACACAACCTACCGCATTTTGTTGTCCTGAGACCGTATAACTCGCTGACTTGTATAGTTAACACTTGAAAACCATTCACCCGCAACCCCCGGAAACGTTTCTGACGCGTTTTTCCGTTTGTGGGTCATGCGATATGGAGGCCCCTAAGCCTGGTTTGTCGATTCTCGGCTACCGCACCGCACCATCACGGTGGTTCTTCCAGTACGGCGTGAGGCCGCTTCCTTACAACTGACGGGGTTAGGTCATCTCGGCAGATATCCCGAAGATGACTGTGTTCGGACACAGCCGCTCTCCCGAACAGTCTACGTGCCTGCGCCACCCCCACCTCGGACACGGATTGCAATCTCGCATCGGATCGGAGAGTGGCGTTCCTGACGAACCACGGAGCTCCAAATATCGTCCGCAACGCAATGTTTTGGACGGCCTCAATCTTCTTTTGAAGCGAGGAGCTCAACACTGCCCCCCCATGCCGGGTAAGCATATGTCAGAATCGGCAGTACGTACAGCCGAAAAATAAGTAACTTAGTTGCCAGTGGGTACGGGCTGGCACTGTTCAGCACTGGGTATAGTGAGGCTCTGGCGGCCTTAGCCCTCCGGGTCACATAATTAACATGTTCGCCGAAGGTAAGCCGCCTGTCCAAGACCACCCCCAGGTACTTAACCGTTTTCTCAAAAGTGATTTTCTCCCCTGAGATTTCCAGCTGCCTGGCCGGTTTGCGTGTCTTGTATGTGAACATCACGGCCACCGATTTTTCACCGTTGACCCTGATTCTCCACATATCGGTTCCACTAAGTCCAGTTGCCTTTGGAGCCTCCGGACCGCGTAATCCACATTTGCGGATTTGTAGAAATATGCCTTATCGTCTGCATAAAGGGCCGTTTTAACCCCTTCCGACAGCGGCATATCATTTATGTACACAGTGTACAGGAAAGGAGAAAGCACTGCTCCTTGGGGAACCCCAGCGGCTATTTCTCAGGTGGAGGAAATTGTTTCCCCTACGCGCACGACAAAACGACGGTCTAGCAAATATGACCGCATCAGTCTGACATAGCGGTATGGAATCGCCGATTGTGTTAGTTTATAAAGCAGCCCGCTATGCCAAACTTTGTCAAAGGGCTTGGCCACATCCAGAAAAACGGCTGCAGTCACCGCTTTCCTGTTCAGGCCTCCGACAAGGTCATCTTGGTCAACATTACCAGTTGGATGGTCGTTGAGTGACCCTCCCTGAACCCAATTGCTCCGTCCGCACTTCTCCCTCCATGTATCGCCTCAGTTTTTCGAGGATTCTCTCGAACAACTTAGACAATACCGGTAACAGGGAGATTGGACTATAATTCCGTGGGAAAAGTAAACTTTTCCCCGGTTTGGGTAAACATACGACTTTGGCCGTTTTCCAACAATTCGGGAAATATCCAACGTACAAAATGGACATGAATATCACCGAAATAGTTGTAATCAAGGTGGCCGGTATGTTCCGGAATGCATGGGCACTGATCCCGTCGACACCTGGGGCCTTGTTGGGGCTTGTGGCGTTAATGGCTCCGGAAACTTCCGCTTCAATGACTTGGTCAATCTCTAGAGGGGCGTCCTCCACCTGTGAGAAATAATCCACAAGAAAGTACTCCACCTCGGTTGTGTGCTCGTCAATTGTTTAGGGAGGGGGTTTTGGAGTAAATGGCTCCTCCAAGGTGTCGGCGAGAACCTCGGCCCTCTCCGCCTCCAAATATACAAGAAAACCTCGCTGCCCCACAACCGGATGGCGAGGCTTCTTCCCTTCTCGTAGTCTCCTGTTCAACCTGAACACCGAGATGTCGTCAGAGATCGAGGCGAGGTATTCGTTCCAAGAATCCTCTCGATGTCTTGTCAGCAGTTGTTTCACCCTGTCCGTTTGATTATAAAAGGCCCGTTTATCAACGGGGGACAGGGTGATTCGATATCTCCTCCTCAGTCGTCGTTTCTCCGCTATGGCGTCGGAGATATGAGGAGGGAGGTCGTTTCGAACAACTGTGCGAGCTTTGGCCTATGAACTGCCTGACAGGGCCTCGGTCATTGACGACTTGACGCGGTCGACAGTGTCGTCGATTTCCTCCAGGGTGTTCAGGAGCTCAGGATTTACCGGCCTGTACTCCCGTTGGAGGGTCTCGTAGAACCTTTTCCAGTTAACTGACCTTCGGGGTATAGGTGGGGGATCTCGGCCGCCCCCTGCGTGTCCTAGTTCCAAGAGGACAGGGGAATGGTCCGAGCTGAGGTCTTCTATCGTTTCAATTATGAACGGGAGAGTTACCCCATTCATGATTGCGATGTCCAACACATCAGATCTATGTCTGCCTGTGCTGTGAACGAATGTGGGCACCTCAGGGCCTACGACAACGAAACGGCGGGCTCACGCCCTTTCGTACAGCAATCTGCCATTCGCGTTTGTCAGATTGCTGTTCCATGACACGTGTTTGGCATTGAGGTCACCCATGTGTATCATGGGCCCATCCCAATTTTCCAGCACGGCATTCAGATCTGCGCCGGTTACCGCATCGTTCAGCTTGCTATAAGCCGAAACCAGCCGATACACCGTGCCTAGATGCTCCACATGCACACACGTTTGTTCCACCACGTTTGTATGAAGAACAAGCGCGTATGCATGTGGCTCTATGGACTAAAACCGCGGTTCCACCGGCGGTGGGGTATCCGGGTCGTACTGGCCTATCCGTCCAATAAGTGAAATAGTTCCAAAGGGTCAGTTGCTTGTTTGGGTTCAAGCACGTCTCAGACAACAGTATCACGTCTATCAGTAGATCCTCGGCCAGATTGCTTAGTTCCTCCTTCCGGCCTACTACTGAGTTGGCGTTCCACTGCAAGAGTCTGAGGGTGGTCCTAACCATACCTAGTAAGTATAGCCATGAGGCACTCTATTAAGGACTGAATACAGTCCTTGAGAGATTTTGCCTGGAGCAGGCGTGGCAAGACCATCATAATGTCTGGCAGGACATCCCTCACTGTCATCGTTTTACCTCCCTCCTGAAGTAATGCTTTATTTGCGGTACCAGGAGGAGTGGTTAGCCAGGGATGGAGGATTAGTCGGTAGTGCGCAGGTATACATACGCACTTAATAACATCTTGCGGAACCTGTTAGCGACCCGACACTGCCTAGGCGTCCGTAAATGGGGTTCCTCCACCTCTTAAAAAAAAAAAAACGTTAGTATACAACACAAAGGAATAACATCAAACTAGTAAAGAAAGGAAAAAAATGAATGAATTAAAAAAAAAAAAATTCCGTTATGTATTTTTTAACTATATAAATAGACTGCGTAAATGAAAAGCTACGTGTTTACCTAAAACTTATTATTTTAGATCCATTAGATGAGTACTTCCTTAAAACCCTATTGAAAAGTATACCGCTTTCTGAAATTCATTAAACTCAGGGCTAAAAATTGCTTCATCTTTGAAGTTGACTTAGATATTTAAAAAGATAATACTTAGTAAAATATTATATAGTGGTTTAATATAACTTTGGAATTTATCGAGTAAACAGAATGGGTTGATATATGTGTATATATATATATATATATAATATTTTTTCATTATTGTTTTTATTTTTTCTTAAATTATAATAAGTAATAGTGATGGGGTGGAGTAAAGGTTAAAGGCGTTCTTTTCCATTTGAGTATAATACAGTATTTACTACAAAGCAATTTAACAGGGAACAAGCCGCATTCTTTATCCTTGTCAACTTTCCAGCTTGAGTGAGTTCTTATATAGTTGGTGTGGATAGCAAATACGGACAACACATGTGTGGTTTGCAGGAAAACTGCACATGATCATACGATTTCTTCTCCGTCTATTAATTTTGTTTCTCATACTTCATATTATTCTGATTTACAAAATATTCTAATGAAAAACCATAAAAGTCTAATATCTTAACGTAATATAATATATTCGTTAGCGTACTGTCGTATAAAACCTGTGATAATATTAATAATATAAAATGTGGTAGAGTATTTGAATATGGTAAAATTTTGATTTCAATTTTTTTAAATTTATTTATATATATATTTTAATTTATTTAAAAAATATATATAGCCTCTGACACTCCCGGTAACTTAAGAACGTAAGGATTCCAGCGCGGATTCTTATATATAAATCGGTTCAACCGCTGAGCTGCTACGTTGGAAAAAAATATACAGACAGACATACACGCTAAATATATTACACTTCTTTCGAGCAGTCGTGTAATAAGTTATTAGAGTATAAACTACAGTGAGTATGTTTTAGAAATAAATTTGAAATATTTCAGTTTTTCAATGGCCTAAATTTATTGTACTAAAATCAGCTGTTTTTAATTTTTACAAATTCAGAAGATTTTTTGTTAAATTTGTTAATAATAAAATTGAGTTTTTTTTTGTTTATCATAGACTTTATTAAATCAATTTTCTCAGAATAAAATTCTCTACTCGTAGTGACAATAAAATTTACGCATTTATTAGTCATTAACAAAGTTAATGTACCTCAAACTTAGAAAAAAATGTTAATAGTCAACGAATATTTCTGTTTTTCGATGGATATCATGAAAACTATACTAGAAATACAGTTTTATAATGTTTTATTCGATTTTCCATGTCAAAAACAATCAAGTTTACCCCTAATATACTGAAATTTCACCAGGAGAACTGAAATTCGCGCGAAATTTTTTCGGTAGTCGTAACTCGATAACAAAGCGTCTTCGGATATATGTTTGTGTGAATATTTTTCTTTATTTCAAGCTCTAGAATCAGTTTTTAGAACACTTACCTTACTTTTATTCATTTTCAAAGCGCTTTCGAGCCTAAACCCATCTTCAGTAATTTTTTTATTTTTTACATTTACATATTAAAATATGATACGTTAAAATTTTTTAGAACAAATATTTGTTCAGTCAATAAAAAGTTTAAATAAAATTTAAAACGTTATTATTTAAAATCTTTAATCTGCTGTCAATATAGTACTGTACCGTATGTTGAGTACATTACTGTATTGATATATTGACAGTATGTTAAAGATTTTAAATAATAACATTTTAAATTTAAAAAAAAAATTACTGATGGACAATTATTGTTCTAAAAATTGTAACATATGTATTTAGAATTATGTAAATATGAATAATAAAAAAATTACTGAAGTTGGGCTTAGGCCGAAAGCGCTTTAAAAACACAAAAAAAGTAAGGCAAGAGTGTGTGTGTATATATATATATATATATATATATGACCGGGGATGTTATATGCCGCTGACATCCCCGGTAACGTAAGGATTCCAACGCGGGGCCATATATTTAAATCGGTTCAGCCGTTGAGCTGCTACTGTGAAATAACCTTACATACATACAACCTAAATACTCGTACATTACTACTGTTCCTTTTCGGACAGTACTCGCGGTTCTTGTCGGAACAAAATGATTCTGAAAGGTTCATATTAATTGTTTAAATCAGTGTACGAATTGTTATTTAATTATGTACTCAAAACTAGAAGAAATGCACTGGACTTAACTTGATTATTCTCCCTACAACTCGAACCTATATCCCTGCGATTTTCATGTGATTTGACCGCTTAAAGAAGCTCTAGGAGGGCAACGATTAGGAGTTGACGAGAGTGTGGAGGAATTCGTGCTCAATAGGCTCCTGACGCAACCAGCTTCATTCTACGATGCTGCGATAAAAACCTTCCTTCTCGCTGGGAAAAATGTATTTCTACATTAGCAGGAAACTATGTAGAAAAATAAATTATATTTGCCTTTTATTATTCAATAAATAATTTAAAAAAAATTAAATCCCGTTTATATTATTTGATTTACCCTCGTATCATTGCGAATGTGTACTATTGAAAAGTAACGGTTTTTATTAATGTTTTAAAATATTTCACGAAAACATCAGACGGACAGAATTAACTCTAACCGTTTTATATTTCATTATTTATAGCAGAGTTGATTAGGAAAAATGGAGATATATAAAACCCCACTATTTCATAACCTTAACATAAGTAGTGTAAATTTTATTATACCAAATCTCATATTACTTTTAATTAGATTAGAAATTTTATTGATAAACAGTTTTTATTCTCTTTTTAATTTATATTATTTTTCTTATATACAGAGTAATACATAAATACAGTAAAATAAAATGTATTATTCACTAGCTAAAAATCTTATCTATGATTAACTCTTTAATGTTTTTTTTTTTTTTTTTTTTTTTAATATAATGCAAATTAGCTTGTCAGATCAGGATTCTGGCCATCTGACATCCAAGAGTATCAACCCTATCTTGCCTATTATTAAATAAAGAGATTATTGTCAATAAGATAAATTAATATTTAAAAAAATTACTTTTAAACTTTCAAAGTGAAGAAAAATATAAAATAAACTAACATTTAATAATTGTGGCGACAAGAATATCACAGTTACTCTTTTCTTAAAGTAACAGAATGTAATTTTAAATGATTTAGTTAGATCTAAAAGTTACACGTATATTATTAGATTGAATAAATTGTGTTGTACTTTAATTGAAATTTTATACCCTGTTATCAATTCTGAGTAAATATATCTCTGAGTTTGTATCTTTAAACGTTAAATAAAAAAAAGTTTTAACTACACATTTAAAAGTATATTAATTACGTAATACATTATAAGTAAATGATCACATGTGTTATTTTACTTGAATTAATTATAAATAATGGACTGAAAACAACTGAGAAAGAGTGTTTTTATAAAATAGATCAATTTAAAATTATTTTTAACACATATACATTAAATATAGCATGATTGTTGACTATTATAATATTCTTTTAATAGTATTAAGGTACGGATAAACTACCTGTTTAAAATGTATTATGCAAACATTTATTAATTAATTTCTGTATTGAATGTTTTCTTTTTCCATTAATGTAAAATTACATGTAAAATATAATATGATAAAACCTCGATTTACTGAGAGCTAAATTATAAATAATTTTTTCCATACAACTGAGCACAAAAAAAAAATAATTTGCTTGCGTAATTCAGATCGATTTAAAAGTTAAACTTAATTTATGATGAATTTTATGATCAATAACAGATCGGAGATATTAGTTGAGTTTAAATTATTGTGATAGTTTGGTAATGATAAAAACATGAACCACTTCTTTAAGGCTCCATTAACTGCTGTCCGTTAACTCCGTCTTCTATTACAAACATTCATTACAGATAATATTTTTCACAGTGCAATTATTGTTTTTAGTAACTGCTATTACCAAATTTTAATTTTATTGACTTATTTTATTTATATTAATATTACTGGTAAAATTAATTTATAAAGAAGTGATCCCTAACAAAAAAAAAAATAATAATTTAGCAAAGAAATGTTTTAGAATATCGAAAAAATAAAGAAACTTATGCTTTTTTTATGGAAGTACTTATAATTTGATTATGATTTAACTTATGAATTTTTATGAAACTAATAAAAAAACTGTTTCTCATTTTGGGTGCGGAATATAATATACATGTCAAAACTACTTTGATTTTAATATTCCTTTAAGTAATAAAGAAATATACAACTTTTTTTTTCATTACAAATTTAAAAAAAATTTGAGCCATAAAACAAAAA
Organism: Lycorma delicatula; assembly: GCF_047948215.1. NCBI lineage: Eukaryota > Metazoa > Arthropoda > Insecta > Hemiptera > Fulgoridae > Lycorma > Lycorma delicatula. The sequence goes on from NC_134458.1 coordinate 179,948,700, forward strand.
ACAGAATTTATATTTTTTAGAGGTGGGGATCACATTTTAAGAAAGATTTTTCTTAAAATATTTACATATAGATTAAGTTTAACAAATTAGAGCTTAATTAAAGTTTTCTCTAAATCTAACAATCCCTTAAATAAAGGCAAAAATAATAATAATAAAAAAATCAAAACACTTTTCTGCAATTTAGGTCCGGATTCTATGATTGAAAAAAATTGTAGACGTTTCTTGATAGCTCTATATATGAAGTAAAAACTTGTAAAAAGTTTTTGAAAAATATTTAAACTGAAGGGCAATAGAGCAAAAGAACAAAAACGTATTTTAATTTTAAGAGCTGGGGGTCGATTTGTTGGAAAAAGTTTTTTTTCAATTATTTACGAACATATGGACTGTAGGTAAAATATTAGCTTTAATAAAGTTTTCCCTAAAATGTCTCTGACGAAAATCGAAATTGGTTTTTTTGCGATATCCCCCATCCCGAAAACGAATTTTGAAAAACCTAATATGATCAATGACCCAGATATAGAAATATTTTAACCAAATTTTAAGAAAATTGGTTTGGTCAATCTTAAGATATAAGGCCAAAAGCAGTGAGACACACATACGTACAAAAGTACGCAAATACATATGTATTTTTTGTTTAGATGAACTATTGGAGACTAAAATGTAAAGATTTGCAAAAAAAAAAAATAAGAGATACCCAATTTTATCATCACCATACTTTTCTCTTTAATATAGTTATTCTAGTTGTAGTCACTGGGAAAGTAAAATCAACAATTAAAAGAATACAGATATCAGAAAACGGTAATTAGGAATATGAATAAGTTGTAACTGAAGAAGATTTTTTTTAAAAATGGGAAAATGAAAACATCATACGAAATCATATAAAGAAATAAAATTACCTCTTTCAGAATGCTGTGGTAGTCAACCTTTTTATACTTACCGCCCAATTCTCTAACCGCCCACCGGTTCCACAGTAATGGTGATTTATAAAGTAGGGAAGTAACTTTACTTACAGCAAGTTAAAACATATAACAATAATTACTTACCAAATACTTTATGTCCGACTTTCGCTAAGTTTGGCAGAATAAATCTTTATAAAAAAACTTACTGTAGTTAAATTTATCTTTTTATTTATACTTTACATATATAGAAGCGTATAAAGAAGTCTTCTTCTTTTTTTCCTGTTTAGCCTCCGGTAACTACCGTTTTTAGATAATACTTCAGAGGATGAAATGAGGATATGATATGTATGAGTGTAAATGAAGTGTGGTCTTGTACATTCTCAGTTTGACCAAGTATAAAGAAGTCTGAAGTCTAAAATCTAAAGAAATCTGATGAAATTACATTTCATTAATTATGAGATTCCTGATGCTGTAGCTCATTTCAGTGAATTTTGTATATATTTCCTGAAAATATTCTATAGGCTTGTCCTTATCATTTGGATGCTTTATAGAAAGATGTTCTCGCAATCGACTTGGATTCATTGCCTCACCGGATAATGTTTTATGACACAATAAACACATTAAATCTTGTTTATTTACAACAGATTCTATGAAACCCATCTTCAGATACTCTGGCAAGTAGCCACAAACGTATTTTTTTTATTGAGACATGGGATCACAATATTTTGTTTGAAGGTGTAGGCACGTGCTCATTCTCACAAATCTAACTGCGTACTGACCAGATGCGCGAACTATTCTGGAAGGAGGCTCTTTTGTTTGTGGTTGCACTATTTAGTTTCACTTACGTAACGTGAACTAATCTTATGCGCGGACGATACAAATAGTATATTTTCTGAAATTTTAGTTATAACGGGGAATTTTATGAAAACCTAATGAAAATGTTTTTAAATAATGCTATGAATTTTTTTTTAAAAAGTCAATTGAATTAAAAAAAAAAGGAAAGTGCTATAGCATCGGACAAAACCCCTACCGCCCACCATGAAAGCTGGAACGCCCACTAGTGGGCGGTAGGGACCAGATTAACTATCACTGCTTTATTCTATCATACGTAACGCTTGACCAGAAAAAAACCATGTAGACAAACATTTGGCAACAATGCTGTTGAACCTTCTCAGAATTTGCATGTATGGAGTATTTGTAAGTTAGTTATATAAAAGTAACCTTCAGTAATGAAAAAAATAAATAACCCAATTTTTTGACACATCACTGAATACAGTTTATCTTCAAGTTTTATTCCCGCCTAATACCGTTAGTTCCCGACGTTATAAATATGTGCCACGTAATTCACTAGGTGGAGCTGTATACCGGTGCAGAGAATGCTCAGTGTTGTATATGGTTTCATGAATCCAAATTAGTTACTACCGGTTCAGAGAAAATCATGGCTAAATATCGGAAGCAACCACCTCAAAGACAGTCTGTTATTGCATAGTACAATCGTTTCATTGAAACAGGTTGTGTATCACATACGTAGGACGCCTGGTCAGGGTAGATCTTCATTTTCCGAAACGGCAATCGATTAAGTGCGGCAGACATTCATTCCTAGTCCAGTTAAAGCAACGAGACTCGCCAGCTTAGAACGGGATATTCCTAGGGTTACAATGTGGAAGGTATTACGTAATCAACTGTTATTTAAACCCTGAAAATTACAACTGATACAAGTTTTGAGTGCAGGTGATAAAAAGAAACGAACTGTTTTGTGTAAACATTCTAAACACAATTGAGATTGAAGATAATTAATTACCTTAATAAAATTATGTTCTGTGACGAAGGAACCTTCCACACCGGCGGGAAAGTTAATTGACAAAATGATCGGATATGGAGTGAACGGAATCCACGTCACGCAATCGAACATGAACGGGACTCGGCAAAGGTAAATATTTTTTTTTTTTGTGCTGCGAGCTGTCACAAAATTTACTGTCCATTCTTTTTTGCCGAATCAACTTTTTAATGGCATATTGTACCTGGTCGTGCTTAAAAATTATACAATGTCATAATTTCAACATGACATGGGTACAGAGTTCATTTTCCAACAAGATGGCGCATCACTACATTATTAACATGCTGTTGTCACATATCTCAATAGCAAAATGCCGACTTGGATTGGAAATGGTGGAAAAATTTTCTGGCCACTACTATCACCTGATTTAACACCAATGGACTTTTCTATATGGGGTTACGTTAAAGACAAAGTGTTTGTTCCTCCGCTTCCACAAAATGTTGACGAGCTTTGGCAACAGATAACAGAAAGATTTTCCACCATAGATGAAGACATACTTCATATGATTTGGCAGGAAATTAATTACAAATGGGTCATCTGACGTGTTGCAAAATGTAGCCGTATGAACATTTGTAAATGAAACTTGAAGATATACTGTATTCAGTGTTGTATCAAACATTTTTGTAAATTATTTACTTTTTTTCATTACTAAGGTTACTTTTGTATAACTAATTTAGAAATACTAAGAAAATTGAAATTTAACTTTTACCCTGATAACAATATGAAAATTCTGTAATATTAAAATTACCCATACAGAATTTTTTTAATCTTTAATAAAAAAAAATTCAAAAATCTTAAGTGTTCTATAATAAGTATATTTTTAAACCGGTTAAAATAAACAGGGTTAATTAATTTGACTCCATATAAAATATTTATTTTTTACTTATGAGATTTTATGTATATCAAAAAAGTAATAATAATAAAAATATTAAACTAAAAAAGGAAAAAAAGGCCGAAATTCAAATCAATATTTTAAAAGAAGAAATAATTTTAAAGATTATTTTATTGCGGTTTGTCTATCACGTCCTACGCTACATCGGCCAACTAAGGTGACAACAACAAAATCTTACGTCGCTTGTTGTGAGTCTTGTGTGGTCCATTAAGACTCCGGTCTAGCTTGTTTTGTATCTTTTCCTGTTTGTTCTGGAATTTAGCAGATTCATTTGTACCCACTTAAATGAACCAAAGATTATACTCCGAATACTTACAGTAATAATAAAAAGAATATCTATCTCTCTATATATATATATATTACTTTTAATGTGTTTTTATATTCTGTTCCAAACTGATCTGGTAGTCAGTCCACTTTGGTTGGCAATATGTATGTACTTTTTATACTTAAAAACATGTGATATTAGGTGAAACATCCTACAAACTTAGTTGACTTTTCTCCCAGTTTTTTTGTTTTCCTTTATTATTTATATAATTAAAAAAAAAAATTAACTTGAAATTTTTGGATTTTCTGTGTATTTTTGTATCCTATTTTATATAGTTGGTAAAATTAATGAATAAATTACTGATAATGCTAGTAAACGTATATCTTGACTTCCATTTTATATATTCTTTTTTTTTGCTCAATAAATTATAATTACAATCGGCTTTCCTGCGGAGCCATAAGTAAGTTTCCTGACAAAAGTACGTGATAAGGAGGTCTTTAAGGAACCCCCCAAAATAAATAATACACAATAAATAGTTGCAAATAAACTTAAAGTCCAATATGAAATTTCAAGCTCAGTCACAAATCACAAACCATCAATTTCAGCCCCATATAGCCCACAAAACAAACACTAATAACAAATAAAAAAGAAAAAGAATTAACAATAAATCACACAGTACACCACCAAACTTGACGGTGCTAGACACCAAACTGTTACGCAGAACCTAAGTCGAGTACATGGGCACTTTTCAACCGTCGGACGTCCCTGCTATTATCGAGCAGATCAATAGCATAGTGGTTTACATGATTCTCAAGCCTTAGCAGGTTATTTGACAATGCGCTGTTGTGCAATCTCACGAACCGACGGGAGCCCCAGATAATCGTGAATCTCATTATTCCGCGTGAACCACGGAACTTTGGCAATTACCCTCGCTACTTTGTTCTGAAATCGTTGTATAATTTCCACATTACTAGTAAAATCCGTTTCCCCTTAATTCTACACCGCACGTCCAGATTGGGCGCAGGATAGCCTTATAAATTAAGATCTTGTTGGATAACGTGAGACCTGAGTTCCTCCGTAGCAGCCAATGAAGTTCCCTGTATCTTGCATTCAGCTGTTTCCTCTTCATCCTCACGTGACACTTCCAGGTCAAACGCCGATCCAGGTGAAGTCCCTGATACCGCACAGTCTCCGTTTGCGGGACCAAAAAAACCATCTAAGTACACACCGGGACAGTCACTCCTCCGCATGGCAAATGTGACATGCCTCGACTGACCTTGATAAACCTTAATCCTCCACTCCACTTTTTCTGCCACACGCCGACACGATCTGGCGCCATTTGTAGATTCTGCGAAGTTAGGCCATGGTTTTCGTTAACGGCCAGGATAGCAGTGTCATCAGCGAACATGGCGACGATGCAATCGTCCAGGACGGGAATGTCCGCAGCGCATATGGAATACAACACAGAGCCCAGCACAGAGCGCTGAGAGACACCCGACCCAATCTCAAAGAACCTTGAAAACTCGTCATTACATTTCACCTGAGCAAAACGCCCCTCAAGATTTTCGCAAGACTAGGAAGTAGGATTTAGGAAGTTGTAGCTTTAACTTGTAGAGCAAGCTCTACAAGTCCATACCTTATCAAAGGCCTGTTGGATGTCTAAGAACGCCGCCGAGCAGAATTTCTGCTTCTCGAGACACCTCCTAATGACTCTGATGACTCTATGGGATTGTTCGATTGTGGAATGACCACACCTAAACCCAAACTGATGGTCCGGAATTATCCCTTTACTCTCCAACACTGGCCTAAGCCTGTGTAGTAGTAGCTTCTCATACAATTTAGATAAGACCGGTAATAGGCTAATTGGTCTGTAAGACGAAACATCCTGTGCAGGCTTCCCTGGTTCAAAATCATCGTTACCTGCAACACGTTCCATTCCGCTGGGAAGTAAGACGTCCGCAGAACATCGTTAAACAGATTCCTGATGTACTCGATGCCTTTAAGGGATAGCATGACAAGCATTTTGTGCGTCACTAAGTCAAAGCCTGGGGCCTTCCTTAATCGTCTTCGTTCGTTGACTAATTTCACTATCTCCCTTGCAGAGATCGGTTTAATCGGGAAGCTGATTAGCATCTGGCTCTCAAGCAAGTCGTTAACATCTAAATAACCGGGGCCTTCTTCATCGTGGGGTCGGAGCGTTACCTCTAGGTGTGAAGCAAACGATCCAGTACGCCTCTGTAGGGCAGGGAGCGTTCCTGATGATCGTTGCGGTCCCTTTGTAGCCTTCCATAGGAGCACATCCGTCCCCAATCAGGTGGGAAAGATTTCCTATGTACTCCTTCAATGTCTCGTCCCTGATAGTCCTCAACAACCTCCTCAGCCTCCGCGCCGGCCTATTAATAAGAGTCCTACCTTCTGGCCTTCTGAAACGCTGCCAATTCCGCCGAAGACGCCGCTTCGAGACAATTAGTTCTGTCACTTCCCTAGGATAGGTATTGTCTCTGGCTGAGTACAAATCATCAGGTGTTGACCACCATGCTCCTTCCTCCATGACCTACGTCCAAAATGTAAGTTGCGTAATCAGTATCCCCAGGGGTATCGAGTGAAAACGAGTTAGTAACTTTCTCTTTGATCCAATCCTGGTAAGATACCTAATCCGTTCGTCTCGTATGAAGAATAGGCCTCTCTTTCCTCCTTAGCACCGTCGTGCTCAATGTGAGTAGAACGAGCGAGTAGTCCGACGATAAAACATAGTTTTTCTGCACCAGAGTGTATGCAGATGACATACCCGAGGTGACAAAAAATTCAAGCAAATCTGGGATCTTCGTCAGGTCCGTAGGCCATTATGTCGGTTTGAATCCCGATAGCAAGTCCAGGCGCAGATTTTGAACACATCTCCTCAGTGATCTATCCCTGCTGGTTGTCAACCCGGAACCCCACAATAGGGCTTTCGCGTTCCAGTCTCCTCCGGCAATAAATCTAGAACTCAAGAGTCGCAAAGAAATCAGAAAAACTCATCAGTTACAGTATTTCACGGAGGGCAGTACATAGCGGACAGCCTAAGAGGCTCCAACCAGTCTGTAATTACAACCGTAGTTGCCTGAATCTGGTCAGTGCAGAAGCCCGGAAGTTGATGATGCCGCAGAGAACTCCGAATGTGAATCGCGGTTCCTCCATGGGCCCTCTCATCTGGGTGATCCGTCACATGCACAGAATAACCTTGAAGCTTGATGTAGTTCCGATCAGTAAAGTGCGTTTCCGATATCAAAATGACGTCCAAAAAATTGGAAATTCCCATAACTGCCATCTCCACACGCCGTTAATGTTTCATGCAGCGATTCGTAGAAATCTGAACATTGGAGAGCACCTGGGTGAGAAAGGCTATCAGACTCCCAATCTGTTGAACCAGGAAGTGTATATTTGATGAAAGCCTATCCAGCTTGTCCACGATACCCTCACTAGCACGCCCAGCTGCCGCAGCATACTTTTTATGGAGAGATTCAGGCTCCGCGTTGACTGTCCTCGGCATCCCACGACCCAACAAAGGGAAGTTCTTTTCATCAAGCGCGAAGCCGGCCACCTTGCGACTAGCGGATTCGATTCTTGGAGCAAGTTGCGAGTTCCAATTCGCCTTCCGCCTACGCTTCCTCTCCAATATCTCTAGATATACTCTGCAGCATCAGTAATTTGCCGGATGGTCGGACTGACACAAGGCGCAGGTTGCAGGAGTGCTCCTGTACGTTCTGGGACAATCAGCTGTCCGATGGCCCTCCCCACATTTCACGCACCGGTAAGGCCTCATACAGTTGTTCTTAGTGTGTCCATATTGCTGACACCTCATGCATTGCACGAGGCCTGTAGGCTTCCGTGGTGTCTCGAATGACACTCTGCAATTGGCAATGTACTCCAATTCAAAAATGGTCTCATTGTTCTCCTGTGTCTCCAGATTTACGAAGAAAGTCGCTGAGTGCTCCTTAGTTATCATGTGGCGTGCATTTATTAAGGCTACGGGCCCGATGCCCGTGACCTTGGATTTCGTCCTTTATAATCTCCAGTGGAAGAGAGTGGTGCAGGTTTCTGATTACAACAAGAAAGGCTCGTTGATCCTTCCTTGTGAAAGTATGACCTATAAGACCGTGCTCTGGAACAACATGGATAATATTCTTGTACGCCTCGATGTCCCTATAAATTATTCTCAGCTGCTTACCTCCAACCAGTCGAATGCTGTAATCATTCTTGCACACCGGCGCTTCCAGCAGCTCGTTCAACTTCAGCACGTCGTTTATTCCGTAAAGCACAATCGGATGAGGCTTGACTGGCTCAGGTTGGTTAACAACTTCCGTATTCTCTAATGGAAGGCCACTAAACTTATTCGATAGTGGTAAGTCGCCATTGCTAGGACTTTGATTCATTGCTTTTCTCCTGGGCACAAGTATCGTCCTCCACTGACTAGTAGTAGGCTGGGAAGGAATCCATGGTTACACTCTCGTTATCACTCGACGCACCTGACAGATTGTTCGCCAAGTAATCTCTTATAAGTTTCCTGCGCGCAGCCCTCCTCGGGTCCCTATCCAACGACGGTAAGGGACCACGTTTCCTGGACGGTACATGACAACCTACAAAATCAGATTACCCCTCGTCTACCATATCTGCCCAAGGCAGCTGATCCATAAAATGTAATCAAAGAAGTAAGCAAAAAAGTAAACAAATAATAAACACGCCTTAGCAACGGAGCGGTGGAACGAAATGATCCTCCAAGATCATGATTGGAAAGAAAAAAAAAATAAAACTTATACCTTATTAACTTCCAAAACACAACCGCATTTATAAAACAGAACGGAACATAACTCAATATAATACAAAAACAAATATTAGGTAGAATACACAAACATACGACTATCTCAAAGAACAGCTGATTCATTTTATACGTTTTGACACTTCATAATATTTAATTGAAAAGATGTAAATTTAATTAATTGGGCAGAGTTTTTTCTAGTAATGACAAAATAATTAGGTTTATGAGAAAAATAAAATTAAATTTTTATTATTTTTAATTTCTGTTTCATATATATTTGTAAAAGAGGCATAAAAATATAACTTAGAAATGTAAATTACTATACTTTCTTTTACAGAATTTAAACAAATGTGATCTGGTATAAAATCTTTGAAATCTCGCAAATTAGGTATTGATATAAATTTAATTAATAAAAATTAAAAAACAATAAAACGTATAAGTAAAAAAATTTTCCTGAATTTGATTGAAAAATTAAGAAAGGTATGTTATGAAAAGGACGTAAAAATAAAAAAAAAAAAAACAATCGATCCGATTTAACGATGAGATCAGTGCTGAGTGATTGGGAAACAGTCTCAAGTCTCAAGTGATTCTAAGTTATCTGTATGCAAGTAAATTCTTAAAACTATCTGGATAAAAGGGAATAAACTTTGAAGTATCTAATATAGAAATTCAATAAATTTTCTAACTGAAGTATGTAAGAATACTACGGTTCATTAAAAATTCATTTGTATACTACAGTATGCAGTTTAATATCATATAACAAGAAATAAATCATTTACTGAAAAAAAAGTCAACAACGCTTTAACGATTATCCGAATAATCAATTGGAAAATAGTAGTAGCGTATTTACAAGACTACTTACACAAAAAATATTACTGGTCAGTATATCAGATTTTTTATGTCTTTGTAAAACTCAGTTACTTGATTTTGCTGTACATTATAATAAAAAACAACTGCTGATATTGTAATCTGCAATGAAGATTACAAGATTTACTTAATCTTGTTCATCTTCAATTCTTAGTATTATTTAAATACTGAAAAATAATTGTAACGACAAAAGTATTTTTGGGGCTCCTAATATCTAAGATATAGTTATTAATTTTCCACACGCGCGTTCACATATATTTTTTTCTGTCTCGTAGTAAAATTTGTAATCTGTTAACTATTAATGAAACTATTAGTAAATATGATCACATGTAGATAGCCTTCTATCGAAGCTCCTCAAACATTACATACTAATATTTCTACACAGAACATTTAATGTAACTACACACATGACGTTATGTCAAAGAACTGTGCTATTGGTAGTTCAACACAAAATAAAAACTATGATAAGAATTCATAACAAGAGAAAAAATGAAAATACAACTATAATTAAAATCTGATGTGGGCACCACATAACTTCCTTGTACGCCTATTAAATTACATATACACATTTTTTTAAAACGAAAAGTACATAAAATTTTGTTTCATTAATAACTACAGATAATTTTCATATATTTTTTTTTTTTTTTACTGTACTGAATTATTATATATCGTAAAAATTATTTTGCAATCAGGGTTTAATAAATCAATATATTTAAATTGATGAAAGGGTAAAAAAAAAGGAGATAAAGTCTGATTCGAACCGATGTGTCTTCCCCTTCTAAGATCTATATGTTTCATTAATTAAAATTTCATTTGGCTATAACTCTGGAACCAATGAAAATATGTACCACTATGATGTATCGTTGAAAAGCTCTCAATGAGGGCTTATTACTGCATTTAAGTAAAATCCAAATGTTTTTGGATTTTGGGCTTTTTTGGACAATTTTGTTTCATTCAGTTGCAATCTAAAAGGGAAGTGCACAACTAGTTGTTACAACAGTCCTAAATCAAAATATTTTCAATATCCTACGGCTATTCGTTTTTGAGCTATGCGAAATAAATACGTACGTACAGACGTCACGCGAAAACTAGTCAAAGTGGATGCAGGGATGGTCAAAATAGATATTTCCGTTGAAATCTGAAAACCGAAATTTTTCGCGATCATAATATTTCCTTTACTTCGTACAAGGAAGTAATAATGAAAGAATAATAACTAAAATCGAACGAAATGAAATATGATATGGTGGGTAATACTTCTTCTTCTTTTTCCTGTTTAGCCTCCGGTAACTACCGTTTAGATAATTCTTCAGAGGATGAATGAGGATGATATGTATGAGTGTAAATGAAGTGTTAGTCTTGTACATTCTCAGTTCGACCATTCCTGAGATGTGTGGTTAATTGAAACCCAACCACCAAAGAACATCGGTATCCACGATCTAGTATTCAAATCCACGTAAAAATATCTGGCTTTACTAGGACTTGAACGCTGAAACTTTCGACTTCCAAATCAGTTGATTTGGGAAGACGCGTTAACCACTAGACCAACCCGGTGGGTTATGGTGGGTAATACTAAGTTGATACAATTCCACCTCAAATCACATAAAATCACCGAGGACCACCACGTGGAATCGTTTTGGCCTTCTAACGTCATTACTATTCTCTTGTCTCGAAGATTAATAACTATGCAATTTATATTTTGTACCGAATCGCTGAATTTCTTATTAAACATATGGTAATCACAGATACTCGTGGATTTCACTGTTTCTTACGAACCACTGTGATGCTCCTCAGTAATTTGTTTTGGAATTGCTGTATAATCTCGACGTTTCCGCTGTTGCTGTACTCAAAGCTGGATTTCATAGTTCCAAATCGGTTTCAGGATCAACGTGTACAATAATAATCTCTTAGATAATGAAAGCTATGACCTCTTCCTCAGAAATATATATATATATAATTAAAATATCTTATCAAAGTGAATAACTGTTCAAATTTTTTTGTTTAATTTTAGGTTGTTACTTCTTGCTACCATTTACCTTTCAGATACGAATTGGCACGTGGGACATTTTCGGAAATTATTCCGTATAATAATTTATTAAGATTTCCTAAGATAATATAACAATTACTAGACTCCATCAAGCCCAAAGAATAATATGACTTATTATTAATACATAAGGCATATTAATATCTTTAGCATAACACGTTATCTTTTTTATAGATCTATTATTTTACAATTAAAATATCAACCGCTGCTATATATCAAATGAAAAAGATATTTGCATACAAATTTGCAATAATTTACATGGAAAATAAAATAAAATTACGCAATTAATTTAAAACTACTCGATGTAATGATAGGACAAAATAACTGGTGATGTGCCAACTAGACTACAAAAACAGACGACCGAGAAAAAAAAAACACAAAGAATCTAGATTACATACAAATACAAAAAAAATAAGGTTCAATAGACACGGAGTACATGCAGTAGGTTCAAATGAGTTTAGTTACAACCCACACGTTTAACTGCACTATATGCAACATTGAAATGTTGTGTGTATAGATTGAATGCAGGTTGCAGCTAACAGCTGGAATGCAACGCTTGCATGTCCTATGCAGTTATACTGACTCAACACTAAAGACAGGTCGTTGGTCCACCCTGATTTATTCTTTGTCATTCAAAACACATAATTTACCAACTCGTAAATAAAACATATTGCACGTAAAATATGAGTGATGCCACACCTCGAGTATACTGCATTTAACACCTTTTAATAATAGTTAAGCGCTTACAACAGCAAGTACGGTGAACTGATACGCATTCATATATGCATTACTGTAAACACACACATACACATAAATGGATGCACTAGATTAAAAAAGTTACGCAAGTTTACAAAGAAGTTCTTGCCAAAGAGGTTAATAGTAGTTGCATTGACTTACTTACAGTATGTAATAATTGATAGATATTTAATTGATTAATTAAATTTAATATAAACATTTCTAATCACATTATTTAAGTAATAACTATGTCTGTTGCTTATTTATCTGTTGATTTAATATGTAAATAAATATTAACCATTTATAATTATTAAAGATTATTGCATATTTTTATCTATTTTTCGACATAATCACCAAGAGTTTCTAAACACTTTTCATACCTTGCGACAAGTTTTTCTATTCCACTCTCATAAAAATTTCGTCCAATTTCCTTCGACCATTTAAGAACCGCATCCTTTAGTTCATCATCATTAGCGAACCACACTCCCTTCTCAGGTCTCGCTTGAGAGGATCAAACAGGTGGTTGTCGCAGGGTGTTAGGTCAGGACTGTAAGGCGGATGACACCACTCTTCCCACTTGAATTTTTGCAGTAACTCCTTTGTCACATGGGCTGAATGAGGGGTAGTGTTGTCCTGAATAAAATCAACCCCATCGCTCAATCTTCCGGGTCTTCGATCTTTAATAACTTTACGCAACTTTTTAAAGCCTCACAGTAAGATTCAGCATTGATTGTTGTTCCTCGAGGCATAAATTCACTGTAAACAAGTCCTTCAGAACTGAAGAAGACTGTCAGTATAACCTTTTGAACATGTGAGGATGTTTTCACTTTTTTTAGCTGCGGCGAATTGTTGTGTTTCCATTCATGTGATGCTGGTTTAGTCTCAGGAGTGTAATGAAACACCTAACTCTTATCATCTGTGATGATTTGCTTCAAAAACTGTGTATCAGTCCTGGAATAACATTGAAGAAAAGAAAGAGAAGATGCAAAACGTTGATATTTGTCGTTGCCGATCAACAGATACGGTACCCATCGTGCACACATCTTACGGTAACCAAGCTGATCTTGAATAATCAGAAACACACTACCATAACTGATGTTAAGTTCAATTTAAATCTCTCTCATTTTAATGTGCCAGTTACTCAAGATCATTTCATTCACGCGTTCCGCGTTACCAGTCGTGTTTGCAGTTGAAGGACGCACAGCACGCAGTTCGTCACTCATATTTTTTCTTCCGTTCCTGAACATTTGGCACCATTTTGTGATCTTGTGGCGTGACATTGCATTCTCATCGTATACCACAACAACTTGGCGGTGAATTTCCCAACAATTGTAATTTTTTGTTCACAAAAATCGGATTACTGAACGCACTTCTATGCTGGACGAAACCTCTAGAGAACACGCCATATTGACAACGACAACACACGTAGTGAATGTCGTACAGAATTGTTGCTGGGGGAGCGTGAAGACAACAACAAACCAGTTCTGCCATCGCAAAACATTAATATATCCCTTTCAGTTCAAGAATACGGCAAGGGTGTAACTTATTTTTTGATCCACCTCTCGTAAAATTATCCGGGATTACCAATCGTTCGAGAGGAGATACGTCGATTCGGTACAAGATACAAGACGGGAATGAAAAAACTTTGAACCAACAAACTGTGGACAAAATGAGAATGAGCTGTATGAACTGGCTTGCGGTTAATCTCTTGGATAACAGCGAGGGTGTTAGGTGGCTAAAGCGACTATATGTATTAGATCTGTAAGTTCCCCTGAGATCTGAGGTGACTCAGCTCGGATCTTACGCATGGTCAAAATTCTTCATTCCGTTTCACCACTTAGTTTTGTTGGTTGATTTGTTTCACTGTTTTTTTGTTTGATTAGTTACTCTTTGTATTATTGATACGACTATTTTTTGGTGTTTTCTTTGCTTTTTTTGTTCTGAATTTGATCAGTGTTATTTAGACTCATCTTTATCTGGACTTATATATGTTTACTATATATTTGTGTATATTAAATATCAATATAAATTCATATGCAGACATATGTATGTATTACCGTTTTTCAAGGGATTTCAATGAAAACCCTTCTCTGCGTGTAATTTTTTTTGTATTCGACTTTACTTATGGTTCCGGAAAATTTTAACCGACTGTAAATTAAACACTGCAGCAAAAAAAAAAAAATGGAAGAAAAGCATTATCAGTAATTAGGAGATATCCCTCTGACGTGACGATAGCAGCATACCAATCGTAGTTTTCAAAGAAATGTTGTCCAATTATTTCAAAGGGCCCACAACAGGTAAACGCAAATACTGTAAAGTGGTTGTAGAGTCGTTTTATTAGGCTGTTTGTAGTCCAGTATCGGAAGTTTCGTTTATTTTCATATTCACTTGATGAAAACATGACTTATCATTTATTAAAAACTTGCGAATAAAACCTTTTTTAAGGTCTGTAAAAATCAAAAGTTCGCGGGTAAAATTTATACGATTAACTCCATCGGCGTTATTTGATTCATTCAATAAATTAAAATTATTTGGATGAATGTACAAATCATTACAAATAATCCTTGGTACACTGGTGTTTGACAAACTATGTTAAACTGAGTGATCGTTTAGGGTTTCGAAGCATTGCTGCTCCTATGAAGTCTGGTTTCAGGTGTATATACAATTGTTTATTTAATAGGAAAGCTAGGAAGCGTTTTGTTCAACTCTAAACCAATTTCTTCAAAACTAAGCACCCAGACTTTAATGGCCTGGGATGAAAACATTACAGCATTCCAATTGATACTCATATGAGATCGAACCGATGGTTGGCAAGTATAAAACTATTGCTATATCATTTTAGAAAGCTTTAATTCTAAATCTACGTTGGTCACCCGTCTAACGCTCCAGCACAGCTAAATTTTCTAGAAGAAATATATATTTTTTCGATTATTATCCAAACATACCCGAAAGTTACCGAAAGATATGATGTTTATAATAATCTGTTTCAGTCACTCACTTACCATTATTTAATTACATCATTTTATTAGTCGAGCTGTGGATGCCATTCAGTGTAGACGTGTGTGCTCTGCTTCTCTACGTTTTTTAGGTTTTTGGATGGTTTTTATTGGGTTTTTGGATTTAAACTTGTTTGTAGATATATTGTGGATACGTCAAATATTTTGAATTGATTTTGAATAACTGACATATTTTTTATTCTGAGTTTCTTAGTATAGATCTTATTGCATATTGTAATAAGGTCGTTCGATCTTGTAGCGTTGCAAGTTATATCAGGATTGTGACGTAGAGCGTAAATCAGGACTTGGAGAATTTTTCAAGAAAGGTAGGTAAGAAAGACAGGTGAGTGTTTTGCAGAATTTTTCTAAATCCTTACAAGGAGACTAGTGGGAAACTTCTTTTCGCTATAATTTCTTACGCCGTCCTTATCCAGTCAATCCCTCTTAAATCTATACCGATCCCAACCCACTCTATCTTTAAACCCCCACCCCGTCCCAATGTTTTTTCCGTTTTTGACTACCCCTTCTTACCGAGGCGAAGAAGTGGAAGTAAGGCTAAAGGGGAACACGACCCCTGAGAACCCTACAGTCAAAATAGCCGATAACGGATCCGATATGTCTATGATGGACAAAACTTTACCGTTCAGGATGTCCACAGTCCATATTAAGGACCAGGACATGGACATCACTCGGGAAGAGGTGATTGAGGCAGTAAAGAAGGCTTTGAAGCAGGACATCGATGTTAAAGTCACGTCTATAAGACCTGCCTTTGGCAATTGCCAGAATTTCACTATAATGATTTTGACAAAGGAAGCGGGCCTGCTCTCGGCTTTGAGGCGAATGATCATAGAATGGAACTCTCTTCGGATGAAAATCAAAAAAACCAGACAGGACGTGTTACAAATGTTGGGAGAGCGGCCATGTACCTCCGGACTGCAAAAGCATAGACAGGCGCAATAACTATTATAACTGTGGAGCCAAGGAACATAAAAGGGCCGATTGTCATGACCGACCCAAATGTGTCCTTTGTAAAATAAACCACATCGGTCCGGAACCCGGGAGTGCGCACAGAATAAGAAATGAATTACCTCTAGATTAACACTAGCCGGAGCCAGTTGGCACATGATCTCGCATGGGATATTGCGGTGGACAATGATATAGACTTTCTGATTGTAGTAGAGCTCAATCTCCGTAGAATTGCGACGGGTGATTGGATGGTTGACACAGAATGTGATGCGCTTTAATAGGTTTGTCTGGTAGCTTTGCCGTCGCGGGGGTAACAACAGGCAGCGGCTACGTGACGGTGGAAATGGCCGGGTACCTGCTGGCAGCTTGCTACATATCCCCAAACAGTAGCTGGGATTTATTCAAGGAGGCTGTGTCACAGTTGGATAGAGTAATTAGAACTTCGGTAAAACCCGTTGTAGTAGCAGGAACCAGAATGCAGAATGCAAGGAATTGAGAGGACTAAGGTCTACTAAAAGGGGCTATTTATTGGCTTCGATGTGTTGGGCTTGGCGGATATAGTGATGGTTAATACCTCGAGCATACCTACCTTTATGGATAGGAGTGCGGGCATAGTGGTGGATATCACCGCTGTGTCCGAAAGGCTGGTCCCGCAGGTGATTCAGTGGGGTATTGTCGACCAGGTGTGTGAAAGCGATCATCTGTCCATAATGTTCGAGTTGTGCTGTAGTAGCCGATCATGGTCAGTCTAGAAGATGGAAACCCTCGGATGGACAGGTCAGGGAATTCGCCTACTTGGTGGCGGCTAGGATTACTGAAATGTCGCATTGGCATCCTGACGACCTCTCTACTGTTATGAAGGAGGTGTGTGACAGTTTGATGCCACAAGATAGACCCATCCGAAGAAGGGTGCAAGAAATAATTTTAGTACTGCAATCAAAACTGCGGAGCATACTTCCTGGCATAAATTGGTTGAGGAGCTAGATATCGATCCGTGAGCACTTGCGTATAAACTGGTCATGAGAGGTTCAGTAGGCCCCTCCCTCTGTTAACCAGGGCGCAAACTCTCCACGCGGTACTGGATATGTTTTTCACGACGTTGTCATACAGTTGTCTTTTTCAGGCATGATAGACGCTTAACCTTGGTAAAATTAAAGTGAGCTGCTAAAAAAAATCAACGTCACAAAGAGTTCGGGCCCTGACAGTGTCATTGGGAGTTTGATGCAACAGTTGATAGCAGCACACCTATTGATTTGTCTTGGACGCATTGACCAAGACTTTGGAAAGGTGTGGTTTTTCTAAGGCATGGAAAGTAGGTACACTAGTGCTTATACCCAAAAGAGGTGCAGATACGCAGAATTTGACATACAGACCGATTTGTCCGTTCAATGCTATAACTAAGCTATCTGAAAGAGTGATAGCCGAGATACTTTGAGCTGAGGTTGAGAAAAGAGGTCGATTCTTTCCTCTGCAATATGGTTTCATCAGAGGAAGATCCACTGTGGATGCTATTCGTCATTTTTTGAGCTGGGCTAGGGCAGTGCGGCTGGGATCCGGACGACCAGTTGAAGCATACCACTAATAATATTACTGGATGTCAAAAATGCTTTTAATAGTATACCGTGGCCGGTGGTTGCTGACGTAGGAATCTGAACGATTACATCACGGCTACTCTACGCAACTGTGTGAGAGAGACTAGGACAGACGACGGGATAATGGAATTTTCTATGTATAGGGGTGTCCCCTAAGGCTCCGTGCTGGCCCCCATCCTCTGGGACCTGGTGTTTGATGACTTGTTATTGGGCTTCCCGGGGATGCAGTGGCAATACAATATGCGGCAGACCATGCCATTTTAGTGGCAGGGCGTACCGAGGCTGATGTTAAAGACACTGCAACGAGTGCCATAGACAGGAAAAGCTCGTGGTTGAAGGAGAGGGTAATGAGCCTCGCTTCCAGTAAGACCTCCACAGTCGCCATAGTTGATCGGAGGAACGTAAGACAAATTAGTGTTGTCGTTGACGGCCTAAAGATTGAGGCGATCAACAGCATAAAATACCTGGGCTTATGGATCGATAAGTCACGAAGGTTCGACAAGCATATACGAGAAACAATTGAAAAAGTCATTGCAATCCTTGATCGATTGATGGGAGCTAGATGGGGGCCAAGGCCACGTAAAAGGAGAATCATCTTGTCCACGGCCATGTCGGTCCTCCTTTATGTTGTGAAGGAGGTTCAGTCGGTAGGGAGCAGGCACACATACGTACTTTAACATCTTGTGGAACCTGTTGCAAGCTCGACACTGCACCTGTAAATGAGGTTCCTCCGACCCACAAAAAAAAAATTACATTATTTTATTACTCATCAAATTTAAAAAGAAAATAAATAAATGTTTTAAATTATATGTTTAATTAATAATGTTTTAAAATGATAATACCGATTCGATGTTGCGATAAGGTATTCTTAATCCTAAATTAACGTAAAATGTTGTTAAAAACAACTAATACTGTATTTTAGTAATTTAACTATTTGAACAAAAATTAATTTTTAAATGAATTAAAAATTTGTCTCAACTTAATCGTCGAGACAGATTTAAAAATATTTTGTCTCATAAAATGCATCGTTTGATTTAATGTCAAGCTAACAGAGATAATAGTAAAGATATGCACGGAAATGTTACTTACTATTATTAGTCAGGTTGGTGTTAATGAAAAAAATCTGATAAAATATTTTCAAAAATATTCTTATTTTAAATTTTTTCTTTTGTGCTTCTTTAATTTTTCTTTCAGGAAGTTCAAAGTATCTGTTGGTCCGAAAACTATGTCAAAGAGGAGGGATTCCTTTCATTTATGATTTTTTTAAATACTAAATATGATCGGATTAATTCTCATTTGATCTATAATTTGAAGTTTTTATATTCTCTCGGTTTTTAAATGTGCCAACTTTATTTGTGATATGTTCAAACACAGTTGACAAATACTCTTCTCCATGGAACCGAATTCCCAGGTTATTCAACAGGTGTAATAAGATTATATATTCCTTTTACTTATCATGTAAACAGTTTAAAGCTGAGTGCCTGCTAATATTAAACGAATAAAAACAGTTTAATGACTTGTTAAAATCACAACTTCTACGTTCATTTTGATGATTAAGCTAAACCTTTTCTGGTTTTGTTATCGGGTTATTTTCTTATATAATAATTGTTTATGTGTTTATCTTGTTCTATATAATGGTAAAGATTATATCTTTCTGTAATGTGTTTTTTTTGTAAGCAAACAAGTTTGGCTTCTGTTTGCATGTTTTCACATTACTGTAAATAAGTAAATAAAATAACATCTTACTTAAAGAATAATATAAAAAAATTAAAAATAAATTTAAGCAGTAAAAAAGTTAAAAATCATGTAACTTGTATAACAACCATTATTCTTGCAATAATATTGACCTCATTTGTACGAAACTACACTTCCCTCAAGTACTACTCTAATCAGCAGCAATACATCATCAGTAAACGTAAATTTCTTGCAACCATCAGGTGACATAATCGAAAAATTTAATATACCAAAAAACCTAAAACAAAGATGCTAACACACACTCCTCTAGTGAAGAACGTTTCACTGATGGGTTTTAGAATTAATTAAGTTTTCAAGCACATTTCAATGATTTATTTATTGAACTAAAAATAAGCTAATGTAAAAATTTTCATATATAGGTTAAGCTAAATAAATTGGCTTAAACAAAGTTTTCTCTAAATCCAACACCCCCTCAATAAAATTTAAAATCATAAAAAGAAAATTTTCGAAAGAACTTTTCTCCACTTTAGATCAGGGGTCTATAGTTTAAAAATAATTTTAGACATTTCTTGATTCTATATAAGAAGGATAATTTTTTTTAAAAATATGAAAAAATATTTGAACAGAAGGGAGGACGACAAGAAATACAATTATATTTCAATTTTAAGAGGTGATTTTTTGAAAAAAATTATACATTATTTATGAAATCCTTGTGAGCAACAAATTAGCTTTAATAAAGTTTTCTCAAAAATAGCTGTAAAGAAAATCGAAATTAAATTGCAACTGGTTAAATTAAACTGGTTTTTGCACGATATCATCCCAACCCCCTTAACGAATTAAAACAAAAAAAAAAAAAATAATAATGTGATCAGTGCCCTAGACATAGAAATATTTCAGTCAAATTTTAAGAAAATCGGTTGGCTCAATCCTGAGGTATAAAGCCAAAAGCAGTTCGATGCACATACATGCAAATATTTTCTTTTGTTGTAAATAAATTTGTTGGATTCTATAACGTAAAAATTTGCATAAAAAACGCTGCACTCCTTTTTTGACATGATCTCCTTTCTTACTTTCCTCTTTAATATAGCTACTTTATATACTCGTAAATTTACTTGGATAGTAGTACAATCTACATACATTAACACAAACGTAAAAAAGCCTTTTCCACTTAATTTGGTATTATTGAACTCACGGACATTAAAACTAAAGGTGCATAATTTATGAACCGGATGTAATATTTTCCCTCAGATGTACTCTTAAAAGCCAAGACTATATATTTATTTATTGATGTATGTATTACATATATATATATAACCGACAAGAGATAATACAAAATAAAATAGAGTAAAAAGAGATTGTAATAATTAATTACATTAAATCTGCTTATAAGTATAATACGACTATTCGTGTAACAATACACATGTTTATATTTAATCTATAATAGTATTTTAATAAAATTATGACTAGTTTCACTATCACCACATAAAACTGTATCTGCTCCTATAAATTAGACTTTCCTTGATAGTAATTTCCCTTTATTTGATACAACGTAAAAATCCTCACTTATTTAAATAAATTTTAAATCTAAATTCCTAAAATACTACATATATATACACAGTATGTCTGAAAAGTTTCCGAACTAAATTTCTGCAGTCGATACAAGTAGCGCCATCTCTCGGACAACTAAGGAATTACGTAGTACGATGTCTGACGAGTGTGTAAAAACTTTCATCACGTTTCGTCACTCCAGTTTCGAGTAATATTCGGCCGCGTACATTGACCTTGTGCGAGTTCGCGACATGAAACAGAGAAGCGCAATAAAATTGTATGTTCGACTTCAACGATCCTTCGTTGGAACTGATTCTATGATACAGCAAGCATTCGGTGATGAAGCCGCATCTCGTACTACAACAAACACGTGGTGGAAGCGGTTTAAAGACGATAGAGAGTCGTTGGATGACGATGAACGAAGCGGTAGGCCGTCAACAGCTGTTCACGATGAAGATGTTGCGAAAGGGACCTGCTCGAACAACCTCATCTTACTCTTCGGGCCATAGCAGAAGGGCTAAACATCGGTAAAGACGCGGTACCTACAATTCTAACAAAAAAAAAATGAACCGCCGAAAGGTGTGCTCTCGTTTCGTTCCACACTTCTTGACCGAAGGTGCGTCTCTTGCGCTAAAGACTTCGTTGAAACTGCCGATAGCAACCCGAATTTTTTTCAAAAAATTGTAACTGGGGAGGAAAGCTGGTGTTTCATGTTTGATTCACAAACGAAGCGTTAATCCGCTGCTTGGTTGAGTCCTGGAGAAAAAAAAAACCGGCGAAAATCAGGCAGCAAAAATGAAAAGTGAAAACGATGTTAATTGCATTCTTCGGATCAAAGGGCCTTATTCATCATGAATTTGTCCCAACTGGTCAAACCGTGAATTCTAAATTCTATTTGGAAGTAATGAATCGTTTGATGCGTCGCATTCGTCGAATCCGGCCCGAGTACCGGGATCCGGGCAGTTACACTCTCGTGCACGACAATGCCCCGGCACACATGGCAACAGTTTTAACACGTTATTACGCCACAAATCAAAACACCGTCTTATCCCACCCGACTTGGCTCCAGCAGACTATTTTCTGTTTCCGAAACTCAAGTTGAAGATGAAAAGCCGATTTTTCAAGAAATTCCGGCCATCTAAACGGTTTACACCAAGTAGTTGAAGGCGATCCCACAAAGTGATTTCTCCAGAGCGTTTGACAGTCTCTACCAGCACTGCAACGACTGTATAACTAGCGAAGGGTTCTATATAGAGGGCTGATGTGAGTAAATTCGTTTATCTATATTTTTATTTAATTTAGTTCGGGAACTTTTCAGACATACTACGTATATATTGCTTCTCTTAATTTCACTGAGCATTTTCATGTGCGTCTATATTCATTCCTATTTAGTACTATTGTTTAAATCACAAAATGCATTATATTTTATGTTTTAAAATTTCAATTATTTACTTTAATATAAAAATTATTATTTTTACTGCCCCGTTGAATATATAGCTAGAATAACAATACTAAAAGGGAATGTATGGTGAACATCTCAAAAATGGGGTATCAGTTTTTCGGTACGTTTTAGAGACCGTTTCATCTAGACGAAAAAAAATAAATATGTATGTCTGTATCGCAATGCATATGGCCTTATATTGAGGATTGACCGAACCGATTTTCTTCAAATTTGGCTCAAATATTTTTAAATATGGGCTTTGATTAGATTAATTTTTTTCAAAATTTCTTCAGGGAATGGCATTATCGCTAAAAACCAATTTCGATCTTCTTCAATGACATTTTAGAGAAAATCTTTATTAAAACGAATTTTTTACCTACAATACGTGTATAAATAATAAAAAAAAAAATAAAAAAATCAACCCCCTACCTCTTAAAATTGAGATATATGTATTTTATTCTTTTGCTGAAATTTGAGAATTTGATAAGCTTAACCTATATTAATACGTTTAGAAAAATATATCTTAAGATTTTTTCCCCATCTCTGAAGAATATACATTCTATTTTTTGTTTTGGCTCTGACTCTTTTAATTTTTATTATTAATAGCCAGGAAAGTCATTCAATATTTTGCCAGCTCTTTTTTCTAACTGTGTCAATTGAATATAGCATGGAATCTCATATATTATTGTAATTATATCATAATTCTAGAATAAATTTTTATTGCAAGGTAAAATGACGTATTATCTTTTAATGATAGATAAATCATCATTTGTAATGACTCCTTATTTTATTGCAAGGAAAGTTAAAAGAAAAGAAAAGAAAAATAAAGGAAATGCAAGTAAAATACATAAAAAGAAAAAACATACAAAAAATAGTATAACCTAGAAAAATAACTATTTTAAATTAGATAAAAGAATTTTTTTAAATGGTGAAAGAAATGAAATTTATTTAAGGATTATAGAAGAAAGAATGAATATTTATTTTTATCGTAAAGTATAAAGGAAAACAAACCTTAGGTAGATGGATTATATAAAGAAAATGAATGATTAAGAAATAAAGAATATTAATACTATAGAATTGAGTTGGCATATAAGATTAAAAAGAATAATAATGAAAGGTTTATGGAAACGGTTTTTCAAATAATGTTAATTACTTGAAAGTTTAATCTAGAATTTTAGAGGATTAATGGGTAGAAAACTGGATGTAGAATATTAGAATATGAAAGATGGAATTTTATTCAAACTTGGATGGTAGATGAGAAGAAAGAAAAATATAAAAGAGTAATAAAAGGAAGACAAGAAAGAAAAAAGAAAGAGGAAAATAAAATGTGAAAAAAAAATATATATTGCCGAGAATAAGGGCAAGATAATGGAAAGATACCTGAAAAAATACAAAAAATTGAAGAAAACACAGAAGAACAAGAAAAAAGTATAAAAAGGAGAGAATCAGACGAAGGAAAATAGAAGAAGAAAAGTAACAGAATGCATAATAAGAAGATGAGTAGGAGGAGAAGTACGCAATAAACACAAGGAAGAAAAGAAGACATATAGAAGAGTAGAAGATATAGAGGACATTGAGAAGAAGAAAAGGTGATAGAAAAATTTAATTGTCAGTGTAAGAAGAGAAAGGAGTAAAAGAAATAAAAGGAGCAAGGGTAAGAAGAAAAACTAAAGGGAATTAACAGTAAAAGAAAAAAGTAGTAGGAAAATATCTTAGAAAGAGGAGGTATACTTTAAAAGGGAGAAGGAAGAAAGTGTTACGAGGAGAGAAAAAATAAAAGCACAAATTAGAAGTAGAATTTAATAAAAATAATAATACTATATAATATAAATATGTAAATATAAAGATTATTCTATACGTATACTAATATCGGATATCATAATATGATATCAGGATCGTGGTTCAATTGCACTGATCTTCGAGTGTATACCACTGATAGAAGCGTTTAATATAAATTCAGCTACTTATAAAAAAAAATCAGCAATTCTTTTGATAACAGATTATATTATCTACTTTTATTTTGTTAAGTTATGCTATATTAAATTCATTATTACGTGATATTAGGACACGATTTGACCTTTAAGCTAACAGATACTATGTTAATGCAATATAGAATATAAAGAATTTATACCATTATATTAAATATATATATATATACTTTAAATCATTCTGTGGTCAATTTTACTGTTATTTTTATTATTGTTAATTTTTTTAAAAAATTATTTACAGTTCATAATATCCTTGATATCAATTAAAAATATAAAATAAATTTTATTTTTAAGTTAGTTAATCTAAATATATATATTAATTAATCTTAACTTGATATTTTAATGAAAATTAAAAGTATATTGTTTATAAATATTGTTCTTTTATGACTAAAACAATTTCTGATAAAATGTTATCAAGATCTTAATTATTATAGATTTATTGAACATGTTCACAGATTTTCTAATAAATAATAATTAAAATTCATTTCATGATATTTTATAGTAGTGAACTGTGGTAATATTGCTTAAACAAATTAATTGTTATGTATATTTTAAGTGCGTTAATTTGTTAAACGAGTATTTTATTTAATGATAAATTTATCAGATTATTTTATTTGTTTATTATATTACCATTATGGTAACTAAAATACGTTTAATAATATACTTGTGTGGTTTTTATTGGATATAAAAATTTAGCGTTATTAAATTCAATTATTCTTTATTTAAGATTGTTTCATGTTGTTAGCTTAAAGTAATCGTATGAATCAATTATTAGAGTACATAAGACAGATTTTTGATGATATGAATGGCCCAAACTACGAGTAACTAAAGAGAACAGTTTAAGAGGCTTTGGAAACTCATAGCAAATCAACCTGCCGATTGATAACAACAAAGAGAACTGGACCAATGACAAAGGGTCAGGTATGTAATGCTACTCGTCATTCACTAAAAGCCAATGGTACATTAGGAGACACTTGTAGTATGACGTCCAATATCTTGATAGCGTTTAGCTTTTTCTGTTAACAAGTAAGAATGTTTTACTGTGCATTACAAATGAATTGTCTGGCTGGGAAGTAATCGTTAACGTTGGATTTCTTTTTTCTATTTGAAGCAGATTGTAACTACCAAACAATAAATAAAAAAAAAATATTTTTTTATATTTCACAGCTACCCCGATTCCGTAATTAATAAGTATAGATAAAATAATGTAGGTTGACCGGTTGTGACAAATGTAAATTATTTAATTTTTAATATTTATCTATTGTATAAACAGAGCATCGAGTGACATGCATGGCCTCATATTTATCAGTCTGAATTAAACTACTTCATATAATTTCTTTTTGTAATAAAATTTGCACGAGTATAAATTCAAAAAAATTAATGACCCCCTTTGTTATAAATTTCTATTTACGTTATGGGTTCGTTGTAATTTTATATTTTACGAGAATTATTAAATATTTCTAAAGCACAACGAAGGACGTCAAACTGATAAAGAGTACTACTAATGGTTGACTATAAAACAAAGCAAGTCTGCAGAATCATAATAAAAAAAAACTTAATCTCAGAGCTTAATAATTTAGATTTTTTCTTTGCTTGATGATGTCGCCACATAAGCTTGGAGCTTGTGAGCGGAATAAGGAAATGAACTTTTGTAGTGTATGAAAAACGCCAAGTCTGACCGATTCGAACCAGGGAATTCCGGATGAAAGGCTGAGACGCTACCACTCCGCCAAGGAATTTAATAACATATTTAATAATTCTACATATTGGTAATAATTATATGTCTTTAAACATTAAGCTAATTTATCATTATTAATTAGACGATATTTTTATTTTAAAATGACACCGCATTACGAATTTAAAAAGCTTCCAAAATTCGGCGTCTAATTTTCGCGTTAAAAAAGCCATCGGCTAATCTAAATTTATCTTCAGTATAAGATTCCATACATAACAATATTTACGCGTTTAACTATTCCGGCTATGGCAATTATAGTTATCACAAGAAATTATATAGATCGGTAAAAAAAAAAAATAATTTTTTTTTGTTTTCTGGCTTACCGAGACAATTAACTATTAACAATAACAAATAAATTTAAATAGATTGGAAATCTATTAAAAATATATTTTATTCCAATGCTTTAAAAAGTCTAAAAAATCTATTTTTATCAGACGACGTTTTGCGAATATGAACGCATGAATGGTGGCCTGTATTTGGTCTTCGAACTCTTCTTTTTTTCCTGTTTAGCCTCCGGTAACTACCGTTTATATAATAATTCAGAGGATGATATGTATGAGTGTGAATGAAGTGTAGGCTTGTACATTCTCAGTTCGACCATTCCTGAGATGTGTGGTTAATTGAGACCCAACAACCAAAGAACACCGGTAAACACGATCTAGAATTCAAATCCGTGTAAAAATAACTGGCTTTACTAGGAATTGAACGCTGGAACTCTCGACTTCCAAATCAGCCGATTTGGGAAGACGCGTTCACCACTAGACCAACCCGGTGGCTTTGGTCTTCGAACTCTGGAGCACGTCAACCAATTTTCTTCAAAATTGGTAAACACTTGCTATCTTAAGGGGGGAGTGTATTGAATTTTCAACAAAATAGAAAAAAGTGAAGGGTGTTTTAGCCGAAACAAAATATCAAATTTTTACCGGGTAATAAAGCAAAAAAACTTTTCTTAAAAATGTTGAACTTTTTATAGAGATTAAATATTACCAAAAGCTTGTATTTAATTTTCACCCACCTCTTTAACAGAAGACTATATATATATATATATATATATATATATATATATAAATAAAGATAAAGATAAAGTTTTATATATATATATATATATAACTTTATCTTGCTTGAGAAACAGTTAATGAGAAAATTAATGGAATGTTTTGCATCTAAAATTTCTGCATCAAAAGCCTTCAAAGCAGTATAAAATTTCTAATCCATCCCTCTCCAATGGTTTGGTAAAAAAAAAATATTTTTTAATAAAAAAAAAAACTTTTTAATCTATTTACATTTTAATTCATCTCGCAACTTATTCATTACTGAATTTAAAATGTAAAAATCATTTTTTTTTATAGCTTTTATTCTAGTATTTTTTTGAAAAAAAAAATAATAAGCAAAACTTTTTACCTCCTTCCTAGAAAATAAACTTTGTTTATTTAGAATTATGGGTACATCACTGTATTTTTAATCGATTTCAAAAAGTTTTTTTTTAAACTTAAAATCACCACTTAGAAATTTTTTTCTTAAAAAATAATTCTCCCCAAATGCTTCACCTTGAGTGCGAGAGCCTCAAAATGAAAAAAAAAAAAAAAATATTTTCGCAATTTCAGATTTTTAATGCTCAAAACGTATTTTTTTAAACATTAAAGTCACTAAAAATACTTAATACCCCTCTCCTGAAAAGAAGCTTCCAAATTAAAAAAATAATAA
Organism: Lycorma delicatula; assembly: GCF_047948215.1. Classification (NCBI taxonomy): domain Eukaryota; kingdom Metazoa; phylum Arthropoda; class Insecta; order Hemiptera; family Fulgoridae; genus Lycorma; species Lycorma delicatula. The sequence goes on from NC_134458.1 coordinate 179,976,696, forward strand.
TAATTTCGATTTTAATTTATTTAAAACAAATTTTTATGAATTAAAAAAACCCGTAATACATGAGTCTTAAAATTTCGAAATAGTCAAAATCATATTTTTCGAAATTGTGATGCTGGATATTACTAACATCAAAAATTTTTGTTATTGCTTTATTTTGTTGAACAAAAACAATATTTAATTTTTGCCTCCAAAAATTAAAATATTTAAAATGTAATCAAACAAGTAATTTTATATTACTCGAATTCAGCAACTAAAAAAAAAACTTTTTTTTAAATAAATTGGATAATAATAATAATAATAATAATAATAATAATAATAATAATAATAATAATAATAATAATAATAATAATAATAATAATAATAATAATAATAAAAATAATAACAAAATGTTTATTTTAGAATAAAGAGCACAAAACAAAAATACATAAACAACATTTTATAAACATGACCATGACCATCGTCTGTCAGGCTGAGTTCTAATAAATATTATAAGTCTACAATAAACAAACACAAAATTACAATAATCTAATGGTTTTATATATAAATAAATATATATATATAAAGGACGCAAAGTACTAAATAATCTAATTCCCATAAGTAAACCAAATTCTACTGCGATTAACGGCTAAATGAAAATAAACTAAAACAAGACAAAAATACCAAAAATAATAATCAGTACAACACGTACAAGATAACCAGCAATCCGCACCCAGTCTAATGAAAATAAATTTTATTATGTAGTTTATGACCTCATCTTTAACTTATATGTTTCAGTGCAGCAAGACTCAGCGATATATACTTCATCCTAAATTCGAAGCACCTGGATAACACACCCACACATACACATGCTTCTATATTTGACTGTTGCATTAAATTCAGCAACTAAACTACATCTGTAAGACCAAGCACACCTAATAAATCCTATCAGCCTTTTTCAATTTCTTCCATTAAGTAGAATTATTACCTGTTCCCCTGTTAAGACACTGTTGTCCAGTTTAGAATTTACGCTAATACCGGGCACCTTCCGACAAAATGTGATATGTCTTCTTCCTCCAGCTTATTGCATAATGTGCATAACCAGTGACGAACTTTTATTTAACCTCCATAGTGCATCCCGCGTTCTAAATATAACCGACATTTCGCTCCTGTTAAACTTACCAGTAAAATAATTCCGATCTTCGAGTACATGACCCAGACGATGGTAAATATTGTGACAACCGAACTTCCCATCCCCCAACAAAAGTCCATTCATCTTTCTCAACACTCCCTGTTCTCCCATTCATCACACACAGATCAAACTTCTCACACAATTCGATTACTTTCTGCCTCCGAGCATTAACCACCTCATCCTTAGAACACCTAACTGCATTTACATTCCATTCACTCCATTATTTCACCTGGCAGTACCTGTCGATCTCCTATTTTAGTGTTAACATCTCCTAATAGTACAAAGTAACAATTTTTGCCAATGTTTTTCATATAGTTCCATAATCTTCTAAAATCATCCTTCCACGTTACACTACTGTTTAAGTAAACTGGAATTGCATACACACAGCAACCATCCCATTTTACTGTCACCGCTGTCCCCCACAGTTTGGAAAAACTACAATTTAAACCCCGCAAGTTACATTTATAGGCTAGCATAATTCTACCTTTAGGCCTTCCATAACCCGAACTTCTAACTGCTAAAACCCATACGACTTTATACTCCTGAAACAAATTTTCAAATCGTTCAGCTTTCTCATCATCCACACAAGTCACTTAAACAAACGACATCATACGTCTTTATAAGCGAAAAAAAATCATGCAACAATAACTTACCGCTGAGTCCTGCTACATTATATCCTAGAATCTTAAGTATTTTATCTTCCTCCCCTTCCTGACAGACAACCTCACACTATTGAACCTCCCCGGTTTGTTCATTGATTCTTTAACAATTTCCCCAAAATCATAACTGAACATCTCTTTTGATTTTGTCACGTCGTCTTGCGATCCGCACATCAACCGTCCCGTCACCGTCCAAGTAAATTTTTGTCCCTCCACAATCAGCTGGTCCACATTAATAGTCATCTTCTTATTGCCCACCGCTTTAATAACTTCGGATCGCCAAAAGCTATCCTCTTTTTTCCTAGTTTCCCAACAAAAGTCCTTGTGTACTATCATGCTAGTTCCTTTGAACGTCTTTGTGTTTTTTAATAAACACTCAATATTGGTACCAAATGAGAAATGAGCATTATTATCCTTTTTGTAGCAAGTGTATTTGCTCGATTAATCACTACTTGCCGATCTATTTGTAACACATCCCTACAGAAGTCCCTCACAATCATACGGCAATCCGCTTCGGAATTAAATTTCAGCCCTTTGAATGTTAGATTATTACGGCGTGCCTGGTCTTGAAACTATCAAGCCGGCTCATAATTTTGGCGTTTTCTTCCTTCAAAATCCGCGCTTCTTTCAACGATCTATTTTCCTATGCGAGATCTCGAATTGTAGCCGCTATACCCAGAATATCTTCTTTTGTTGTCAGCTTGGCCAAGTTTTCATCGAAGAATTTCTTCATAATTGCTTCCACGCCTTGAAGCAGATCTACATTTTCAAATTCAGGGATCCGTTTAGCTGCTTGGTCTACATCGTCAGGCAAATTAACTGGACGATCCCGTTTTCCTTTTTGAGACCGCGGCGTTACAAATTTATCTATAATTTAAACAAAAGTAGCAAAGAAACACTTACCACTCGGAACACAATTAAAATTATTATAAATAATATTTTATTTAACGATTTAATATTTTATAAAATAAAAGAAACTGATTTGTCACAGGAACTGTGTCAGATTTAATAAAATACGCAGAAGATATAACCATAAGCAAAATATAATTTGTCATAACAACACGTGTATCAACAAGCAATGCTGATAAACTAGCGCACAGGAGCACATCATTACTCCACCAAGGCTAGAACTCAACTCTAATAAATAAATTGGATAACTTGACCGGGAAAGTTATATAATTCATTGTCGACTGTTTTAAATTTATTGCAATATTTTTATTATTATATAATCACTTAAAAAGCAAGATCCCGCTGCCTCTAAAACGTGCGTATTTTCAATTTTCAACCTGTGAGGTTTTTCTTATAGAACGATCAAAATCTGAAATCGGTGGGTTTTGTTTAGTGTCCTCATTTCCTATCATTTTTTAATTCTTTTATTGTAGGTTATACCAAAGTAACCTTTCTTCTAGTGGAACAGTCGTTGAACTACTCTTATTTTTCAGTTGTAAAACCAGTAATTCTAAATAGTGGCCGATTTTTCTACCTTCATGACAGTATTTGGCTTTACATATATACTTAAAAATTTCTAGGTTTGATTTCTGATCAGAATAATTTTTTCACACGTTAAAAATTTTTTATATCAAATTTTCTACATTAGATTATATTAGTAAGGAAGAAATCTCTTTTAGCTATACCAGAAACACCAGAGGAAATGGAGAAAATAAATTAACGAAAAATAGCTCCAGTTCCTAACAGAGAAAGTGAAGCCTCCTACACTGTATAATAAATAAATCCATACAAATCAGTGGGATAGCAAGCTAACATTTATCCTGTAACAACGAAAGTAGTTTTATATGTTCAAATCGTTGCACAACATACGCCTATGTAATGAAATAATCTCATTTTTTTCGTTGATAAAATTTATTCAGAAAAGTTACATAATCCATGGTTATAAAATAAAACGGAACTTTAAATACATAACTTCTCCAAATAATAATAAGAACAGATCGCTGTTAATGAATCAGGACAACCCAGAGGGCTAATACTTGCTTCTTGTTCAGAAGGTATACTGTATGAAATCAGGTTGTACCGGTTACATTTTAATGCTAACGGATCCTTGATATGTCTCCCGGCTACCATTCAATTGTTGGAATAAAACTATTATCACATCTTGTCTTCTTGAATCGGAAATATAGGAAGTTACACATAGTTTTTTATTTTCCTACACATTATTTTTTATTCTATTACCTATTACGTGAGAGACACGTCACTAAACAGTCTCTAATCAACATCGCTGAGACGTAATTACTGCATAATATCAAACAAACTGATAAAAAATTCCTTTACGAGTTTTATAGCAAATTAATTGCTTTTTAAAATAATTTAATCGATAAATTAACATTAAAGTATTTGAAGCGTAAATAATAGATTACTAATCTTATCTAATGGAAACAATATCCGATAAAGTATGACCATTTTCAGGAATACATATCTAAAATATAAACACTTCTAATAATTAAATAAAAAATCTAAACTGTATTAATTAAATTGGCAAATGTATTAGTTGGGATAATAATAGTTAGTGAAATTATTAATTAATTGAATTAAAAAAAATAACAATTCATATTTTTATAAGCACGCATTTTACGTGTAATATTACAGTGATTTACTTATTAAATGTTATCTATATGGCTCATTATAAAATCGAAAGTTATAGATCAATACATTAGTAATATTGAAAAAAAAAGTAAAAAGCGACTCAGCGGTTTGTATAAAAACCGGTGTACTAACTTATCATTATCAATCGTTTTCAATTTTTTAAATTTCTAGACTGCAGAAACCAGAAATATTGGATCTTTAGATATAGCCAACAAAAATTATTTTGATTACATCACCTGAAAAAAAAAAAAAATGTAAAGGAAAAGGATAAGAAAAACACGAGTGCCGAGTTTTAAAAAAAAATACAAAAAAAATTACAAAAATATATTTGAATACATATAAAAAATTATTTTAAAAAAATGCTTTTATTTAACTAATATTAATATTAACATTAATAGAATAAGGAAACAAATTAGAAAAACCCCTCTAAAAAGTAAAAAATAAATTATATAAATATCTCATAAATAACCAATAAATATATGTAATAATTATTAAATTTTAAAATTAAAAGTAATGGACATATTTAGTTAAACAAAAATAATATGTTTAATATATTACATTTTATTTTTGTTTAAAATTCTCAATTTGATTTAATTCTTATATTTTACGTTTTAGACGGTTTTTCTAATTTGTTTCCTTTTTTATTAATGTTAATATTAATATCAGTTAAATAAAAGCATTTTTTTAAATAATTTTTTATATGTAATCTAAAATGTATTTTTGTAATTTTTTTTGTATTTTTTTTAACACTAAAAAAAAGTAAAAATATTTATTTGTACACATCGAAGTTACATACGTGTACCAAATTTCAATCATTTTCATACGATAGTTCATGAGAAATGAAAATTTTCAACTAAATGCATGAATTTAGCGTAGGGGCAACGTGTGGCGGCGTGGGGGTGGGCCATATCAAATTCCGACACCGTAGTGCTGTGTTGTCATCGAAGTTACATACGTGTACCAAATTTCATTGATTTTCATACGATAGATCAAAAGATATAACAGTTGCAAGAATTTATTATTCCTAAAGCGAGTTAAATAATAGCTTTTAAAAAGATGAAAACTTGAAATCTGGCAGTAATAATTTCCTTATGTAATAAAGTAATAAGCTTTTAAAAAGAAAATTTTTTTAACACATTTCTAAGATGGTAAGAATTATTTATTTCAGAGACAGCGTACCTGCTTTCAGCTGAGGTACAGCTCTAAAGTTTTCAGGAATATTTACTCTAACAATACTTTTATCCGTGTTTAGAAATTTTCACTAACTCACGCGTAAGAAAGTTAAAAAAAATTAAGATTTATTATTTTGTTTTACGTAATAAATATTTATTTCATTCAGATCGACATGCTGATATTGATTACATTATCCAGCATGATTTTCAATGTTTCTGTAATTTAACATGTTCCTAAAATGTTTTTTGCGCAGATTCAGATATATAATTAGTTTCTTTCTATCACGTATAGCATTTTGCAAATCAAGTGAACTAATTTTTTATTTAAAAGTAAATTTTACAAAGGGGACTTTTATTGGGAGGGAGGGAAGTTTTATTTTGGTAAGAGAGATTACACTTGTTACACACAGTTGGCTGTTAGACGGAAAACGTAGTTCATTTTTGACGTCCTGTAATGCTGTGAGGTTATATTTGTGGTGTCATTTAAGTAGTTTCTTTAGAAATGAGTTTCCGCAAGTGTTTGAACAACTCGAACGTGTTCTGTTATATTTGTGGTAGCTAAGTAATTCCTAAGCAAAGACAGGACATTAATAGTTTCGTGAGAAATGTCTATTACGTATACTTCGGCAGAAGGATTGATGATGAAAACAAAACTGGGCACCGTACAAGATATGCCGTGTTGAGGGACTGAGACTGTGGAAAAATGGTGTGGAAGAATCAATGGCTTTTGTAAAATTGGTTTGGAGGGAACCAAAAAATCATGTTAACGATTGTTATTTTTATATGGTTAACGTTCAAGGTCATATCGCAAAAAGTAAGAAGATATACATTATCTGAACAGTCCTTCGGTCTTAAGACTAACTACGCATCGTGAATCTCTCCCTAACCCAGTTCCACCTCCCAATCTTGAAGATGTGCCACACGAGAGCAGCTCAAAAAATTAATGCGATAATGCTGATGATTAAACCCGGAAGAAGATTGTACACCAAAATTATTCTGTCAAAATGAACTTAATGATTTAACTTGTGACTTGAATCTGATAAAAGATGCCGCTCAATTGCTTGGGTCAAGACTGAAAACCAAAAATCTTCTACTACCGGAGTTTCGTTCTCTTGGTATAGGACCAGTGAGCAGGAATTAATAAAATTCTTTAAAGAAGAAGACTTTCTGGTTTTTGTTGTGATATTGAGGGTTTATTGAATCTCTTTAACGTCACCTATAATCCAAGTCAGTGGAGTTTATTTATAGACTCATTAAGACGCAGCCTCAAAGGTGTACTTTTACATAATGGAAATCTGTTTGGCTTAATACCCATTGCACATTCAGTACAGCACAAGGAGACCTATGAAAATCTCAAAGCTCTGCTGAAATACGTGAACTATGAAAACATTCTTGGAAAATTTGTGGGGATTTAAAAGCAATTGATATGTTACTTGGTCAACAATCCGGCTACACAAAAATGCCGTGTTTCTATTGTGACAAGCCAAAGACAAGCATTGGAAGGTAACAGACTGACCCAAAAGAAAAACACTCCAATCCGGTTCACAGAACATAACAAATGTACCGCTTGTTCAATCAAGCAAGACACTATTACCTCCTCTGTACAGATTAATGAAACAGTTCACTAAAGCTCTTCCAAAACATGGTGACTGCTTCCAGTACTTGGTAACAAAATTTCCGAAAGTATGTTTAAAAAACTTAAAGAAGGGATCTTTGTGGGAAAGCAGATCAGACATTTAATGAAAGACAATTTGTTTGAAACCACAATAAATCCAGTGGAAAAAGGGCTTGGGTTTGTTTAAAGAAGTTGTGGCCAACTTTTTGGGCACCATAAAACATGCAAAGTACAAAGCCATGGTTAAAACTATGTTGCAGGGATTCATGAAACTAGAATGTAACATGAATGTGAAGCTTCATTTCCTACATTCACATATTGACTTTTTGCCCGCGAACCTCGGCGATTTCAATGAAGAACAAGGAGAACGTTTCCAGCAGGACATCAAGGATATGGAAAAGGGGTACCAGGGAAGGCGAAATATAAACATGGTGGCTGACTACTGTTTTATACTGAAAAGAGACGGCACTGGTGAAAGGAGACAATCAAGGAAGAGAAGTTTCAACACACGTCAGAAAGAACTTGAAGCGGTGAAATCAGCAAAGAAGAGAAATTAAATTGTCATATTACCATTTCTTAAGTGAGTATATACTATTGACTACTCTAATGTAGTGCGTTGTAATTTTATGCAGGATTACAAAACACACAATGTTTAAATCGAACTAAATAATTTTTCCCTGTTAAAAAAGTGCGATTTTTGTTTAAAAACTTCATAAGTGATTTGGATGAAACCTTACGTAACACAGAAAAACTAAAATCAGATTAGAAATCAGCATGTAAAATACTTTTAAGAACACCTTACAGTTGTAAAACATCGCTTCAAAGTTTTAAAATGTTGCATTGTGTTACCTAGGAATGGGAAGGTATGCTACTATTCCTCTTTCTATTTCTTTATCTTTTACAACTGTTGCAATAAAAACCTTAAATTCAGTACAGATAAGTCCATTATTTTTTGGAAATATATTTTACGGTCTCTCTGTAAACACTAAAAGGGTGGGAAAAGTTGACTTAAGGGCTGGTGGGAATTGATTTATGAAATCTAAAGTTTCATGGTTTCTGTACATTTAGTAATCTGATAGCAAAAGTTAGAATTCTGATCTGAAAGTAACTAAAAAATTAGGTCCTCTCTTTTAACAAATTTTAAATGGTTGAAGTAGTATAAGAACAGATTCCATAATTAACGTATTTCAAACATATTAAATATTAATTAAAAATAAAAATAAAAATTACAGATGTTAACTTGTTAATTTGTATGAACATTACGTATGATTAATATTCAATCCAGCTTGCGTGTTGTTTCTAAATAAAGTTGAACTTCTCGAATTTGTGTTTAATTTTAATTGACGTTATTACGCCACTTTTTTCAAAATTCAAATCTCTACAGTGTTAATTAAAGATTTTATTTATTTATTGGTAAATTAAGAAAGTTATTTGATTCCAAACCTAAAAACGTGTATTTTCCGAAAAACGTTTTCGTGTTGTACCCTGTTTTTCTTAAAACCTAAGTAAGATAGAGATCTGGAACTGCTTTAATTAAATTTATTAGGTCAAAACCCATTAGGAAGTACCAAACTTACCCTCGATTTGTAGCCCAAGAACTCAGCTATGGTTTAATTTCACAGAGGGAGCAGAAAGCAGGGGTAAATATTTCGCGAGCCGAAATTCGCTAACGAGCCATATTTTCACTTATATTTATATGAACGTTTTTTCTTATTTTTCGTTATAGAATTACCTTCGAAGAGATTGCCGTGCATTTTGGAATTACTCTGTATATCCATTCCTGATGTGATCTATAAAATGCATTTTTGCGTTCAGATAAGAATAAAAATTTATTAATTTTTATCGCTCGCAAAAGTATTTTACGAGTTCTAGAAAAATAGCAAACCTTTTGATAAACCATGTTCAAACCCCATAGATAGGGGTTCATAGATTACTTTTTTATTCGAAATATATAAATATATGAATGAAATTAATATATAAATTATCAGAACTGTATTTAATTTGATTCTTTAGTATTCCGACTGCGTGAAAATATATATACAGGGAAAAAGATTTAATCATATCAAAAGCAATTTGCTAAGTTTATGTAGCATTTTGCCTAATATCCTAAGTTTTTTAATTTTAAAAATACTTAGAACCAAAGAAAAACTACGAACCAAAGTAAAATGACTGGCTTGAAATTTTTTCGTTTGATTATTTTTTGTGATTAAAATTTTTTTGTAGTTCATATTTTGTATTGGATTTTACAAATATCTTCAATTCAATGCATTGTTTTATTTTTGTACAGATTTAATTCATTTCATTCAATTTTTGTGTACAATAACATCTAGTCACGAAATTTTTCTCCAATAATGTACACAACGATATTAAAGTATAGAAACGGTTTCATATAAAAACAATGAGGACAATAGGAGGTAGAAACAAGGGCGGATCTACATAGTTACAAAATTACCGCTTTATGGTGTTGTATGTTTGAAATATTTTTCCGCCACCTTGGATCTGCCATTTTGAATGATTTTTTGTTACATATGAAGGAGAAGATGTGACACATGATTTTAATATAACATTTTACGAGAAAAACTATGACTAAAACAGTTTCTCGATAAAAAAAACTTTGTTTTCGAGTTATAAGCAATCAAAATGTTGCAAAAACGAAAAAATCGCTGTAGTAATAAAACATTACGTAGAAACATTTTAAATTGATATTTCAGAATTACATCTCCTAACAAAATTTAAACAGTTAATATTGGAATTAATAGCCCAAAGACTAATAATAACAGCCTTTACAATAATAAATCTTCCATAGTTTGATTTTTTGTTTTTAATAAACTTCAAAATTCTTACGTCTGCATTTTATTTTTGTAGACTTTATTCACACCATTTTACTCAAAATCAAATTTTCCACAACTATTGATTAAAATTACTGTTTTTATTATCCATTTAAAAGCAATTTACGCCAAATATAAAATAGTGTGTTTTTCGATCCCAATTTGTTGTCTTATACCACAGGCTTCTCTAGGACTACTAAAAATACAGTTGCGGAATTTTTTCAATTTAAAAAATTTTTCAAATCAGATCTTATATGAAACGACTAAATTTACCCGTTAATCTGAATCTCAAGAATTAGTAATACTTAAATTTGCCGAGGGCGCATTTATCATTCGACAGCCGACACTCGATAAAGAAGAAACTTGTGTTTACATGAATTTTATTTTCAACAATAGAAAATGTTACGAAAATTTATTACATTCTTCGTGAATCACTGTGCACACACACACACACACACACACACACACATACACACACACACACACACACACACACACACACATATATATATATATATATATATATATATATATATATATATTTAAGATAATTTATCATTTTTAACCTTTTCTATCCTTTCTTCTTTGCCACCTCTACTGAATTTTCTAGCGCTAAAATCAATCAATCGTTTTTTCTTATAATATGTTCTAGTCAATTAGGATTTCTATTGTTGTTCTGATACAGTTTCTCTTCTAGTATACTCTTCCCTTATTTCTTCTACATTTTCACCTTGGCAATATCATTTTCGTATATGTATTTTTAATTACTTCAGCTTTTGTTTTTCTATTTTTCTTATTGTCCATTCGTCATATTGATATAGGACTATACTAAAATATTTTTTCATCTAGCTGTATTAAACGCTTTCTTTGTCGTTATTATTCTACATATTTTTTAATTAAATTTTACTATATATATTTATATTGATAAGTCTATATAAGTTCATCTACATAAATATCTCTAAATAGATTTTGATTAAATTTTACAGAAAAATAGACTTAAAATCTTTTATTGTTATTTATTTTTAATATGTACATAATTATAGGAGGATTCTGACAAATATAAACAGTTTCAGTTTATTTTAATGGATGGAAGAAAATAAATGGGACGGAAAAATAAACTTATGTTTAAACCTCAACGGACTGTAATCTGGTTTAACTATCTGGAACGTATCTGGTTTATATTTATTCTAATTAGCTATTAATGTAAGTGAAGAAGATAAGATAAAATTAAAACAAAATAAAATAAAAATATGTGAATAAAACAAATATTTTTGACCAAATTTAAAATATTGGTTTCATTTATTGTTTATAAATAATAAAAAAAAATATTAAAATATATTTACAAGTCATGTATTTTTATTTGTTTAATTTAAAACAAAACGTGTTTCAGTTTTCAAAAAAAAACATGCATCACATTAGATAACATTTTAAAACAACTTTTGTACATTTAAACGTTTTTGACACGTCTGTAATATCTCATATTGTTTGAAACGAAAACAAATTAAATTTAAAAATTGTAAAAAATATGTGTACATAAATAAATTACCTAATATTTATAAGATAATGAATGAATTATAAGCGTTAAGTAAAAGTTTCATATCGTCGGCAATAAACATATCGGTCTATATGATTGTCGCTGACTTGCATTCACCTGTTTCGTGATCAACAGCAATTTACTCACTTTCCATGTTGTAGGAAAAACCCTGTATTCAATGGCTTGTTGACTGTCTCCAATAGAAGCCATGGATGTGATTTTGCTGACGCCTTTAATAGAGTGCCCGAGACCCTGTCTGGACCCAGGCTCTTCTCTGTATCTATTCTACCAACTGCTTTGTGTAATTCTTTTACAGTGAACCTTCTCTCTTCCTGTGTTCTGACAATCACGCGGGGTACTTCTGTGGTTTGAAATAGCTTGAGCTTAATCTCTGGATAATGTGGGCAGCGACGTGTTAAAGTTCCTTAGTATGATATGTACGCCCGAGCGCACAGGTCAACATTTAGGTACCCTACAGTTTCTTCCCAGGCTCTTCTTTTTGTTTTTTTTTATCGTGGCACTAAGATTTTCGCGTGTGGTCTTGTATGCGAGCTCAGCTTCATCCACCTCCGCCCGGGTGGTTCCGTCTTGCATTTTTCTCCTCACCGCAAGAATCACAACTCGTAGTTCCACAATTTCATTAGTCCACCAGCGTATTTCAGGTCTGTCCCCACCGTTCCTTAGTTTTTTTTTTCATTTTCTTCTCAAAGAATTTGCAGGAAGACCTATGGAGTCCAGACCTGCATTCCTTCCACTCTCGCAATCACGGCATTTGCAAAAGATTGGGTCTGCGACGTCGACGGTTTACATTTACCACTCTTCGGCTGAATTCCCGGATTCTCCAGTTCAATGTAGTATCGAATCGGCAAGTCATCACTAATCATTTCCTCCTCCATGAAATTACTCTCTGGAGCAGCCCTTCCGTTACCATAGTGATTGGTTTGTCCGGCATTTCTCCCACCACCACCCCATTCAGTCGCCCTAAAACAAAAGACCGAATGTCCGTACCACAAACGGCTACTGTTCCTCAAAACGGTTTAGCGACCGATATCCTAATTAGCTCCTAGAGCTTACCTAACTGCGTGTGCGGAATAAGCGTGGTGCCCTACACCACTCGCTTGCGCGTCCCACCGGTCACTTGTCATCTCTTCGTTAACTAGCCAGCCTCTAGAGACTTTCTTGTGGTTCGGTTCCGCTATCAAAATAAAGTCGATGCTCTTCTCCATCGCAACATTCCACACTAACTCATGTGCGACTGACCTTTTGCCAACATTAATCTGAAGGCAGTTCATATCCGATGATGTTCACACTCCCGGCCTCCGGTTCGGTGTCCTCTTACGCCACAGTCTAGGCACTTTGTAGGCTCTACGCATTCACCAATCTTTTGGCCTGCTCCCCCGCATTTGAAGCAGAGATTGACCCGGTCGGGCACTTCGCATTTCGCCGACGCATGCCCAAATCCCCAATATCTATAGCACTTCACGTCATCCATTCGGGGTTCTATCCTACAAGAATGCCATCCCAGAATTATCCGGTCCTTGTTTGCCAGTTTCTTGGCCTCTCGGGCAGGTAGGTTAATGGTTGCCTTTCGAGTTGCTCAAGCCGGTCTCAACCCTGATACTCAAACTGGCGTATCTGCTTCCACCTCTTTACGAATCGCCTTTACTATCTCTTCCGCTGTAGTATCTTGAGTCCACTCCTTTGATGTGAAATACCGCTGTTTTATAATCTTGTGACCCTTCTGTTACAACCATGTTTTCAATTTAAGCGCCTAGACGTCTCAGCATATCCTCTCTCTTCGTAGATGTACTCCTGACCCTGATTTCCAACATATCCGATTTCCCCTTATTTACTGACATAATATCCTCAGAAAGGTCATTCCCTAAATCCGTTTTCACTGGCTGGACGAGGTCTGCATAACTAACGGCAGTCTTCTTGATCGTTACTAGAGTTTTTGGAGGTCCCTGTGTCTTCTGTTTCTCCTTTATCAATAAAGTAAAGGGGCCAGTTTTCCCTGATTTATAAACTCATCTTGTCCAAATCTCAAATATCTTGGAGAATTTGTCTCCTAGCTCATCATTGGGGGCACAAAACCATAGTTTACCAGTCTTCGCCTTCTTTACTTTTGTGAGGGTTTTCATAACATGCCTCACCATGTCTTTATTGCCTTCATCCACAACTATCGCAAATACTATAGTTTTGTCTTTTTCTGCATCCTCCGGGTAGAGATACTCATTATTAAAAGAGTCCTTAACCACTATGCCGCTAGTTATGGTGGTTCCCGTGCTCAATTTGTCTCCCATCAGCGGCGACATCTCCCGTATCATATCCGTATATATCATATCCGTATATTTTACCGTTGTTTTCCAGAAAACAGGAAAACTTTAGTTCCATCGTCCGTCGCTGAAGGTGTACCTCGAGTGAGTTCTACTGTTTGGAATCTATCCCGCTGCCATCGGGTCCCTATTACTGCTTCTAGATCTTCCATCTTTCCCAAATTCAGTACATTATCTATTTTTTCACCTAACTTCCTTCTGACTTACTAGCGTCTGCGTTCCTTTGTCGTCAGTGTCTTTAGCTACGATTAGTGACCGACCCTGGCTCTGTCTCTGAGCGTCGTAGCCAGGCCTCTTACCATATTCGTGGTATTAATCCCCCTAACACTGAGTGATATCAAACTGTTCATTTGTGACAACCTTCATTAACCTATCACAATTATCCATAGCCGTCAGGCCTCCTTCAGCCTCTGAGCAGCCTAGGCCGTAAACAAACTTGTTTAAGTATATAAACAGACCTTAGCAACCCTTAGCAACGCTACGTTACAACCAAAAACAACACTTAAATTGTAATTAAAAACTGTAAAAACAACTGAAAACTTCAAAAGAACACAACAAAACTAATAAACCAACAACACAAACAAAAAACGGAACAAGAAAATCAAGGAACTTTAATAAGAAGAACGCAAAGACGGAGCGGAAAAATGTAACCATGTGTTACTCGATCTGATCTCGTCTTATTATGGAAGTTTCTTAAGAACCCCGTATCACATGCTTATTATTAAAGATTTACTTGCGGTTCCACTTAAGGAACCGATAGAAAATATACTACTTATGGAAAAAAAATTAAATTTTATTTAAATTTATTTTCGTATATTTACTGGAGTTAAGATAAAACGAATGATTATAATTTAACATCTGATTAGCTTCATTAGATATATTATCTTTTTATTTCCACGTTATATAATGCCTTTTTTGTGAAAATGCTTTAAGGTTTATTTTTTGACTAATGTAATAATAATAATACTAATAATAATAATAATATTTAATGTTGTGAGCATAGTGAGTTTTTATACTTATCTAAATCATTTTTCTTGAATTATTTTTAATATTATCATTATTATTTGTTGAAATTGGTATTTTTTTATTTAATTTTCTTCAGTAAATTTCTTATTTTATATTTGTGTCTTAAATTAAGTAAACTTTATTATAATTATTTTTTATTATCTTTTTTATATTTAAAATACTTAAGATATTTACTAAAAAACTGAATTTTTATGTTAATAACTTCTTGAATTTAATTAATATTAATAAATTTTTTTGTATATAAAAGATTTTTGTATACCTAATAAGGTATACAAAAAATAAATATTTATAAGTTTTGATTTTTTTATATAACATTGCACATCTGTGATAGAGTGATAACATACAACACACATGTACATTAAGGTCCAAAAATTCAATTAATAATCGATACCGGAAGGAGGATTTCTTTCAGAGAACACACAATTCTGAGCTTAAGAAGAAATCTTAGCTTTGCTTTAGACGATTGTTTAGTATCAGGGTATAATTCAGTTTACTATAGAATATATCTAAGCAGATCTACATAAAATCATTGATAAAAAGTTTGCTGCTCTCATCTTGAATAAAATACCCTGATTTTGTATGAAGTACGTATTTTGTATGAAGTACCCTGATTTTGAAGAAGTATGCCCGCTGCCTGTCAAAAGAGTTGGAGTACTCCTTCGGGTAAGATTGTCTCGATTTGCTATCCAATGTAGGTATATCATCCTTCATCGTTATCATCTTTCCTTTTCTAGTCGGAGATTTTCAGTTGTTTTTTGCTAGACACCTATAGATTCGTGTTAAAGATGTAGGAACCTCGTTCACTTATTTATCGCTGGATTTTTCCGGACATAAAGTATTAATCTAACAAAAGAAAAATAAACAGATATGTGTTTGATTTTCATAAAATTATTTTAAAGATTCCCAACAGCTATTTTGGTGCACAGTACCAAAACATATTTGTTTATTTTCCTTTGTTATGGACTTTCATCAAGTAACGGCCTGATACATTATTTCATTAATCTAACTATAAAATTTTCTAAGGACATTATTTTCTAACATGTGTTTGTGTAAAATACCAAACTTGGGACGAAGTAATTATCCTTTAATTATTTCCATACAATATAAAATATATGACAAATTGGTAATTTAATTAATAATGAGATCTCATAATTTTTATTGAATGGAAAAATACAAAAATAAAATAAAATAAAGGAAACCTGCAACTGATCAAATGATAAAAACTTTCCGTATAGGGAAATCTATGTGACAATAATAATTCAATATGAAAACTACTAGTAAACCGATTTAGAATTGTTGTGTCGTCAGATACATTAAGGATCTCCTTGACTTTAGCAACATTACATCACCGTGAATTTCGTTGTAACGTAAAGAAAACACACGACGAAAGTTATTTAAATTTATTAGCATAAATTAAATTCAAAACGATTTGAATATATTTTATTAAGTCGCTTTAGTGTAACATAACCAAATTGGTTCTGATAGAAAGTATTGCTTTTAATAAATTATGCAATTTGAAGCAATATTTCAATATTAACATATTAAATTTGATACTAAAATTTTGTTTACGACTTAAAATCAGATGCCACAAGGAAATTGTAATCAAATCAACCAAGATTATACGTGTTTTATTCATCATTAACGCACGTTATCCGTTGATGTTACGTAGGCAAATACGCGCGTACGCACACACACACACACACACACACACACACACATATATATATATATATATACATATACAAATTAGACACATGTCCTAAATTAAACAGGAAATTTATTTTCAATCTTAATTTTAACTACTGGAATATTTTACGATAATACTACGCAGCGTTATGCTCATTAAACCATATGAAATATCTGCAAACAAGGAATTTATTTGCTCAACCATGTAGCCTACACGTTTCACGTCAGTGATACAGTTAAATACATATTTCAGATAACAAAATAACATTACTAAGACAATCTAAATTATGCACGAACGTACGCATAGTTTCATACAAAACATACATTTACATATGCAAAATATAACAAAAATTCGTATACAACGTTGCGTTATTACTATTGTTAGTTATTATTAAAAGATAGTAGAAAGCGTTAAAAATAAAAAATTATGAAACAATTAATTATAACATTGTATAAATATTGTGTCACGTTCCTTATTAATACCGGAATCTTTGTTAAAAAGAAAGAGTTTTCTTTAAATATAAATGACATACTAGGACAGAAAAAAAAGCTGAAAAACTATTGCATGACTTTCCCAGCTATTAACAACAAAAATTTAAAGCATTAGAACCAAAAAAATAAAACTTATATTTATATATAGGTGAGGAATAAATTTAAAAAAAAGTTTCTTTTTAAATATTCATATACAAGTTAAGCTTAGCAAATTTGCTTAAATAAAACTTTCTCTAAATCTAATTTCCTCTTCAATAAAGGTTAAAATAAGATAAAACAAATTTTCAAAATAACGTTTGTGCATTTTAGATCCAGGATCTATAATTAAAAAAAAAAAAATTGTAGAAATTCCTTGACAGCTATAAATATGAAGAATAAACTTTCAAAATCGTTCTAACTTTAAAAATATTTAAACCAAAGGGATATATAGTAAAAGAACAAAAACATGTACTTCAATTTTAAGAAAGGGATTGATTTTTTTTTAAATATTTTTTTGAATATTTATATATGCATTGTAGGTGATAAAATTGCTTTAATGTAGTTTTCTGTAAAATGCCTATAAAGAAAATCGAAATTGGTTTTCGATATATCCCCCCCGCAACCTGAACAAATTTTGAAAAAGTTAATACGATCAGTGTCCCACATACATAGAAATATTTCAGCTAAATTTTAAGAAAATCGGTTCGGTCAAACCTGAAAAATAAGGAAAAAAGCAGGGTGACACAAATACATTTTTTTTTTTTTTTTTATTTAAATGAACCAGTTGGATCTAAAACGTAAAGATTTGCAAAAACCCGATACCCAGTTTTTCACATGTTCACCATACTTTCCTGTTTATTACAGCTACTCTAGCTATATTCACCGAAAATTAAAAACTGAGATTTTCAAACAGAAGATCAAAAATGGAAGTTTTCGAACTCTCTCTCACGCTCTCTTCCTTTCTCTCTCACTCTCTCACTCTCTCTCTCTCTCTCTCTCTCTCTCTATATATATATATATATATATATATATATATATATATATTTATTTATTTATTTATTTTTATAAAATTAGTATTCTACGTAATATTAATTGCTCTAATCACTAGTAATTAAAAAAGACATAATCACACGATGAAACTGCACCAAACGTTCTTAACATCTACGGTTCACTGGCTTTGGCGATTGAATTTTTATTTTTATGCCCTTCAACTTCCAAAATGTTATTCCAAGAATATTCCAGATATTGCATAGATTACAGATAATAAAAGATGCAGTTTATCATCGTACACGGACACGACAAAATTTTTGAAACAAAATTTATTTCAAGTTATATTAACTTTAATGTTTTTCCCATTAAAACCTAATAGGCATAATCCAATAATCACTTAAGCTGCTATACTTAATATCCAATGTACAGGAAAAAGAGTTCCCAGCTTAATCCACAGGATACAACCTCTTGACCGGATTTTATCAAGGTTGCACTAATACAACTACAGAACTTTGTATTTCAAATAGGTAGGTTCCTATATACCAACATAGTAGAATATTTGGATTTGTAAGGTTAAGTCGAAACATATACTCGCATAACCAAAAATGAAGGATTAAAAATAAGAAAAGGGATAAGTCGCATTACATTAAAATCCTACACAGGAATATATAAATACATTAATACCTCCCACGAGAGTAGAAGTACATTACCAGTAAACGATTTTGGACTGAATAACTTATACATCAACGTAAGAGAAATTGAATTTCCTACAGAAATTAAACAGCTTCTCAACGACAGGTAAACCATTCTTGGAAAAAACTCACTTATCTTCAGATTTTTGTAGTTGAATAATAAATTGATCAGTTATACTCCAACTGTAAGATAAGCCCATTCTATAGTGATAATAAAAAAAAAAACTGTTTTCCTTATAAATAGTTGGAGACCCGCTTATAAATTTAAAATAATAATCTCAAATAGTTGTTAAAATTCTTATGGGCTTAGACTTTTGTTGTTTGCAAAGTTGGATAAAAGTTTTCGTAAAATATATTAAATTCTAGATACTATTTTAAAATAAAAAATTAGCTGATAAAAAAAATTAGACAAATAGGTCAGAATCTAATTCAATATTTTATTTAAAGTAAGATATAATGTAAGTTTCAATCGTGGTTAATGGTCAAGACTAAAAGGAAAATATTTTACTGTTTAACCTTGAATACGCAAAACTATTATTTAGTTCTAAACAGCGGACGAGACGCGAATAGTAAACTAATACGTTATAAACTGGCTCATATATAGACCTGTATTTTTCCTTATATATATATATATATATATATATATATATAAAACGTTCTTAGTGATATAATGTTGAATTTCTATATATTTTTACTCCTCATCTAAAAGAAAATAAATAAATCATAAAATTAACAGGGGAGAAGAATAGTTCACATGATGATCGATAGTTTGTTTCGAATCCCGGTCAGGCATGGCATTTTCACACGCTACAAAAATTGTCATCTCATCCTCCAAAGTATTACCTAATGATGGTCCCGGAGGATAAGAGAAAACGTTTGTTGATAGTGCATGGTCTTTGTTAAAATCCAGTTACAACTGACACTTAAACTGATTTGGTATCAGACATGTTATTAACTCTTTACTATGCCTTAGTGAGGAGTCTATAGCTCTTCTGTTTCTTTCTGTTATTTTGTTACTATTGTTGGTACTATTTTGGTTGTCTCTATCTATTGTTTAATAATGTTGTGGATTTGTTTTCGGTCTGTTTTTTTAACTAGACTATTGTGATCTCTTGAACCTTTGTATTCCAATTAATGCAAATAAATTAATTTATTTACGTTTTACATATATGTAGTTTATTTATATATGCACGCTTTTTTGAGAGGGCCCGCTTGAAACCCCTCTTTATGCCCTTTTTGTATTGCAATTTACTTGTGGTTCCTTAATCGGAACATATTGTAAATACACGATGTGTGAGACAAAATAAAATATCCAGTTGCAGAAATATTTATTTTTTAATAAATTGAAATCTGTTGGTTTTATGATTAACGAAACTACCTTAATTAATGTTTAGATTAAGATTGGCCAAAATTAATTACTTAATTATAATTGGGCTTTAAATGTAAAAAAAAAAATTAGGAATTCTTAAAATGTTTCATTTTAACCCTATTGATTCACCAGCAGATGAATAATAAAAAAACGAAGAAAATTATTTATCAGTCTATATGTAGCAAAACATATCGTAAACATTATTCATAAACACTACAAATGAAATAAAAATCAAAACTACTGAACAAATAATTTTACATATACAATACAGTAGATTGTTATGGCAATGTCATAGCAACATTTACGTCGTTGGATTTCACACTTAACTCTATTATTGCACGTTAAATATACAGTTCTTTTTAATTTTACAAACGTATTACAAGAACACCACATCTATAAAATACTGTAAAATATGTTAGACTGACAAACAAACAAAATAACCAGTTATAATTATTGTTGTTAATAATCAATGACAACTATGTACAAATTTGTTTTACTATTACAAGTACTGGTTTCAAACAACTGTATACGTTAGAATTTGCTCTAGATATATATATATATATATATATATATATATATAATTATTTTTATTTTTTAAATAAGAAAGTAAAAGTTGTTTTCTTCTAGTTGTAAGCCTTGATAAAATATTTTGTTAAATAGACAGTAATTAAATAAATTGAGATCATTTATGGATTCGAATAATATTAAAATTATTAAATATTTTTACAACTTTTCTAGTTTATTTGAAAATAAGAAGAAAAATTATATTATATTTTAACATGAAGTAGATAAACAATTTCATAAAATCTGCTTAAGAACAAACTGCAGCTGTTTATGCAAACAGTATGTAATTAATTCTTTTATCAACTTAATGCACGTTTATTGTACATGTCAAGATATATGTGTATTTCAAGTCGGTCGGTGTTAAAAATAATAGACCTAGTTTATGTTAACGTGGTATCATCTAGTTAGTAAGTAAACGACTGAACCTTTTATAATTCATTTACACGCTACATCAGTTTAATAATTGTTTTTATTTAAATAAATTTGAAAGCAACTCGATTTTTTCAACATTAAAGAACTTAGTGGTTCTCTAGTAAAAGAAAAGTAATTGCTGCAACATAATTTTAAGTAAATTCAAAGCAAAATCGTTGATCAGTAATGCAACTGGTGGAATAAAAATCAGATTTCTAACAATTTTATATATCTAACGCATATTTTTATTATAACATGTTTAACATACATAAGGAAGTATTTGAAATATCGTCATTCTGCCCTTAAACAGCCACGATAGCGTTGAACAACAAAATTACATATTTTTGTTGTCGAGAAGTAAAAAACAACCTCATACCCCATTATTTTACTGACTATCACACTTTCTTTCTTGCAGCAAATATGTTTAGAGCTATGATGCCAGTAAAGTAAAAATAGAAGTGAATAAATTCTACATTAACAATTAAACATATTGATTTTTAATATATAAAAGTAAGCCTCCTATATAAATAAAATATACTCAATCCAAACGGTTCTGTTGTCTGGTTTGATAATGATAATTGTTAATATTTTTTAAGAGCGGTTATTCATTATAGCAAAGGTTGGATATTCATGAATATACATTTACGGATACGTTATTTTAAAACAAATTTATAAGCAGGTTAAAATTGTATATATATACAATTTTAACCTGCTTCTGAATACTTCAAGGAAATTTGTAAGATTACTTTAATAGTTGGAAAAAGATGAGCCTCCATATGGGGTAATGTTACAATAAAAAAGTATCTAAACGTGTATCACCATTAGAGTATGAAATACCAGTGAATGCTTTTAAAATATTTTTATTTTCAACTCTTATTTGTAGAAATAACTAAAGTATCAGTAATTATTCTTGCAAATACAGATATATAACAATATGATTATATCTCAAAAATTAATAATAAAGTAAGCTGAAAATAAACTGTGTTTTGTCAAATACAAAAAAGTAATCAAAATTTTATTGCAGTTTAAGCTTTGGAGGATAATTTTGGAGTATTTTATGATTATAAATTTTCTTTATTATGGGTACAAATAGTTTTTAATGCAGAGTATACAGTGTAAGCCTGACAGTGATACATAGTGAAGAAAACACTGATTTATACAACTCGTTATCAGAAACTACAATAGAGCAGAAGCCACACCCAAGAATTCGGAACCAGTCGTTCAGGAAATTTGTAACATTCTTTCAAAAATAAATAAAAATGTTATATTTGTTTTGGTTTCAAGTCATTTAGGCATTGGTGGTAATGAATAAACTAATTAAGCAGCTAGGAAAGCCTCGTTATATGGACATTAAGTGAAATTGGTTAGTCAAAACGATTTCGTAAGACAAGCTCGCAATAAATTGAAAATCTAGTGGAACAGATTTTTGTTGTTGAGTCCACCCACAGATCTTCAGAAAATCAGGAAAAATGTATTCGAAAAATCATTTGTTCTTTACAATAGACCAGTTCAAGTCGTTCTAAAACAACTAAGGATTTGTTACACTTGAATTTCCCATGACCATTTACTTGTATCTCCTCAATCATACTGTCAGATATGTAGTATGCCTTCGACTACCAACCAGTTTCTAGAGTGTTCAAAATTTGCAGCTGGTCGCCAGCAACTGGGATTAAGTCCAAATATGGAGTTACTTAGGCAAGAGTGTGACATCATGTCCATGTTAAAATTTTGGGTTTACATACGTAACGTGTAAATCTAAAAATATTGCCATTACTTGATCCGCTACTGTTTGAATATTTTGTAATGTTTGCTTATTATTGTGCTTTTTTGCTTTCTCAATAAAGATATTTAATCTGTATTTTTATTGATGTGTTGTTTATGTTGTACTGTATACTCGTATCATACGTTCCATGTGTATGTTATTGAATTTGGACTGTTTGTTTTTAGATTATTGAGTAATAATAATTATGTAGCGATGGTTTAATGTAATCTTGATAAGTCGCTAATGACTTTAATTGTTGATGCGGCTATAAAAAAAAGAAAAAAAAAAAAGAAAACAAATTTCATTGCATTTAGAAAAAGATCAAAAGGAAATCAAAAGAGTTGAATGACTAATACAGTTATCGCTTAAACATTTAAGTTAAAGCTTAGAAAATTAACAAAGCAGTTAAAATTTAAACTAGTCGCTTTTTTTTTTCTTTTTTTTTTTAGGAAAAAAGTGATTCCTTTTTATATTCATAAAACGTTTTTAATTTTAGACGATGTTGTAGCTTATATAATAATAGTCATTAAGACAAAACCTGGCAACGATGCCACTAAACTTTCCCGGAATTTGCATAGAGCATAAAATTTAACTCTTCACCCGTAATAAAGTTTTAAATTTTTATTATCTTATCTTCCTTATTTATAAATTTTCTAATATAGAAAAAGTTGTATAACAATCGTTTAAAACTGTAATAAAATAATTAGCATAAATTCAGGTTCGATGCTAATATTTCCAGTTTTAATAACAGGGTCACAAATGACAATATTTTAATAAATTTACATAGAGGAAGGATTCTTTTTAGAAATTTTTAAAAAGCATCTTCTACGACTGTTATTCAATTTAAATTGAATTCACCCTGATAATATCTCATTTGAAAAATATAATAATATAAAATTTATAGTCATCAGACTGATACAGAAAGCATTAAGAAAATGTTTTTAAATCTTTTCTTATTTTGGGATAGGTATATTACACCCTAACCGACTGATAGATTTTCAAAGCTGTCTTTTCCTGTTAATGATTCGGTTCATAAAAATAATAACAGAAAAACTCATATCAGTTGATTAAAACAATAAAAATTTCATTTGTCCTGTTCAAATGGCGGGAGAATTTGTCTTTCTAATAATAATAGGAGAGTTCCTACCCGGATAAAACCTCAATTGAATAAAATAATTTAAAAAATTTAAAGGGGATCAGTTGAATCTCCAAGTTAAAAAAATTTATAAAATTTAATTTTGATTAGGGAACACATTCTAATTTTAATCATTTTTTTATACCTATGAAACTCGCGGAAAAAATTCCATGAAGATGAACCCTCCGTAATACTACATTAATATTTTTTCACTCTCTCTCTTAATCATAAAAAAAATTAATGATCATACTTTATCCTGAGATACATAACCTGATTAAGGTCAATACATCCAAAACTTTGGAATCCTAGATTTTTATGTAACAATCATATTCTGAACAGTACCAGTAAATTTTTGAAAAAAATCAGTAAAGCGATAAGTTTTTGATTGATAAAATTATTTACTACACCGCTGTTTAAATTAAACTTTAGATGAAATCTCGCAAATATTCCTATTCAGCAAAGTGTTTGCTTACAGTTAGTAGTAGCGTTCTATTTATGGATACAAATATACAAAAATCTTATGTGGACATCACATGACTTCCTTGTACGCCTATTAAATTACACGTACACATTATTTAAAAATGAAAAGTACATAACATTTTATTTCATTTCCAGAGTTGTAGCCCAATAAAATTTTAATTAATGAAATATTTGGATCTTACAAGGGGAAAGCACATCGGTTCTAATCCGACTTATTTCCTTTTTTTATTTTTTATTTTATTTAAATATATTTATTTATTAATAAATATTAACCTCTTATTGTAAAAAACATTTTACGATAAATAATAATTTAATAATAACAATAATTCTGGAACCAATGAAAATAAGTACCACTTATGATATATCGTTGAAAAGGTGTCAATGAGAGCTTATTACCGCAGTTAAGGAAAAGTCCAAAATCCAATTTTGTTTGGCTTTTTTTGGTCCAGCCGATTGCAATCAAAAGGGAAGGTGCACAACTAGATGTTAAAACAGTCCTAAATCCAAAATTTAAACATCCTACAGCTATCGTTTTTGAGTTATATGAGATACGTACATACTTACAGATGTCACGCCGAAACTAATCAAAATGGATTTAGGGATGGTTAAAACCGACATTATTCGCGATTGCAATACTTTCTTGTACTTCGCACTACATTTTTTTTTTTTTAGAGTAGTACCTTTTTTATTAAAAAGGCTTATGAGTGATTATACGCACTGTGTGATAATTACTTAAAAAGGAAAATTTGCACAAAATTGTTTTAGAATAAAGTAAAAAGATCTTTTCATAAGAACTGCTTAAATGGAAACTAAAAAAATTGAGTTTTTTGGATGGATTTATATGGAATTTTAGCATAACTTCATTAAAAGTTTTTTTTTTTTTTTTTTTTTAATTTTCCTTATTTGACTTTTAATTCCATACGTCATAATTATTACCATCTATTTTTTTTTATTTTTATTTATTTAAATAATAATGTTTAATATTTTTTCTTGGACTATTGACATCATTTGGTTTGTCATGATATCCCAAAAAAATATCTCACCGAAAAATCCTTTCCCTAAACATACCTTTTCACAAATGTAATTTCCTTTTAAAATTGCAACTGACATTTATTAACTGTTTTATAATAGTTTAAAATTATAAAATTAACCATGAAAATACAACGGTTTTATTTTTAAAAATCGATTCTATTAAAAACAACATTTTCCATATATTATTAAATGATAAAGTGATATTTTAGAAATTAAAATAACCTCTAAATCGGTGAAATAATGTTTTAAAATTCTTGAGGATTTATTAATAAAAAAAATCAAAAGTGATTTATGGGTTAAAAAAAGGTCTTTCATTATTTTTTTCTAAAAACAGCTCAAAATAGCTTCAAATAGCAGCTCAACTGCTGAACTGATTTAGACGTATGATCCCGCGTTGGGATCCTTACGTTACCGGGAGTGACATACGCTATATAAATTGTGTGTGTGTGTGTGTGTGTGTGTGTGTGTGTGTGCATGTAAACTCCAGCACACACACACACGCACCCCCCCCCCGCGCCCCACACACACACACACACACACACACGCACACATTATATATATATATATATATATATATATATATATATATATATATATATATATATATGTTTAAATAAATTTTGAAAAATTAAAAAATATTATACAATATACTATACTATATAATTGTCACCCGCAAGCTGTTTAATTATCCTTTATCGTATATTAGTAATTATCCTACCTTAATGAGCAATGATGGTTAGTAATGTATTTTTGGCAGTCGTGTTTTTTAGTTTTTTAATATTAGCCTCTTGTTATTTCTGTAAATCAGTTTTTTAGATTATACTAAATTCAACTATCCGTAAAAATTTAAAATTATTTAATTTATTGTTTCATTCATTCTTTATAAAAATGTTTTACATTTTGCTAAATTTTATTTAAAAAACTATTAAAAAATAAATCTACAAAAAACAACAAATAATTTTTTCCTGTAAACTTTTCACTTCTTAAGCATTGTAATCGCAGTTTTTATGTATTTATTTTACTTTTACTTCCTTGTACGAAGTAAAGGAATATTGTGATCCCGAAAAATTTCGGTTTTCAGATTTTAACGGAAATATCCATTTTGACTAGTTTCAGTGTGACGTCTGTACGTACGTATGTTCGTTTGTATCTCGCATAACTCAAAAACGATTAGCTGTAGTATGTTGAAATTTTGGATATAGGACTGTTGTAATATCTAATTTTGCACCTCCCCTTTTCATTGCAATCGACTGGACCAAAAGTGTCCAAAAAACCGAAAATATTCAAATCTTTTGAAATTTTTACTTTTTCTTAAGTGCAGTAATAAGCCCTCATTGAGGGCTTTTCAATGATATATAATACGTGGTATTAAATTCATTGGTTCCAGAGTTATAGTCAAATAAAATTTAAATTAATGAAATATTTGGTCTTACAAGGGGAAATTACATCGGTTCGAATCCGACTTCATCTTCATTTTTTACCTTTTTTTTTTTTTAATTTATGTATATTGATTTATTAATTATTGTTAACCTCTGATTGTAAAAACTATTTATAATAAATAATAATTCAATAATAACAACAAAAAAAAAGAAAAAAATATCAGAAGTTATTAATGAAATAAAATTTTATTTACTTTCCATTTAAAAAAAAATGTGTACAAATAATTTAATAGGCGTACAAAGCAACCATGTGGTGTCCAAATCAGATTTTTAAAATTAGGCATGGAAAAACAAAAAAAAAACCTAACTTTGACAAAATTTTTTTTAATAAAACACACGAAACTGCATTTTTTCTTTTAGTTTTCATCTATAGGTTAGCTTTATGCAAAATTCATCCGGTTTGAAATTTTTTTAAGGTTTGTAGTTTAAAAACTGTAATTCAAAAACTCTCTCTTATTAAAAAAAAAAATAAAATAATAATAATACTATTTTTGTTTCAAGATTTATTTTATTAAAATAATATTACTTCATATAAAGCAGGTTCCAGTTATTTAAAAAAATAATAATTATCTGATACAAAAAATAGAAACAACACAAATATATCTGAATACAATTGCTGTATATTAAAACCAAACCCTGTGGTAGTCTGCGTATTTCATAATAAGCAATTTTAATAATTACAAAGCAGTTATAGTAATGAGGTATGTAGCCTAAACCTGCATTTCATAATCAGTTTGTATACTGCAAATAATGAAAATCAAAAAGATATATATATATATATATATATATATATATATATATATATATATATATATATATATATATATATATTGTACGTAATCAGTTGAAAATAATAACGATGTCAATGCGTCGGAAATATCGTTACTGCTTAAGCTTTACCTTTACGTTAATATAATTATCTTCGATTGTTTGTAACGTAAAGCATAAGAAATATTGTATTATAATTGTACCGATTTGTGAATGAAAATAATTTCATTATTTAAATCTCTCCGACTTTCAAATAAACTAAATATACTAGGTATAATGTCTACGCATTTTGTAACTAGTTCATTTTAATATAAAACCAGTAATGGTTCTTTCAGTTTGCGTGTAATTTCATGATAATTGTTATTACATGCATACATAGCTACAGTATTTACATGCAATCTATAATAATAAAATAAATAATACATGCAATATCGCATACAATGTAATGCAATGGGTACAATTACGTACGTAAACCACGAAATTTTATCAACTTAATAAGAATGTTTCTTTAGGTAAATTGTTATTTACGTAAAATTGTTCTATTCAAAACCAAAAATTAATAAATACATTTATGAAAAATAATATAATTGAAGAAATAAAAAAATAATTTAAAAGAATCACCATCCATTCTGCTTTACACATAATTTTATTATCAAAATTGGATTACTACACAATTACATTTAGAATTAAAATAATCACACATTTCTTATCCAACAGAAGAAACTGTTGTAGAAGTACATTTATAACACCGTTTAAAAAAAAATTATTTGGTAAAGAAAATGGAAATTAAGAAAAATATTTCCAAGAATATACCTTATCAGTAACTAGGAAAAATGTGGAATGAAGTGGTTTTTCATTGCCTTCTTCAATGTACCGAATATAATGTGTGACATATCATCACGCCAAGAAACCCGAAATATAGGAGATATTCAGTCCTATAAACGATTCCTTCACTTCGTTACCCAGGAATTGTTTTTATATTAAACATCAATACTCTCAGAGAAAGTAACTTAAACTGATTTCACTTATACCTCAGATGATTTATGTCCATTTTATCCATTGGGATACATTATTTTATTCTTTATATACAAAACAAAGCGTTATACATATATAGTCTCAACCAAGTTCGTAATTTAATTCGAAAATTTAGATATGGGTGTGGATTGGTTTTGGTAATCTCAGAAAATGATCAATTTCCATAGACAGGATCTTTGTATTGCAAACTTTGAAGTAAACTTATATCTAGTGTAGATCTGGCTGAATGATTTTTGGTTTACTGTGATGTATAGAAACCAAACATTAGTATTCAGTAAATAAATTTCATAGTAAATCAGTATCTGATTTCTTGTAATTACAATCTTTACATATATTAATTTTATTTTAACAAATATTTTCGTTTTTTACATATATTAAGTTGGTCAACGAAAAAACGTTTGTCGGTTATGTGATGCTCACATATTATCTGAAGGACTTAGGCAGAATATTATCTGATGGGTCCATTCAGACTTTCTGAATGGACCCATCAGTTATTTACTGAATAGTTTCATTGATTCAGTCTGTGATTTTCAAATAGAATAGATCCTATCTTGTTAGTATCAGTTCCTTTTCCTTGTGCTTAATCTTTTTTTATCAAATTTGGATTCTATATCTTTTTAATTGCATCCGATTGTCTATTTTTACTTATTAAGCCGGTAAAAAATCGTGTGATTTAATAAAGGGAACTGCCAGTAATTGATTCGTAAATTTTGTTTCCTGCTCGGTAGTTACACAATACAACTAATGGTTGAAATGCCTACCTATATGAGATAAAGAGCCTCATAATACCTCACAAAATATAAATATAATAAACGCGAAATCCTTGGATTTTCAGTCATCACAAAGTGAAATAAACAAATCATTATGAAAATTAGGTTTTTAAATATGTTGATTTAATATACAACTTCTATTTATAAACTATTTTAGCTATAATAAAAAAAAAAAATGCTTTATTTATCTTCTTTCCATGTGGCAAAATTTTAAGCTATCCCCCTCAATAATGTTTCATTGAAAAGCAAAGAAAAACATTTACTGAATTTATAAATTGTAAATGAAAAACAACTTTTAAGATTAGGGATAATCGTAGTGTAGGTGTGTTCATTGGTGTAAGAATAATTTTAGCTCCATCTGGAATACGGGTAAAAATGTGTTCTTATCATATACATCATGTTTTACCCAAAAAAAAATTTTAATGAGCTGCTACTCATCTGATGTAAAGAAAAAAAATTCATTCCATCAATTCTCTGATTCAGCTAGAAGCGTTGTCTGACCTGCATAACGGAGATTATTGATGTTGCGACCTCCGATTTTGACTCCGATCTTAGATTCTTCCAAGTTTAACTTCCGCATAATTATCTCTGCATAAATATTGAAGAGAAAGGGCGATAAGATGCAGCCTCGTCTGACTCCTTCCCAACTTTTAAACAATCAGTGTCTGTCTGCATATACTATTCGAATATCCTCCTGGTTGGTATATAATGATCTGATGAAGTGAATTAATTGTGATGGCACTCCCAATTCATGTAAGGCGTCCCACAGCGTCATGTGATCAACACAATCAAACACTATTCCAAATAACAGCTCCCAAATAACAAGATTCCTGAGTCTTCCTATTTGGGAGCTATTTCAGAACCCAAATCACTTGTTATTCTAATATTGATGGTTCCAATTCATATGGGCATTTATAGCTGGTGACCGATGCATATTAGTGTTTACATAATTCTTCTACATACTGTCGCCATTGGTCTTTGATATTGACTTGCTCAGTGAAGTTTTTCCCGTTCTTATCCTTGATGGTCGCTTTGAGAGCAGTGAAAGAGTTTTTGACTTATCTCACATGAATAAA